>NC_037668.1:32069383-32155205 GCF_003255815.1 Theropithecus gelada | reverse complement strand
AAAAAAAAAAAAAAAAAAAAAAAAAAAAAAAAAAAAAAAAGCACACACCTTACTCTTTCGCAGAAGAAATCATATAATTTGGGTTTACAGAAACGGGGTGTTTATGTCCGAGGTTGAATTTGTACAAGAATCCCATCTAGATCAAGGAAAACTGGAAATTCCTATGCGGTACCTGGTGGGTCTGACCCAGGGGATGTTGTGGAAACGCATAAGGAGGCCTGAACGGTTGTGTTTGCAGATCCTGAATCCTTCCCGACACGCCAGCTGGCTCTTCTGCAGGCAGCTCCCCCGCTGCCCCGGGGGGCCACCCAGGCCGCACGTGGCCCCAGCGCACGCACAGGTGGGTCCCATCTTGTCACGCTGTGCAGATGTGGCGTGGGAGGGGTCCCCTTCACTGTGATACATCAGGTGGAGGCTCCTACAGGAACCTCCCCATGGCAAGTCTTCAGTGCAAGCCTGGACCGCCTGGCCCCCACAGAGACGATTGTCTTTTGGCCTGGAGCAGCCAGGACATCTCCTGTCACCGCTGGGGACAGCTTGAGATGTCCACGCGTGACACAAACCCACACCAAGGCGGCTTGCACCACTCCTGTTTGTATTTACGCTCTTTTTTTTTTTTTAAGGGCAACGTGGGCGTTTTTTTTCTCTTCTTGTTGGGACACTATCATGATTTTTTCTTCCAAACAATACAAGAAATAAATAGAACACTTGTCTTAAATGCAAATGCAACTGAAACGCAAATTTAACAAAAACATATGATTGTCTGGTAAACGGCAGCAGGGACAGCAGGATTCATGGGGGGGGGACGGGGGTATTTGGCACATAAAAAATCGCCCCACTCCCACACGACACACAACCTTATTACACGGTTTTGGTCCTTCACCAGATACTTATATTAACATTATTTCTTCACAATAAGAATGTCTAATGCCAAAAATACTGTTAAGGAGGAAATAAAATAAGAAAAGAAATGAATTAGAAAAAATTACAAGTTATATACAGATTAAGGTAAATTCCATCAGGGAAAAAATTATTATTTGAAATTGGCCCCTATGGGAATAATTTAAAGCCCATCTGAGTGGGGAAGAAGTTGCATCCCAAGAGAGGGAGGCGGCCGGGCCGCGGGGGTTGTGCTGTCTCTGCTGCTTGCGGCAGGTTCCCCCGACGCCCTTCTGTTCTCAAGCTGTGTCTCACCAAGAGCGCACAGGAAGAGTGACGTGGTGACTGTGTCGTCCATCCGGAGTCTCAGGCACAGGTACGGCTTGGTGGCCCGGAGCCATCCGCTGGGATCGCTCCCCAGGGCAGCCACGTGGAGGACACCGGAGAGGCTGGGGACAGGTGGGAGTTGGGAGACCCAGGACATGGCCAAGGCCCTGCCTTCAGAAGACGGCGGTGGGTTCCGGCGTGGGGTGGCCAAGGCAGGGACAGAGGAGGGAAGGAAGGTGGGTGCCCGGCCACATCTCTGCATGGTGGACTCAAGCCATGGGCCCTCGACTTCCCCATACAATTGAGGGGTCTTAGGTGGGGGCCTGTGGATTCCTCTGAAGGCCACGTGGCGGCCCTGGCACCAATTCCATGTCACATGATGGCAGGCATGCTCCCCATCCCAGCCTCGGGCAGGCCTGCAGCCCAGGGCACCCTGTCTAAGACTCCCTCAGCAGTCTGCACGGTTCGCGGGTGTGGTCCCATGCCTCTTGCTCTGCCTCAGGGCACCCAGCGTCACCTTGGTGTATACAAATAGGGACAGAGATAGAAAATTTCTCCATTATCTACAGTAGAAAGAACACACCCAGGCACAGTGCGGGTTCCCAGGCAGATTTGGGTTTGCAAACGAGCTCAAATTTCAAAGCAATGCAAAATTACTTTTAAAAAACAATTTGCAAGTCATTTTTTGATTTTTAAAAAATACTGTCTATTTTTAAAACCACATGCTTAAATAGACTCTGTAGTCAATACGATTACCAAAAGGGTTATTCTTGTCATTTCATTATAAAAATCATTTGAGTGATCTCTCTCTTTCCAGCACACCCGTCTATCCATTCCCTTCTGCGACCCCACGCAGGCACCCAGCAGTGGCCACCAGCTTCTGTCTCAGCGGAGCGTCCACCTGTCCACGGGTGGATTCTGTGTCTCAGCGGAGCGTCCACCTGTCCACGGGTTGATTCTGTGTCTCAGCAGAGCGTCCACCTGCCCACTGGCTGATTCTGCGAGGCAGCTCCATTGGCTGTCTCTGGACGGCCGCCTGCAGAGCCATCACTGAACAGTGTTCTCAAGACCAATCGTTGGAGATTGTGAGATTCTACGGCTGCTTTAGGGACTTTCGGGGTCTGAGTTTCCACTGGAAAAGTCGGAATGAAACATGGTGGGTGGGGAGGATGCTGAGGAGTGGCCACACGCAGGGACGGGGTCCTCCGCGGCCCCATCAGCCTCTGTCCTCCGCGGCTGGTGCCCTCACTCTGGCCGCCGGCCCCCGGCCACCCAGCCCGTCAGAGGTGGTTGATGGGGTGAAATGCTCCAGACTCCGACGTGGCTCCAGTGATGTTCAACCAAGCGTCCAAAGAGCCCTGGGAGGGGGTGTGGAGAGGAGTGTCTTCGGAAAGGGACAGCATCATTGCATATGCCTGGCGGGGAGGGGATGACACACACACAGGACAGGCAGGTGAGCATGTGGGCAGGGCGGGCCATCCCAGACAGGCAGGTGAGTGCGTGCGCAGGGCGGGCCATCCCAGACAGGCAGCGCATGGAAGGGCGGGCTGTTTCACACAGGCAGGTGAGCGTGCGGGCAGGACAGACTGATCCGGGACGGCAGGGCCGAGCCTCGTCTGTTCCTAGCCTCCCGCAGCCCTGGCCTGGCTCAACCTCGCCCTGGTCCACAGTGGGAAGAGGGAGCAAAAGGGACTAAGAGATCCAGATTCTCTCCGCAGCCTGGAAGAGGAAGACATGAGCAGCCGTGACAGTGGGAGGGAGGAAGGCCACCCGCTGCTCTGAGTGATGCCAGGACACTGGGGTGCCAGTGCGGGGCCTCCTGTGCACACCAGCTCCCTTGGCTGCTTTGGGGTCCTCCCCCTCAAAGCCTCCTCTCCTTCCCACCCCTTCCTCCCAAGTTTTCTCCACTTGGTGATCAGCAGAAACTACAGACACGTGTCTGGTCTAGGAGGGCCCTGGGGGTCAACAAGAGCCACCCCTGCCAGGGGAGGCCTGTTTTGGTGACCGTGGGGACACCAAAGAGCTGCCTCTGGGACAGGGACGTGCAGCATTTCTGGGCCAATGGGATTCTTAGGAAGTGCAGGTATGTTTCCAGGCATTAGCTCATGGGACATCCTTCTGCCCCCAGCACAGGGCAGGTGGGGATGGGACTCGGGGAGCGTCGTGTGTGGGTTAAGGGCAAGGAAGGTAGGGAAGCCCAACGCTGTCCCACCCGAGTTAACACTCCAGACAGAATTAGTAAAAAGACAAAGACAGACACGCAGATGGCTTTTGCTGAGACCTGGGGCGGACCTGTTTCCTCTGGGAGGGCTGTAGAGAGCTGAATGAGACCCCCAGTCCCTATAGACTGGAGAGATGCGTGGGCAGGGCCCTGGGGCCACCTGCCCTAAGGAGAGAAGCTGAGAAGCACCTGGGGCCAACCCTGGTGCCCTTGCTGACCTCATAGCTCCAGCCGGGAAGCAGAGACCGCCCGGCTGGACAGCTCTTCCCGTGGGAAAAATCCGGACTGCAGGCCACTGGGGCCCAGCTCAGAGAGGGAGTGAGACGAAGGTGGCTGGGCAGGCCAGAAACCTGCTCACAGACTTTTCCCACTGAGGACCACAGGAAGGTGAGCTGTCCGTGTCCACGAGTGAGCTCCCTCGTGAGGGTCCCGCCAGGGTCATCGGCTCTCAGCCCCTCCCTGCTGCACCCCAGCTTGCGGGAGGGCGGTGGTCACTGGGGCCTATCTGGAGGATGCAGCACGGGGGCGTTAGTAGTGATCAGAGCTTCCCCAGGCCTGGGAGGGCCACGGCGGGAGGTGAGTGCTGGCTGTCCCCTGGCTGAGGAGGCCAGGTGGGGTGGGGGCGGGGCTCTGGTGGGTACCTACCTGGTTCTTAGCCTGCCTGCACAGTGTATGTTTTAAAGCCTCAGAATCTAAGGTGGAATTAAGCACATCTTTAACTTCAAATGCTTCCTCAGCTGCTCTGCGGAGGTCCAGCCCCTTCCCAAAAGTCGGCATCGGCTCCAAAGCTAACAGACCGCCTTCATGGTCCTCAGCACACCTGCACCAATGACCGGGGAGAGGGAGGGCCTGCTGTTAGCAGCCTGGCCTTGGCCGCCTCTCTGATGCCGCAAGGCCTGCTCCGGGCCTGCATGCACGCCACTGCATCTCTGCCAGCCACATGCACAGGGAGACAGACACACGGACACACAGACGCCTGGACGGGAAGCCACACGGATGCAGGAGAGTGACGGACAGAGGTCAGGGCGGGGGTGAGTGCGTGCACACACATCAGGCAGCAGGCAGGGGGCTCAGATCTTTCGAGTGGAGGGTGGAGAAGGAGGCTTCAATGCTCTAAGACCCCAGGCAGCTCCGGGAGGCCCGGGGCTCCCTCTCCCGGGACTCAGGGGCAGCATCCAGGCTGGGGAGGAAGCACCACCTCCGAAGGGCCTCCTGGGGGATCTGGGAATAATGGCAGTGTCGCCCAAGCCTGATACTGGCAGCGAACACTGAGGATATGGGGAAGTGGCTCTGGCCGGCACAGAATAGTGGGTGCTTGGCCCCTGTGCCCACGGCCCTCTAGGGGCTGCACACGCTGTCCCAGGCTGACAGGCAGCTCTGCTGCAGGGCTGGGGGCCTCCACGTCTGCTCAGTTCAGGGAAATGCCTTCCCCTCCACACTCTGCTTCCAGCCTCCAGGGCCCCTGGGGGTGGGTGGGGGGCTGAGAGCCCCTGACCCTGTTGCCCGTGGCTCAGCCTTGCCCTGGCCTGTGTGCAGGAGCCCCGAGGTGGCTGTGCTGGAGTAGGGGCTGAGCCTGGGATAGGCTCACGAGTGGTTGAAGAGGGAGGTCCCCCTCCCGATGGACGCCCACGTTCCCCCCTTGCCCCGTCCAGGAGCACACGGCTGCCCCCACCTTCGGGTGTGGTCGAAGCCCACGGCCAGGGAGGTGGGTGGTTCCTCGTCCTCCTCGTCCTCATAGGTGGCCTGGGGTTCGGGTGCGGGGGACACCGTGTCGTCCTGCGACTTCCCGGCCAGGCTGTCCTCATCGTCCTCCTCCAGGTCATCGTCATCCTCCTCCTCCACGTCCTCCTGCTTCTCACTGGCTAGGCCTGGACACTGGGAGCTGCCGTCCACGTCCTGCATCTCCGGCCTGAAATGACACAGGAGGAGATTGGCCAAGTTCAGGCGTCTCTCTCCTTGCCATGGACCCCCAAAGGCTGGTGACTCGGCTCTGCCCCCACTGCCTCCCCCAACGACCCTCAGCCCCCTTCCTGAGGGAGCTCCCACCGGTCCCTGGGCCCAGCCACTGAGTCTGCAGAGTGAGAGGCACGGAGGCCTTGGGGCGATCCCAGGAGAGGAGGACAAGTGCTCAAGGTGGTGGGGGCGGGGCAAGGCCCAGCGGCAGGCGGCTGTTGTGGCCGTGAGGGCACCAGGGCCAGGCGGTGTTGGGGAGCAAGAGGTGGGCAGTCCTGTGGGGAAGCTGGTCCTGCACTGGTGCAGGGACTGCGCACTGCACGAGAGGCACCCTCAGGGCAGACTTCGGGGGGAAGGATTTCAGGCTGACAACTTGAGGACGTGAGCACTGGCCCGAGAGCCGGGAGCCCCGGAGGGCTCTCTGGGATCTGGAGAGTGAGGGTCCAAAGCCTGTTGTCAGCAGTCTGAAAGCACCGGGACAAGCTTGCTTCAGAGCCTGAGGGGACTCTCCTGCAGCCCAGGGCTCTCCTGACTTCCCCCAGGGTCACTGCAGCCTGGCGGACCCCTCCACTCCGGTTCCTCAGTATTAAAAAAAGAACAAAGTGTGCATGGGCGTGGCTGAGCGTTCTCATTTCTTTCAGGAAGAGCCACTAGAGTTTGGCTCATCTTCATGTTCATGGCCAAGAGCTGTGTCTTGGGTGGGCTGGGCCCCAGGGGAGCCGAGGGCCCCCGGGCAGGTGCTGGACATGCTGGTAGACGGGCCCAAGCAAAGGGCAGGGCACGCATTTCCTGGACTGTCCATGCCCAGAGCCCCAGGGCCACTCTTTCTTGTCCTCACTCTGCCTGGGGGCACTGCCCCCCGCCGCCCTGGGAGGTACCCACAGTGCAGGGGAGATGCAGGAGTCCTGCTCTTGGCATCCAAGCAAGAAAGTGACAGCGTCTCCCAGTGACTGACTTCCATGTCTCAGACTCGCCTGTGTGCACAGGAACTGGGCTTGGGGAGGCCGTAATCCCCTGGCTCTCCACAGATGCCACGTCTCTATCTCTTGTCTTTCTGCCTTCCAGGATGGACAGAACTCAGCAGGCTTCAGGGCTTGAGGACAGTTCCTCGGTCCTGGTTGCCTATGTTGGGTGCTGGGAGCGTCTTGTATACACACCCATCTCCTCAGCCATGGAGCTGCTGGGATCTGGGTCCTGGTTCTCACCCTGGTTGTTGGTGAGGTGCCCTTGGGTGGGGTTGTCTTTGGGGCCTGTGCCCTCTCGATGACCCGAGGACATGCCCCTCCCTGTCCACTCCGAGGACAGGACGAGATGGCGCAGGGTGAGAGCCCAGGCTTATCACATGGGCATGTGCCGTGAGATCCATCTGGTGGCCCCACGTGGGTTTGCATGGAATCCCCGCCAGCTGGGGGCAGGGGCTTTGCCCTCTTTATGTCTGCTGCACACCCCCTGTGCACAGAGTATTTGCTATCCAGTGTTGGGGAGCGGAGTGTCCGGCTCGGACACAGAACAGGGCCTGGTGGCTGGTTCGGCTCCAACAGGGAGGACAGTCAGTTTCCCAGAGCTGCCCAAACCAAACCCCACAGTATGGGGGCCTGAAGCAGCAGCCGTGGATGCCTTTATAGCTCTGAGGCCAGAAGTCCAAGATCCAGGCGAGGGCAGGCCGGGTTCCTTCTGAGACTCTGGGGGAGAATCTGTCCCTGGCCTCTCTCCAGCTCCTGCTGCTGCTGGCCCTCCTTGGCCATCCTTGGCAACCCTTGGCCTTCTTTGCCTCTCCTAGGTGACCCTTGGCCCTCCTTGGCCATCCTTGGCGACCCTTGGCCTTCTTTGGCTCTCCTAGGTGACCCTTGGCCCTCCTTGGCCATCCTTGGCGACCCTTGGCCCTCCTTGGCCATCCTTGGCGACCCTTGGCCATCCTTGGTAACCCTTGGCCCTCCTTGGCCATCCTTGGCGACCCTTGGCCCTCCTTGGCCATCCTTGGTGACTCTCGGCCCTCTTAGGTGACTCTTGGCTGGGAGGCGCATCACCCTGACCTCCGTCTCCGTTTTCCCTTGGCCTTCTCCTCCGCGTGTTTTTCTCCAAGTTCTCCCTTTTTTCAAGACTGTCAGTGCCGCTGGATTGGGGCCCACTCTACTCCAGTGTGGCCTCTGCTTAATCCCTCCTTAAAGACCTTATCTCTGAAGAGAGTCCCATTCTGAAATGCTGGGGGCTGGGACTTCCACCTGGGAATGTTGAGGGACATAATTCAACTCAGGGGTTCGCTGGGCTGCAGGACCAGGATGCCCGACAGGCATGGATCCTTTCTGACGGCAAAGGGCAGGAGCTGGTTCCGCAGGAGGCCCAGGGAACGCCCCGCCACCCCAGGGACTGGCTGCCTATGTCCATCTTGCCCTATTCTCATTTTCGACAGTGACGTGGGGGCTCTCGGGACAAGGCCAGTTGGACCTGGGGACTTTGCCTCTGCAGGACGGGCCTTCCGAAGGCCTGGGTCTGTGGCCAGCCGTGCCCGTATGTTCTGAAGTGTTGAGAGCCTCCCTTGTCCCCATCCCCAGGGCTGTGAGGAGCAGGGCATGGTGGGCCTTGGCAATGGCGATGGGGAGGCCCAGCCACACGTCTTTCTCCTGGAGACAGCCCTCTGTCCTGGTGGGGCTTCTGCAGTATGGCCGGGCTGCCACCCTAGCTTGGGGCATGGGGGCCTTGCTGTCTTCCAGGTGGTTCAGCCTCTGCACACACTCCTGCTCCTGGGCTCACCCTGGCAAGGATGCCATCGAAGAATCCTCGCCTGTTCCTTGCCTGGTCTTGCTCTGGGAGCTGCAGTTTAGGGGATCGTGCCTGAGGACAGGGCTGTGGGGTGTAGGTAAGGCCTGGCCCATGGCACTTATGGGTCTGATACGCAGCTGCAGGGAACACGAACAGCTCCTGTGCGGCTGTCTCAGCATGGCCAGAGCTGAGTTCCCTTCAGGCCGTTGTTCCTGGAGCCCAGCGGGGAATGCAGGGACAACCTTGGGGCTGCAGAGCAGGTGGGGTTGCAGCAGGGTGGAGGTGAGGCTTTTGGGACCATGGCCATGGCCAGCTTCTCCCCCGACCCCTCCTCTGAGCCTGCCCTGGGCTCTGATGGAAGAAGATGCTGAGGGCCCTACAGGCGAGCTCACCTACCTAGTAGGGGCACAGACTTGGAACGTGGCTTTGCCAGAGCCAGTGTCCAACTGCCTCCTGTGTTTATTGCTTGGACGCCTCTTTCCAGGTACCCCCACTCTCCTAGAAGCAATGACAGGAAGACGCAGCCCTGCCCTGGAGGAGCAGATGGACTCTTAGGGAGCCCGGGTTTCAGGGGGATTCTTCCTCACCTGCTGGAGGTGGTAGGGAGTGAGCTGGGCCCTGCGGGTACACAGCCTTAGACCACCCATGGCCAGTGCGATAAGAGCCCGGGTTCTGGCTCCAGGTTCTGGGCCTGAGCAATGCACCTCACTTCTGTGGGCCTTGTTTTCCCTTCTGTAGAATCAGGGGATCACCCCCTCAGGCCTCTTAAGAGTTTGGAACATCTTCGGTTCTCTGTCAGCTGGCCTGGCTTTAGCTTTTACACAGGAAGCAGCTCTGCTAGGGTGTCTGAAGGCTCCCCCAGAGTAAGTGGGGCACATGGAGCCCTGATATCCCAGGTTGCACAGAGCACGTGCCAATATTCTTGGATCTGAATCCCCCCATTGTTCTGCTGCTCTGTGTGTTTATATGCACATGTGCACATGCATGTACATGTGTCTCTATGTGTATGCACATGACTGTCACACGTGTATGTGCACACACTGTCCATGTGCATGTACTTGCATGTGTGCACATGCATGTGTGCAGATCTATGCAGATATGTTTATGCACGCACATGTTATGCACACATGTGTGTGCATGTCTGTATGTGCATGTCTGTATTTGGGCACCTGCATGCACCTGCATATGTATACACATGTATACACACGTGCATCTCTGTGTGCATATGTGCATGTGAATGTGTACATGTACACGGGGCATATACGTATGTGCACGTGTGTGCATGCATGTGTATTACACACATGTGTACACATGTGTATGTGTGTGCATGTGTGTATTTCAAGGTGAAGCATTTTGGTTTGGAAACTTTTAGTGCCTCAGATTAAATCAAAATGTCCTCGAGTTTCAGAGGCACAGCTGAAATTGTGGCCAGCTTGGTCACCTGGCTAGTGTTTTGCGCACATATCTGTTAATAGTGAGGTCAGTAAGCCCAGGGGTGCTTACTCTCATGACTCTCCAGGTGGAGGAACTGAGGCAGACAGCACAGCTTCCCCAGGTTCCCAGAGCCCGGGGACCTCACCCTCTGTGGTGAGGCCCCCACTGTGCCTTTCTGGATGTGCCAGGGGCTGGTGCTGGGGTCCTCTGAGGGTGGCCATGCAGGGCTGTTGGCCGGGTCCAGACCTTGCCCAACCCGAGATAGTTTTCTTACCGTTTCTCTGTTCGCGTTGATGCTTGGTTCATCTCACTATTGGCAATAAAGTTCCTGATTTCTGAGAAATAAGAGTCTTCTTTCTCATCTAAAAGTGCGTGGTTGTCCGACTCTGAGGTGGGAGAGGAGGCGCTGGTCCCCAGGTGGTTCGTGAGGACCCCAGGGTGCTGGCTCACTGCGGAGGGGAGAGAGCGTCAGGCGGTGGCCTCTCGGTGATCCCCTCCCTCCATGGGGCAAACCAGCCGCGAACAGTGCACACTTGGGGTGCTCTTAGGGAGGCAGGTTTCTTAGGGACACTGGAGAGCTCTGGGTTCTCTTGAATGACTACGGTTTGAGGGGTGCCTGTTGGCTTCCTGAGGTATCGTCTGTGGCCCTCTTCCCTGCCCGGTGCCCCCTCCCCTCCTCTTCCCCTCCCCCTCTGTGGGGCCTGACCGTGTGGGTGGCCCACCTGGTGCGTTCTCGTGCTCGTGCTTTTTGAGGTGCCGGTCCAGGTTGGTCTGCTGCCCGAAGCAGCGGTTGCACAGGTGGCATTTGAAGGGCTTCTCCTTGTTGTGGATGTTCCGGACGTGCCGCTGGAGGTTCGAAGAGATGCTGAAGGAGCGGTCGCAGTACTTACACCTGGAAGAGGCATACGCACTCCTCAGCGCAGGCTCTGGCTCTGCCTGGCAGGCCGGGCCACAGAAGGTGGCAGGAAGGGAGCTCGTGTCCCTGCTCCGTGCCCCGTGCACAGCTTTGCCCTGCCATGTCCCGGAGGCTGCTGGATATCCCAGCTGGAGAGCCAAAGGCGTCCTGGGGAAGCTGTCCCTAGAAACAGCCCTGACTTCAAGAAGTAGGGGTTCAAGGGCCGGGCACAGTGACTCATGCCTGTAATCCCAGCACTTTGGGAGGCTGAGGTGGGCGGATCACAAGGTCAGGAGATCAAGACCATCCTGGCTAACACGGTGAAACCCTGTCTCTACTAAAAATACAAAAAATTAGCTGGGCATGCTGGCGGGTGCCTGTAGTCCCGGCTACTCAGGAGGCTGAGGCAGGAGAATGGTGTGACCCTGGGAGGCGGAGCTTGCAGTGAGCAGGGATCGCGCCACTGCACTCCAGCCTGGGTGACAGAAAGAGCCTCTGTCTCAAAAAAAAAAAAAAAAAAGCAGGGGTTCATTCTTCTACTGTTCTGTGGGTGGTGGATCCCCCCGGAGAGTGTCCCACGTCCCCTGGGCAGGCGGTGCCCCCGACCTTCCAGCGTCTCCCGCCCTCTGTTGTCTGGTTCTCCCTGGTCCCCAGGCCCCGCGGCCGGCAGGTGGGCTGCCGGGGATGACGTGCTCCTTGCAGCCTCCGGAGGGCGGCCTTGCTCCATGGAAAGACGCACGGCAGGGCCAGTCTCCCAGGTGGAGGCTTCCACAGACCAGCACCCAGACCAGCTCCCTGTGACCTTCCTCCTCCAGCCTTCGAGGTGGCTGGGGGCCCCTGGGCAGGCCCCACCTCACTTGGAGCCTCAGTTTGCCAATCCATTCATGGAGGGCTTGGGGGCTGCCCTGGAGGCTGCTACCTGTTGGCTGCCTCCTCTATTAAGGACACAAAGACCACACTGGCCCCTTTGAGCACTGCCAGCTCCGGGCTCGGCTTATCTTTACTCCCTCAGGGTGGGCAGGGCTGCGGCCAGCCTGCACCACGCACACGGGAAAGTTGGGATGAGACCCCCTTCCTCCATCTGGCCTCCACGGCATCAGGCAGAGCAGGACTCTAACACTGAGCTTAGCAGAGCAAGGCCTTTTGCTGCTGGAAAGTCATCACAACGAGTGATCGAGGAGGGCTGTGTGTGGAGGTTCCCCCTCAGCATGGGGCCCTTGCGCTGGGAGTGACCTTCACAGCCACACGTGGTGACCCTGCAGGCAGGAAAAGGGAGGGTTATTCTCTCTCATTTTGGAGAGCGGGGCTGAGAGTTAGGGGGCCTGAGCAACACGTGCATTGAGCAGCAAGAAAATCACGCCTGAAACGGAGAGGGGGAGCTGGGCATGAGCTAAGGAGGAACCCCACGAGCTCTGCAGACGCACGTGCGCTGCCTCTGTGAAGACACAGCCTCCTCCCTGGGGGGGCACCCGGGGCAGGCAGGGCTGGCTTACTGACAGGCACCTGGCTGGGCTGGGCGACGGTGAAGGGAACCCTGACTGCTTGGTTTTCAGTTGCACGTGTGTGCTTGGCGTGTGCATGTGTGCCCCGCCTGTGTGTGCACATTTGTGTGTGCTCTTGGCTATCAGAACGCCCGCAGGGGTGCTTATCTGATCCCAGAGGCACACACACACACTTGAACATTCTGTTTATATGATCATGCATTTTCATATTTTGAAAACAAAACAAGCTCCATGATGTCCACGGCACAGCACGCAGAAAGCCCATCCACTGTGGCAGGATTCTGGCAGGGGGGGCTTGGCAGCAGCCAGAGACCAGGCCAGGGCCTCTGTGGGAGCCTCTGTGGAGGCACCAGGACTGGGCAGGGTTTGTTCACCCGAAGGGGGCGTGGCTGTTTTAAGCACAGTAGCCTTCATTCCCACAGAGGACAGGACTCGGAGAGGCCCCACCCTGCCCCGACCGGTGCTGGTAGCCCGCTCCAGTGCAGCATACAGGTCATGTGCCCTTGTCACATGGATGGGGACGTGCCTGGCGACACTCGGGAGTCCTGGCCTACCAGACCGGGAGGGGCTGTGTGGTTCAGCCTTCTCGGCGCGGTGCTGCCCTGTACAGGAGGGGCCTGGACTGGCGTTTGCTATCACAAAAGCCTGGCGAGGGAGTCTGACCGCCATCAACACACCCGCAGGGGCCTCCCTGAGGCAGGAAGCTGCAGTCCCGCACCTTCCGGGTGCTGCCGCCGGGCCCAGGAGCTCAGCGTTCCACACACGGAGGGGCTGTGGCCGTGAGAAACTGTCCTTGGAATCTCAGAGCCTGCGAGTCTCCCCGGCTCCCCAAGCTGCCTGGTAGAACCTAGGAAGTCTGTCTGATAATGGGTCCCCTAGAGAACAGAGGCAGTCCCAGGAGAAGGGCCCTCCTCTCCCACACCTGGCCATGGCATTTCCACGTCCCACCCACTTCGCCCCTGGCGCTGCCCTGAGGCTTCATCCACTCAGTTCCCAAATCTTCCAACTGTTGCCAGAGGTCAGGCTCACTCGGGCCTCTTCCACGGGAGACAGGCAAAGAACCATTTGTGATGGAAGTCCCCAAGCTCCCCCGAAGTGACCCTCAACCTTCTCTGCTCCTGAACCCAGGGGCCCGGCCTGTGGGCTTCTCTGGGAGCCCCTGCTCCTCCCCAGGTCAGCTGAGCTGCCTCCGGGTACCCAGGTCCCAGCCTCTCCTCCCACAGCCCAGTGACAGGCAGCGCCCTGGCTTGTACCGGCCATCCACAAAGCCTGCCCTGGGCGGCGCTGCAGTTTTGTTTTACTCGGCCTGTGAACTCACACAAGAGTAAGGTCGAGGATGGAGCCGTTTCGGCAGCTGGGGTGGAGATGCTTGGGTGCCCCCCTACCCGACATGTCCCACACAATCTCCGGGAAAGGAGGGATTTTACACCCCCGAATGCATTTTCTCACATCCCCCACCCTGATACATCCTTAGAGTGGAACGGTGGTGCCCGGCCCTGGGACCGCCCTGCTTTTGAGGCTGACAGACTGCCGAGAAAGGACACACTGGACCCTGCGTCTCCAGCCCAGATGCAAATTCAGGCCCTGCCCAGCCAGAGGCTTCCCACCCAGCTGGGGCCATGTGCCCTTCTGGCATGTGGACGCAGCCCAGTCTGTCTGCCTGCCTGATTGTCTGTCTGCCTGCCAGTCTGCCTGTCTGTCTGCCTGTCTGTCTGCCTGCCTGTCTGCCTGCCTGTCTGTTCATCTGTCTGTCCATCTGCCTGTCTGTCTGCCTTCCTGCCTGTCCACCCTGCCTGTCTGCCTTCCTGTCTGCCTTCCTGTCTGTCCATCTGTCTGTCTGCCTTCCTGTCTGTCTGCCTTCCTGTCTGTCCATCTGTCTGTCTGCCTACCTGTCTGTCTGCCTGCCTGTCCATCTGTCTGTCTGCCTTCCTGCCTGTCTGCCCTGTCTGTCCATGTGTCTGTCTGCCTACCTATCTGTCTGCCCTGCCTGTCTGTCCATCTGTCTGTCTGCCTACCTGTCTGTCTGTCTGCCTTCCTGCCTGTTTGCCTGTCTGTCTGTCCACTTGCCTGTCTGTCTGCCTGTCTGTCTTCCTGCCTGTCCGCCCTACCTATCTGTCCACCTACCGGTCTGTCTGTCTGCTTTTTGCCTGTTTGCCTGTCTGTCTGCCTGCCTGTCTGTCTTCCTGTCTGTCCGCCTGCCTGTCTTCCTGTCTGTCCGCCTGCCTGTCTGTCTGCCTGTCTGTCCGCCTGCCTGTCTGCCTGTCTGTCCGCCTGTCTGTCTGTCCGCCTGCCTGTCTATCTGCCTGTCTGTCTTCCTGCCTGTCCGCCCTGGCTATCTGTCCACCTACCAGTCTGTCTGTCTGCTTTTTGCCTGTTTGCCTGCCTGTCTGCCTGTCTGTCTGCCCGTCTGCCTGTCTGTCTGCCTGTCTGTCCACCTGACTGTNTCTGCCTGTCTGTCTGCCCGTCTGCCTGTCTGTCTGCCTGTCTGTCCACCTGACTGTCTGTCTGCCCGTCTGCCTGCCTGTCTGCCTGCCAGTGTGTCTGCTTGTCTGTCTGAATGTGTGCTCACACACAGTTCATTCGGTTCCTGGTTTCTTTGGAAATGCAGCGACCTTTGCAGAAACTCCACCCAATGGCTCCTGTGTAAACCCCGCAACTGGGGATCCGAGGTGAGAAACGGGACTGGAAAAGAAGCTTGTTCATGAAACTGGAGAGCAAGTCCCTTGTGTGAAGTTCTGGGGCTGGGGAGAGCCACGGACGGGGCCGTGCATTCTATTTGGTTGCAGAGAGCCCTGAACGTGGCTCTCTCTTGCTTCTAATCTAAATAAATGGCCCAGAGAGAGAAGTCCATTTGAAATTTAGGGGAGCCGTGAGCCGAGGGCTGCAAGGGAGCAGAGTTCTCCGAGCAGCTGGGGTCTGCGTTGTAAATAAGCTGACAAGCGGCCGGTGAAATTGATGGCCTCACTGTGTAAAATAACATGCCTGTGAGCTCCAAAAGGAAGGAGAACGTGCAGGGTAGCCTGGCCCCAGCGCACTGCGGAAGGCCTTGAGAGGACCTTGCTGTGACAGTGCCTGCCGCACTCCCAGGGAAGCCATTGGCAGGGGGACAACAGAGCATGGGCAGGTCAAGGGGAGGTGGCCAGGGCCCCTGAGCCCCTGAGCCCTGGGCAGCAGCATCCTTCCTGGGATCCAGTGGGGTCTCCTGCAACCACTACAGGGGGAACTGCTTTTGGTGACTGTAAAAGGGAGGGAAGGGGAAGAAAGAAGGTATTTTGAAACCCAGCAGTAAAAATAAAACTAAAAAGGAAAGGACAGGCATGGGCCACCTGCAGCCCCCGATGGAAGCACAACTATACCGCCCTTGCATGCTCCAGCTTCACACAGAAGGCAGGACTGAGCCTGGGGGGATGACAGAAGCACACGGCAGACCAGGGAGCCAGCAGCCCTGAGGCGGGAATCTCGGGTCCCGGCAGGAGTCCTGGGCAGCCCGAGCAGGCTCGCATCCAGGGTGTGACTCCAGGCTCCACTGGGCATCATCCCAGAGAGACCTCCAGGCCGGCCGTCAGGATGAAGACCAAGGAGCAGCCCCCTTCCCCATTCCCATTTCAATGTTTATGCTTCTCCAACCCAAATCCCACAAAGCCTACGTGCTTTATTTTTATTTTTAAGAAATAAGAGTGACATTAACTGAATCTCACCTTCCCACTTCACTCAAAGACCTTGAGGCCAGGAGAAGCTAGGGGCCAAGTTACCTCCAGGAAATGTATTTGGTGCACCAAAGGCTCTACGTTCCCTACCGCAGGGCTTTGAAACACATTCTGAATGATTTCAGGTCATTTGAGGCAAGGACCTAAACGGAAGAGGCTTCCAATGTCATCTGGTTTGATTACCCGATCGCTCTAGGCAACCCATGAGAAGCCCGCTTCCTCCTGCTTGCGTGGGGCTGCGTCAGCCCGACCTCTCCAGGGCACACACATACGCACATGCGGCGGGCACACGCGTGGGTGCTGGCACCGGGAAGGGGCTCACACTGGGGTGGGCATGGGGGGCTTGGGCTCCTCTTGGCGGGCTTCTGGGGATGGCCAGCACTTTCCCTCCTCCAACTTAAAATCCTTCTGATTATCAAAGCCAGTCCAGAAACCAGATTATCAAAGCCAGTGGTATCAAAAGGAAAGCTACACGCTCCAAACCCCTCGGCACAGACCTGCCTTGAGCCAGATAAAGTCAGGATTTGCAACACAAACTTGCAAAGCAATTATTGTTACCAAAGTCGAAACTCACAGATTGGAGAGAGCAAAAGAAATCAATGATAATTAAATTCTTCTATAAACACCACCCCAACCCTCTAGGGGCTCTTAGCACACAACGCTGTCCAGAAGTCGGCTCTCATTACAGAAAAAACACACAGCTCATTTTCTGGGAGGGGACCAGACCAAATAAATCTTTCTGTTGCTAGCCTTTGTTAAGTTGTAAGTCACTATTTTTTGAAGGGTGGGCAAGGGGGGGCCTGTGAGTTGGGGAGGGCTGTGAGCATTGAACAGATGACCTATAAGTAGTATGAGCTGTCATTTACCCTGCGAGTTGGGACACAGCCCTGGAGCAGCCGGGGATGCTTGCTGTGTCTCAGAGTGGGGGTCAGTGACCAAAACATGCACAGGTGCCTCAGCTGGTCTCCTTCCCCAGGGATAGAGACACAAACAGAGTCCCCAGTGCTTGCATTACCATGTGGTCCCTCTAGCTTTGTGTGGCCAGAGGACAGAAATCTTACACTGTCAACTTAAGTCGTGTGAAACACTCTTTATCCCCAATGGCCTCTGTGAACAGACACACCCTGCATGTGTCACTAAACCAACCTTGGCAGAAAACCAGCGTTTCCTCCTTTGCCTCCCAGTTACCATTGTCTGGGGCTCTCGCTTAAAATGCCCACTCCCAGGCACTGACCCTGGTGATTCATGGGACATCTCTGAGCCTCGGGCCCCTCATCTTTGAAACGGGATGACAAGCCTGTTGGGAGGCTGTTGTGAGCCCCAAATTCAATGCCTTCCCCATCCTGATGAGCTGTGTGACTGCTTCTCTGCAGGTGGCAGCCGGCTCCTCAGGTGAGAGGAGCACAGGGGGATCCTGGAATCAGACGCACCGCTTCCCATCCAGGCTGTCCCTGGGACCCCTTAGAATCCCTGGTGGGCTCCAAGTGCAGAGTCCCACCCTGCCTTTAGCCCACTCCCTAGCCCACCAGGGGTGAGGGTGTGGGGGCAGCTATGGCTGTAGCTGAGATGAACGGAGTTGGGCTGGGGTGGGGAAGCTGAGGTTTTCTCCCATGTGGACCCTCTGGGCCATGGTTCTGCTCAACCCTGCTCTGATGGGGATCCCCTGCCCAATGGACACCCTAGGGTGGGTGGAGAGCTGCTCCCTCACATCTTCGAGAGCCAGGCAGATGCCTTCCAGAAGGTTCCTGGGCACCTCCTGCCTCATCCTCACAACATCCTGGTGAGACCCGGAGGGGAGGGCCAAAATGACCAGAATTGAGCACCCGGCCCCGCCCACTGCCTGCTCACTCCAGCAGAGAGCCCTGGGAAGGGCACACTGACTCCTAGAAGTGGGTCAGCAGTGCACGGAGGCAGGTGGCCCCACCCCACACTCGGCCCGGGCGGCACCTACCTGTACGGCTGCTCCCCAGTGTGCGTCCTCAGGTGTCTGGTGAGATTGGCTGATCTGGGGAAGATCTTCCCACAGTACCTGGGGTGGAGGGAGGTGGGAAGGGTGAGGGAGGATTAGGGCAGGTTCACAAGGCCATTTCCCAGAAATGGTTTCATGCTAATGCTCAGGGTCTCACACCTGATGCACAGGTGGGCCCATCCCAGGATCCCGGTTTCAGTCTCTTCTACAGCCCTGAAGCCCAGCCTCGGTTACAGAGCAGCCTGCCATGGGCCACAGGAGTAGACAGACCAGCCCCTGTCCTCTGAAGCAACCTGGCCCCTCAGTCTGGCATTGGACAGTGCAGGCTCCAACAGAGACTTGGACGGGCTTGCACCAGCACAGGGTGGCTGGGAGGGTGTCATCCTGACACTGCAGAAATTGGCTGAGGCTGTAGCACTGGACTGCCCATCCCTCCAAGCGCTGAGGTTAGTCACTGACCAGCACACCCCAGCCCCAGCCTTCCCAGTTTAAGCTGGGGTGAGGTTGCATTTTCTTGAGCTCACATGAGCACAGCATGGCGTGAGGCAGGGGAGGCCACCCATGTCACTTATTTGCAAAGCATGACCTCAAGCAGATAACCAACTGATTACGGTGCTGTGCTTTCCTGTGGCCAGGACTCTGAGTTTTTCCTGGAAGCATAAGTTCACAGCCACAGGGGTAGCATTTGAGCCCCAACAGGGCTGTCCCAGCAGCACCCTAGGGCCCCTCACCTGCACGTGTATCGCTCCTTGCCCTTCCTGAGGATGGGATCAGAAAGTGTTGGGGGTGGGGACCGGAAGTTGAAGGGGTGGTGGGAGAGGGGCTGCAGGGAGCTGCCCGAGTCGGCCTTCATGGCTGCAAAGCTCTCTAGCTTCTCCGTCATGGTCTCTATGGCTGACATCTGTAGGCATAAGAGTGGGAGGTTATGGACTCAGCTGACTCTCACCTGTTTTCAAGGGCATGCACTGCTGGGGGTTCTGTACAACAGCATATCTTAGGGTGCTCAGGTGGGCACTGGAAGCAATGGTCTCCTAGTATCTTCTTGGACCCTGGGTTGGATTCTTACACCTTTCTGTAGCCAGCCCTGCTCTTGTTCTTCCCTGAGTCCCTCGTTTATAGTTTAAGGTCTTGCCTGCAGGAGCTGAAACTGACCTTTAGCCATCAGCCTCACTGCCTGGTTTGGGCGGGACCTGAGTGAAATGGATAGCTGATGTTTATGATTACCCCTTATCCGACCCAGGCCGGCAAAATGCCCAGCTGACTTGACTCCTGGCCAGCACTTCTGGTTGGCTAGTTTGGGTTAAATGTAGAATTACATTTAGTTTAACATCAAACATTTCATTTTTTAGTCTTGAAAAATTAAAATAGCAACCTGAATCTCAGTTTAAAACATAGATTGTGGGCCTGCCGAACCACTGCCACCACGTGGTGGCATGCTATAATTGCAGGCAAAGTTCTAAGGAATTCAACAGCCTCTTTAAGACTTAATCCCACAAAGGAAATATTCAAAATAATAACGCCAAATGTCACATGACACATGGCAATTTGATATGGGCAATAGGAGCTGCCTCTCTGCTCCCTGAAGATGCCCAGGGCTTGCTCGATTAGGAGAGTGGAAGCATGGGATTGGTCATTTTCACCCAGTGGGCAGAGCTCTCATCAGAATACCAGACTGTCCTGGCCCCACTGAGGTCTCCGACAATAGTGACAGGAGAGGGGAGGGGCTGGGCTGATGGAGCTGCTCAGTGTCAGCCCCGCCTCTCCCAGCTCCTTTTCTCTTTGAAAATAAGGAGTAGCTCCCAATGGAGAAGGAGACGGGCTGTGATACCTGCTGTGTGCCAGGCCCTGTAGGGGGCTGCGTAGGGGCTGAAAAGGAAGAGTGTTCATCATCACCTGAGGGGTAGCAAAAGGCAACACAGGGAACAAACCTGGGGCCTCCGCACCACACCTCCAGCCTCCAGACACCTTTGCTAAACAGGTATTTTCATAGCCCGCCTCCCCTGGGAGCTCCCAGAGAAGGGGATGGTGAGGGAGGGCAAGGGTGAGGCAGGAACTGATAGAGATGCAGAGGGAAGGGAGAGCCTGGGGGTTCCCCAGGTGCTGGTGTCACTGGGAGGAACTGGCCAGGGTGTGGGTTCTTGGCACCCAGTCTCCACAGAATGGGTGTGGGGGTGAGGAGAAGGGCAGGTGGGGACCTGCCTCATCCAGGGCCCTCATGTGGGGCTCGCTGCCACTGGGCAATGCTCAGAGCCAGCTCCATGGGGGTGACCTGCCCATTTACAGCAAGACCCTGGCCCTGGCTGCCCACTGGCAAACAAAACTATCCCGTCACACAGCTGGGGCCTCTCAGAGTCCGAGTGCCTGGCACTCAGCTTTTCGGAGACCTGCTTGCCAGGGACTTATCCAACCACTGCTGGTAGGGAGCAGAGGGCTTTCTACAAATGCTCCCGGAGGTCACACGACTCCGTAGTGGGGACGTTTTGTTATTTGGGAAACAACTGACTGGTAACAATAAAAATACCCAGAAAGAAATGAACAGGTAGACACTCGTGTCCGTCCACAGTGGCCGGACACGAGTGTCCCTCTGGCCCCTTCCAGCCCCACCCAGGCCGTGGAGGTCAGGCTTCTCCCGCCTCTGGGAGGCAGGCATGTTCTCATCTTGATGAGAACCAGTGATGGGCAGATCGAAGCTGCCCTGCTCTCTGAGCCATCAAGTGGACCTCACCAGCCCGTCCGCAGCCCGGAGCAGCGGGACTGAGGTCTCCGCACAGTCATGGCCTCCTGGGCTTTGTCGAGGCCGTTAGTAACTGGTGCCTTCTGCTCGAGTGATGGCCCAACCTTAGACCATTTGGTGACTTATTAGTCATCTCTCTCTTCCCACCCCCACCTCTGGCTCCGGGCTGCAGGGACAGGCAACGGGGGTGGCAGGCCTGTGGGGACAGCAGGCAGGAGGGACAATGGCAGCTGCCCCCCGCCAGGCTCCCTTCCTCGGGCCTGGGTGGGCCTCTCCTGCCTGGCTTGTTCCGCCCAATCAGATATTCCCGGCCTCGATCCCCGCACAAACACAAACACAGGATGCGCCTGGCTGGCTCGTGGCTCTTTCCAGCCCATCCCGAAGAAAATCAGGGGAAGTTATTAACCAAACTCCACGGCCCCGGGGAAACAATGGGAGGCACTAAGTTTAGCTGTGAACTCAGCTTGGGCGCAGGTTTCACAAACTGGGGGTGGGGGGCCCCGTCCACAGCGGGCTCAGCCTGGGTGCAGGTTTCACAAACCGGGGGTGGGGGGCCCCGTCCACGGCGGGGAAGGCCAAGAAACAGAACAATGCCCCGGCCTGGTCTGCGGTCTGTCAGGGCCAGGGCCACTGCACGACCCCCGGAGTGCAGCCCTCCAGGTGCAGCCCACAGCCCTGCGGAAGGGGCCAGGCTCCCAGCAATGAGACCAAGTCAGTAGGGGACAGGAGACTGGGGAGACTCTGCCCTGGCCATGCTGCCCACCCACTATTTTGCTCCCAGGATGTGGCCTCAGGGGCAGGCAGGAGCGACTCCAGGCCTGGCAGGGTCTGCACCCGCCTGTCCAGACTGGGGGGCCCTCTGGGTCTCTTTCCAGACCCCCTGCCCACCACCTCCCTGGGGCCTGGCTCCATGCCCCTCTCTGCATGCTCAGGCCCTTCCTCTCTTCTGGTCCATTTGAACACACTCAGGTCCTGTGCACCCCGGAGAGAGCGCCCACGCTGTGTCCTGGGGCTGCCACCTGAGGCTGCTCCCCTCACTCACGATCCCTGCCTTCGATCCTCCAGGCTCTGCCCACGACTCCAGTGAAGCTCCTTCTCCCTCCTGGAGCCCAGAGCCAGGGGTCAGAGAGGTCCCTGGGGCGGCCCCGTGAGAATCGCTCTCAGTCCTCAACCTCTCCAGCCTACAGTGACCTGAGGGGCCACAGGGGGAGAATCCTTCTCTGCCTTTGAGGGCGTCTGTGCGTGGTGTGGCCTGGATGGGAACTCAGGCTCCAGCCTGGCCGCTGAGCCTCAGCAGCCGGGCGGTGGGGCCCCTGGCATGTGGGTTACAGGGCGTCCTGGTCTGCACTGAGGACGTACCTGGGGGTGGAAGAGCAGCGGGGACGGCCGCAGGTACTTCTCCTTCAGGGCTCCCACGGGGTCCGTGACCTTCCGCTTTTCTACCCTGCTGGACAACAGCACAGAGGGTTACATACCCCACCGAGCCGCCGGCCCTGCCGAGCCACCCGCCCCACAGAGCTGCCCACCCCACCTGTCCATATGCCCGGCCAGTCACAAGGTCATGGTGTGGGCCTCGCTGGGGCTGCCCCAACTTTGACCACACTCCTCTGTGGGCCTTGGGGATGTTGGGGGTCCAGCCCACCTGCACCCCTAGACGGACCCTCCCTGTTACCACTTGCCCCTGAACATCTTCCTTGGTGGTTCCCAGACACCTCCCACACCTCCAAGTTCCCCTTGAGGGCCTTGAAAGACCCCTGGCTGCCAGCACCCCTGCATGTTCTGGGTACTAAGCCCCCACTGCCAGCACCCCTGCATGTTCTGGGTACTAAGCCCCCACTGCAAGCACCCCTGCATGTCATGGGTACTAAGCCCTCATTGCCAGCACTCCTGCATGTCCTGGGTACTAAGCCCCCACTGCAAGCACCCCTGCATGTCATGGGTACTAAGCCCCCACTGCAAGCACCCCTGCATGTCATGGGTACTAAGCCCTCATTGCCAGCACTCCTGGGTACTAAGTGCACACAGCTGCAGTCTTGTCTGAAGGCCCTGTGCACCCCAGCCTCCTTCCCGCTAACTGGCCGGTCAGCCCTGCATGAGTGGGGACCACTCTGACGGGGGTCCCTGGATCTGCTCACAGCACAGCGTGGCTCACACTGGAGGCTCAAGGCCTCCTCCCCTCCTTCCCTGACTCAGCCCTTGGCACACATGGGTGTGCTGCCCGTGTGTGCTGATGAACGTGAGTGACCAGCAGGTTTCTGTCCTGGGGAGGTTACCAGGGGCTTCCCGTGGCGCCCGAACAGGGGCCTGTCTAAACACCCTCCAGGGCTGCTGGAGATTACAGCTCCAGAACCTTCCCCAGATGCCGGTGACAAGCCTGCTCATTGAATCACAATACAAATCTCCTGTGGTAAACAGAGGCGGCGGGCAGAGCCATCCGCTGGCCCTCCTTTGGCCTGGCGGCTCTTGAAGGCGGCCTGCTCTTCTCTGTCTGCCTGGTCTGAGAGTTAGATTTGGGAAACTCTTTCCCGTCACTGAGAACGCTTTGGTAAATCTGCCGCCCCGCTCCGAGACCCAGCACCCCCAGCATGTCTAGGACTGGCCGCTTTTGCTTTATTCGGACGGGACTTGCTCAGGGTTGCCTGCCTGTCTCCTTACATGGTGAAGCGGAGAGCACAGGGAGAGGTGTTGGTGGGGTTAGGACCCCCTCCCCAAGACTGGCCCTACTCTCCCAACCCACCTGCATTCTAGGGAGGGGCAAACCTGCCCAGAAATTAGGGAGTGGCATTAAACTCGCCTCTCCCCAGGAGGGGCATCAGAGACGGGGGCACTGGGGTCTAGAAAACTAGAAAACCCTCCAGTGCTTGCTTCCTCCCGGCCTCCTTCTCCCCTCCAGGGACCATTGGCTCCTTCTCTGATTCCCCTGGGCCTCCAGAAAGACGACCCCTCCCCACTCCCCCTGCTTCTGTGGCTCCAGGGGCAGGAGCGCACCAGGAGGGGCAGGAGCGCACCAGGAGGGGGAGGAGCGCACCAGGAGGGGCAGGAGCGCACCAGGAGGGGCAGGAGCGCACCAGGAGGGGCAGGAGCGCACCAGGAGGAGCAGGAGCGCACCAGGAGGGGCAGGAAGCACTCAGCCCAGGCCCCTCTGACTTCTGCAGGTGGGGGCTGGGGAGATCTGGACCAGAGACGACAGCTGGAGAGAGGGGTGGGGAAGGGTGGGGTTGGGACGGGGGTGGGGGTTCCTGAACAGGAGGGGCTCGAGACCAGCTGTGTGATGTCTGAGTGGTCATCAGTGCAAGAAACGTGTCTGGGAGCACCCATCCTGGCCTCCCAAACACGGCCCGGGCCAGGCACCTAGCTTAGGAACAGACAAGCCAGGCATCCTCCTGAGGGGTGCAGACCCCCCCCCCCCCAAAAACAGGGGCATCTTCCTGAAGTCAGCAAAGGCCAGGGGACGACCTTGGAGGAGCTTGAAAGAGACACCACCATGCACTGAGCCCGCCCAGCACTGCCGTGGCCCCGCCCCAGGGAGAACCAGTGAGGCTGGGGTGCTGAATACCTGTAGATGGGGTCCATGAAGAAGGGCGAGGGCTTGGCGTAGTGGAGTGGGGGCTGCTGGGGCATCCGTGCCGGGCACACCTGGGGCAGCCCCTCACCGACACCCAGCTTGCGTTCCCCATAGACGTGGTTCTTCCGGGGCTCCCGCCCGCCACCGTTCTGGCTGGCGCGGGCCCGGCTGCCGATGCTCAGGTCCAGCGGCTGCTCCTCGCTGGATGCGGGTGCCGAGGGGCCCTTGGGCATGGGAAGGACGGGCTTCACGTCTTTGGGCTTGGTGGTGAGATCGAAGGGGCACTCGGCACTGGGGCCGCCCACCTTGAGGGCGTCCCGGGGTGACTTTGGCTCGGCCTTGACCAGCAAGTTGTGGGCGAGGGCTCGGTCCGTGAAGGGGTAGAGGGAGTGGGGAAAGTTGGGCAGGAACTGGAAGGGGAACGCCGAGTGGTAGGGGAGCGAGCCCAGCTTCTTCTCCTGCATCCCCATGAAGCCGGGGCCAAAGTACTTCTCGGCAATGGACGCGATGGCCTTGATGGAGTCCCCGGCAGCGCCCGTTGCCGTCAGCAGCTGCTCGTCAGGCGGCGGGAAGAATGAGTGCTGGGAATAGAAGACAGGCACCTCGGCCACGCTGTTCGGGGCTCCCGGGGGCGCCAAGCCGCCCCCAAACTCGGGCTGGCCCTCGGCCGACTTGCCCTTGCCCTTGTCCTTGTCGGGGTCGCTGTCCACGTCGCTGTCCAGGTCCGAGCCCGTCCCCGTGGTTGTGTCCAGGTCGGTCCCCGTGGTGGTGTTGACGTCCTCAAAGTCACTGCCGTCTGACATGTCGCTGCTCCTGGTCTTCAGCTTCTCCACACAGGAATCCTCCAGGCGGCTCTCGAACTTCTCCTCGGGCCCTGCAGCTGCCGTCGTGCCCTGGCTGCTGTTGCTGACGGCGGAGACCAGAGGCAGGGCTGGGTTCCCCAGGGGGCTGGGGAGCTTGGCGTCCTGGGTGTGGTTCAGGGGGCTCTTGAGCAGTGGCGTGGGAGGTAGCAGAGGCGGCCGGGGGTACAAGGACGGAGGGAAGATGCCCGGGAAGCCGGGGGTGAGTGCGGGGAACGCGGGAGGCGCCGTGGAGAAGGGCAGGCTCCCCGGGTGTGGCCTGGAGGGGAAGTACTCGTTGAAGCCCAGGCTGGCATGATTGAGGCTGGGGGAGGGTTTTGTTTTGTCCATCATGGGACTGGGGGTCAAGGGCAGGCCCGGGGCGAAGATGCCGCCCGGCGTGTAATGGTTCTTGCCCTCGCAGAAGCGCCGGTGCTTGTTGAGGGAGGAGGTAGTGCTGAACATCTGGCCGCAGTCCTTGCACTTGATCTGCGTGCGGCAGTCGGCGTGCATCCGCTTGTGCCGGCACAGGTTGGAGAACTGCGTGTAGGACTTGTGGCAGACCTCACCTAAAACATCAGCAGGAGCCAAGACAAACCCGCATGAAATGACCGGGAAACTCTGCTGAAAATGCCGCATGAAATTGCTGGGAAACCCAGCCGCTGGAGGGGCGGGGCTGGGGCTGGAAGCAGTCTGGGTGCATGTGCATGGGCACGGGCGGATATGTGTGTACTCTGCGTGCATGTGTGTGTATACACACACATATACAGGCAGGTGCATGTGTGTCTGTGTGCGTAAGTGTCCGTGTGTGTGGGGGCAGGTGTGTATTCTGCAAGCGTGTGTGTCTGAGTGTGCATACATGTGCACACATGAGCATGTGGAAACATATGTGAGTGTGCATGCGCCCACCCCAAGGCTAGCCTCCAGTGACCAGAACAGATCCTGGGGTCAGTTGGTACAGATCCTGCTGTGCCTCCACCTTCTTTGCTGGAGAATGGGCTTGCGGCTGCTGTTCCCACCCTCCTAGCCCATGGTGTTGCTAATTTGGGAGCCAAGATTTTCAGAAGTCCCTGGGGAAGGCGAGCCTGCTCCCCAGGGTGGGGCACGGGCAAAGCGAAGGCATGTGATGGTGTCTGCCACCCCATCAGTGGACTCAGGGCAAGCTGGCTCAGGGACTGCCCTGCTTTCGTCTTCACTTCTGCAGCTGTTCTAGGAGGGGTGGGGGCAGGATGCTGACCATGCAGACTGGGCCTTCTCCTCTCTAGAAGTTCACAGTGTTCCTGGTGTCCTCCGGCCTCCCCCTCTGCCCCAGTTCCTGCTGCCTGCACCCCAGAGAAGGTAGCCTCTGGGGTGACACAGACAGTTCCTGAGGTTCTCAGGAGGCCCCAACTCAGGGAGCTCAGACTTTGGGGCTCCTGGCGGTACTCGGCCACCCTTTGGAGATGGCTCGAGGTGGACATGGATAGGAGGTCACCCTGGGCAGGAGCCCCATGCAGAGGGACTATTCCCTGCCTGAGAAAAGTGAAAATCCTGCTACTGGGTACCTCCTCAGACTGGAATGGAAGCTGCCGTGCCCAGCTCTGGCTGGCGAGTGCCAGCATCTTCTCTCAACAGGAGAGGGCAGTGCCGGCCTGGCCAGACTCCAGGACCCAGCGGCCTGGGGGTTCCGACCATTTTCCTAAAGGCCTGTGAACGGGTGTCACCAAATTGCCAGCTTGTCTTTTGCCTCTTGTTTTTCTAAGAAGAAAGGGAGGAACACACACACATCTACACGTGCACACACACAAGCACACACCACATTCATACACATGCACACACACACCACACATGCACACACAGCACACACACACGCACACCCCTCCACACACACGCACACACACAACCACAACCCCACACGCACACACACACCACACACACTCACATACACACACACCACACACCCCCACACACACCACACACATGTACACATACACCACACACACACATCACACACACACCACACACGCGACCACACACCATACATAGCATACATACACCACACACACCACACACGCACACACGCATGCACATGCACACACGCGCACACACACACGCCACACACACCACACACACGCACATACACACCACACCCACACCCACACACACCACACACACAACCACACACCACACACATGCACACATACGCCACACACACCCACACCACACACACACGTGCACATACACACACCACACACACACCACACTTACACACATACACCACACACCCCCCTCACCACACACAACCACACACAACACACATGCACACCCACCACACACACGCACACACATGCGCACACGCACACACCACACATGCACACACCACACACACACACACCCTGGCGAGTGTCTGTCTCTCTCTGTAGGACGATTTGCTTCCTAAACACAGCACAGTGGAAACAATGATTTCAGCAAGCTTCTCGCTCACCAGAAATGGTCAGCGGCCTGATCTCCTTCGATTCCAGCTGGGAGCTTTTCCCCTGAGATTATCATGTTCTTTCATCACAACATCTATTTATATTAACTGCTCTACCCTCCTGCTCGTCCAGCCTGGCGGGGCGTTTGCAAGGCTGAGGGGAGAAGAACTTGGTCTCATTTTATCAAATCTGCCCTCTCTGGAGGGCGGCTGATGGACAGGTGACCCTCCACAGAGAGGGCCTGTAAATACCCCTCGGTCACCTTCCTGGCCCTTGGGGAGGCGCTCAGCTCTGCCGGCCAAACCAGCACACCCTGGCTGTATCCTGGCCTTTGCCAGGCCCTAGTGGTGCCTGGTCAGTGGCTACTGCCATCCTGACTTGGAGACTGGCTTTGAGCAGCCTCTGGCCCAGGGCAGCTCCAAGGAGGAGCCTCCCAGGCCAGCGGCTGTGCCTGGGCTCAGGGACCTTTGGTTCCCACCCATCCTCACTGATGGAGGGCCCTGAAGTAGGGAGATGTGCAGAAGGACTGGGGAAGAGGAGGCGACTGGAGAGACTGGGGTCTGTGCAGGGGCAGGTCCTGAACCCTGGGGATGGCCTCAGCTGGCTCAGAGCTGGCAGAGGGAGGCAGTGACCTGAAAGGGTGGAGGACGGCCTGGGCAGCCAGTGAACCGGACCTGGGGCCAGCGCCTGCAGAGGGAGCCCCCCCGGGTCCTGCCGAGATGGGAAGGGTCCAGGCTGGTGCTTGCTCTGGACAGCAGTTTCTTCTCCTCGCAGGGTATCTGTGTGAATGCACACTCACACTCAATCCTGCACAACTCACACACACCAACACACGCACCAGCTCACGTGCCCACACTCACGCTCTCACACACATCGACACACACACCAGCTCATGCGACCACACTCACACACTCTCACATGTGCTGACACACACACCAGCTCACGTGCCCACACTCACGCTCTCACACATGTCAACACATGGACCAGCTCACGCGCCCACACACGTGCCAACACATGCACCAGCTCACGCACCTACACTCACACTCACATGTGCTGACACATACCAGCTCATGTGACCACACTCTCACTTGCGCCGACACGCACACACTTGCACCAGCTCACGTGCCCACACTTACACAATCTCACACATGCCGACACACACACCAGCTCATGCACCCACACTCTCTCACACACTGACATATGAACCAGCTCACGCACCCACACTCACACTCTCACACATGCCGACACACGCACACACGCACCAGCTCATGTGCCCACACTCACACTCTCATGCTGACACATGCACACACGCACTAGCTCAGGAGCCCACACTCACACTCTCACACACGCTGACACATGTGCCAGCTCACGTGCCCACACACGCTCTCACGCCAACACGCACCAGCTCACGTGCCCACACGCTCTCACACACTCCAACACACGCACCAGCTCACGTGCCCACACTCACACGCTCTCACACACACCAACACACGCACCAGCTCACGTGCTCACACTCACACGCTCTCACACACGCCGACACACGCACCAGCTCACGTGCCCACACTCACACGCTCTCACACATGCCGACACATGCACCAGCTCACGTGCCCCCCCACACACACGTACACACATACACACTTACTAGAGCAAAGGCCCTTTCTGAAAAGTGCCCAGTGGGAGCCTGTCCACCTCATCCCCGGATATACTTCCTCTCTCTCCTGTTCTCTCCTCTCTCCCTACCCCCCTTTCTCTTATACCCATGCACACACACACTTGCGTGTACACACCCCAGTGCACAGGTGAGTTCCTTGGTGGGAAAGACATCACCAGGAATGACACCCCGTCCGTCTGTGTGGCCAGTGAGGTGGGGGCTTAGGGCTTCCATCTGCCTGTGCCATGGGGGTGTCACCCAAAGGGTGGACACAGAGTCTGGCCGTGAGTGCCTGCATGACTGTGACCTCTCCTGCAAGCAACTGACCGTTCCTGGAAAGGGTCACACTATTTGGGCTCCCTCGCTTGTTTGCAAATCCTCCTCTCCAAGCCTGAAGACCCCCTTCCACAGGTGCGCCAAAGGACGCTGTGCCGCGGCCTGGGGGATACCGGGGCTGGGTTGCGTGTATCTGATCTACTTTCTAAGGGAATGAGGTCTTTGTAAACCCGATCTGCCCATCTCCGGGGTTTTCCTTTAAGCTTTATCCCCTTAGCCAAAAGCCAAGGCACAAAGGTGAGCCAGGAGTGTGGACAAGAGGTGCAAGAGCCGCTGAGGCCAGGCAGGGCCAGCTGAGCTTCCCTGTCCTCACTCCCTCCACGAGGGATGGGGAGCAGCTTGCAGCGTGGTGGGAACTGTAGGCTCCAGCCGCCCAGGGTGCTGCAGCTCCTGGAATACACATCATTAATGTGATGCAATGGGACTTTAGAATGCTCGTCTGCACGCCCAGAGGGGCAAGGACGTTTAAATCTAGGTCCAATGTTTGTGCTTCTGAGCTTGCTATAGAACTCCGCACTGTCATCTGAGGCGCTGACTGGTGCTGCTCTCGCAGTGGGAGTCACTTGACCTGCATCTGGGAGCAGTCACCCCCAACCCCAGCCCCTGACTCCTGCCCAGCTTGCCCAATGCTGGCTTCTCCCAGAGGGAAGGGGTACTGTGCATCGGGGCGCCAGAGCCGGGCACACTGTGCGCAGGCTCCTCCTGGGAGATCGGTGGTCAGCAAATGGGAAAACGGTACTTGTGGAACGGCCAGCAGGGAGAGCTCCGTCTCCCTTTGGCTCCTCAGTTGGTGGGGGCATGTGGCCCAGGTTGGGCTGGGGGCTGAGTCACCCCTAGCAGGACGGCTGGACGCTGGGGCTTGGGAGATGGGTGGGACGGGCACAGTCCAGGTGCTGACAGGGCCTGGCTGGCTGGCGGGCACAGTTCTTGTGCAAGTGGTTAGTGCCTGAGTGGTCCTACATCAGCAAGAATACCTGAGCCCAAGTTCCCAAGCTCCCAGCACCCCTCCTCTCCATGCTGATGCAACAGAGTCTGGAAGGTTCAAATCACCCAGCCAGGGGCCAGGAGCTGGGCTCCCGGAGCTAAAATTTGGGCTCCACAGCCTGGCCTTGAGTGCACAGCCACTTAACATCTTGTGGCCTCACTTTCCTCCTATGACAGCTGGAGACAGAAGGGCCCCAATCTCAGGCTTTTGTGAGGATGCCACGTAAGAATGCTTGGGAAGCGATGACTTGACACAACGTGTGTGTGAACTGATGACTCGGCACAAGGCCCAGCAGACAGGACGCTTCAGAGGCCTCTGACTTCACTGAGAATCAGGGTCAAAGTCCCTGCACTGGCCTGCAAGGGTCCTGGGACCCGGCCCCAGTGACATCTTACCTCTCTCTTATTTATTTTTATTTCTTTACAGACAGAGAGTCTTGCTCTGTTGCCCAGGCTGGATTGCAGTAGTGTGATCTTGGCTTACTGCAGCCTTGAATTCCTGGGCTCAGGACATCCTCCCGCCCTTAGCCCCCTGAGTAGCTGAGGCCACAGGCACACACTCACATGGTTGGCTAATTAAATAACTTTTTTTTTTAATCGGTAGACACGGGGTCTTACTATGTTGCTTAGGCTGGTCTTAAACTCCTGGCCTCAGGTGATCGTCCTGCCTGGGCTGCCCAAAGTCCTGAGATTACAGGCATGAGCCACCCCCGGCCCTTTCTTCTCACTCCCCTCACTCACTCCTTAAACAAACCCTGGCCTCGGGGCCTCTATGCTCACAGCTCCCTCCTGAGCCTCCTCCACAGGTGCCCAGGGCTCACTCTCCTTGCATCTCTGCTGGAACGCCTCTCATCGAACAGGCAGGCACAGCTCCCATGCCAGGCTGCCAGCCCGGCCCCCTGTGAGGCTGTAACCCTGCACCGCTGCACCCAGAGCCGTGCCTGCCGCCTTGCTTATCTGGCTTGCCTGTCTTCTCCCGTTGGTGTGCGAGGAGCCCCATAAAGACGGCTGCTCTTTTATTTAGGGCTGGCCCCGCACTGGAACAGCGCTGGGCACACACAGGGCGCCCTAGAAACACCACCCTGACAATCCCCGTGGGTGTCCTCTGGGACTGCCACGTGCAGGGCAGCACAGAAACACGCCGTTCTGCAGTTCGGCATGGGTGGGGAGTGAGTTCGCGGGACGGGAGTAGCCACAGGGAGGGAGGGTCCAGCTTCTTCTGCAGGACCCTGGTCCCTCCCATCACCTGCTGCCCCCCTCCAGCCCCTGTGAGGCGAAGCAAAGGGAGCCGTGGAGGAGGACGGGATGGGCAGGGGGAGCAGTGAGGGACAAACTCGGAGGGTGCCTGCTGGGGAACAGGCTGCACATGGCACAGATGTCAGAACCTGCCAAGATGTTTTCAGAACAAACTGGGGTCCCCTGGAGTGGGGGAGACCTTGGGGGACGGCACACCTCGGCCCGACCCCCACAGTATCCGAGCACTCGGAGGGCGGGCAGCCAGGCTGGGCGACCACTTACATATGAAAGGTTTCACCGTGCTGTGGATATGCTTGTGCTGCTTGAGGCCGGAGGACGTGGCGAAGGTCTTCCCACAGTCAGGACAGGCGTGGGCCCGGGCGCCCACGTGCTGCGAGCGGATGTGCCGCTGAAGGTTGCTGGGGTCCGTGAACACCTGGGGAGACGGAGGCCGTTGGCTCGTGCCCTGCCTGGAACCCGCCTTGGCCTGGTTCTGGCTGCCGGACCAACCAGCCGTGAGAGCAGGGCCCTGCCTGTCTCCCTTGCCACGTTGCGGTCTGCACCGAGCAGGGACAGGTCTCTGCTGTAGCCAGGACCCGCTGGATGGCCTTAAGTGAGCCACGGAGCCTTCCCAGCTGCTCTCCTCAAGAACAATGACTGAACTGAGGCTGCGTGAGACAGGGCTGCAGAAAGCGTTTTCAGCTGCGGCGCTGCGACCCTGGCGGGCTGGGGGTGGAGGCTCAGCCCCGCAGCCTCTTCCTTCCATACTGGCGGGAGGACAGGAGCTGTGCCCGGGAGGGGCCTGGGTTCTGGTCTCGGCCCTGATCCTTCTGACCTGGGGGACACAGTCTTCCCTGAGACTTCCTTTCCTTCCTAGTAACACGGAAGGGCCTGAGCCACCACAGGGGCCTCCTACCCACTCTGCCGCACTCCATCTGCATTTGGACCAGGGGGTGTAGGGAGCATGGGAGTGGGCGCCCGTCTGCAGCCTCCCGCTGTGGCGGGGTTCAGATGCGGCTGCCCTGCATGTTACCTTCACGCAGTTTTCACATTCGAAGCGTTTGCCGCTGTCGTGGGACATCTGGTGGCGGATGAGGTTGGACTTCCAGTTGAAGGCCTTGGGGCACTGGTCGCATTTGTACTCACGCTCCTCCGTGTGGATGACCATGTGCTGCTCCAGGCTGTGCAGAGGATGGGGCTTACTGTGGGGCCCAACTACCTACCCTCTGCCCAGGACGGGACCCCAACCCCGCACAGCTTGTTCCCAGTGCCCCTTCGGAGCCCCCACCACACTGCCGGGGGACAGAGCACATGCTGGTGTCTCCCTGCCCACCTCCTCTCTGTGATGGCCGGGGTGTAAGGGGCAGAAGTGGCCTTCCCCTAGCAGATGAGGAAGCTGGCACCTGGACGGTTCTACCCCTCACCCAAGACCACCCCCAGGGCGGCTGGAGGCAGGGCTGGATCCCGGCCCACACCCCCAGGTGCCTCTCAAGATGGTCCTGACCTTGAGGCTAAGCTTAGGCCTAAGAAAAAAAGGGGTTCAACGCTGGCATGAACCCAGGAGTGGGGCAAGTCCCCAAAATCCAAGGACGCCCCTCTGAGTGCTGGGCACACACCAAGGAGGCAGGCCGGGAGTCACTCGGGGGTCTCCAGGTGACACGGAAGGGTGCAGAGCACAGCTGCTCGGAGGGGCCGCTGCACTTGGATGAAGGAGTTGCTCTAATTCCCTGCTCTCGGGGGACCCCCGGCTTCCCCCGTCCCAGGGATGACCGTTAATCTTCATGAGCAAAGCAGTGATATATCACGGCTCGTTAATTATGGGGCCCAGCCATCCATTCAGATCAGAAACGCCTGGTTCCCGAGCATCAGGAGACTGTATCTTTTCCCCTGTTGTTAATTGTGATTTATGTGTTTATGTAAAGAAAACACGGACCCTCTTGAGCGGCGTTTACTGGGAAGGGCCGCAGTCGGGATTTGCCCAAACGCTTATTTTCTCAGTCATCTGTTCCAGGTGGAGGGTTTGCCGTCCCCAGGGAGTGGCGCGGGGATGGGCGGTAATCCCCAGCAATCACATAGGCGGTTAGTGGCCTGATGGGCTTTGCTCTGACTTTGCGAGGCTGTCCTGGAGGAAACCCTCAAAGGCAGGAGGAGGGGCCCATGCTGGAAAAGTCTCCACAGCTCCTGGCAGCACTGGACTGAATGTCCTGGTTTTACTCCCCAGAGAGACCAGGAATCTTGTTGTTCCAGGGGGTCACAGGTCCCTAAGGCCGCCCAGGTCCCAGATCCTGGCTCCTGCCTGGTCTTAGGGCAGGGGAGGGCCAGTGTGGGCCCGCTCATGTCTCTGAAGCCCCTCCTGGGACAGGCCGCTGCCACCCGGTGGGGAGCAGGGCTGGTGTCTTGGGGACAGGGGTGACCCCTTCCCGCTCTTGCCTACCATCTGAGAGGGAGTCGTTCCTGTGTCCGGAGGGTGGGGCCGCCATGAATCCCTCAGTGGTGGGTGCTGCCACCCCCATCCCGGCCTAGGACCTTATTACAGAAGTAGCCTTGGGCTGAGTGGCTGCAGGTCTCGGCTCTGGCCTGAGTTTTTCTCCTTTCTAGTTTCTCCCCATAGCAGGCTGGTAGGCAGGGCCACGAGCCTAGAAGGTAGATTTCTGGGGCCAGGACATTTGCGGTCAGAGCCAGGGGACACCTGCGGCTCTGGCCACGGGACCCTGCACCTGCTCTGCAGTGTCCCCCCAGGGGTGCATATCCCCCAGGGTGTGTCCCACTAGGGGGCCCTTTGTCTCCACCTGTTGGGGGGCAAGGCGGGGGAAGGGAGGTGGGGAAGACTCAGAGGAGGGCGCAGCACCTGTACTTGTTGGGGAACATCCGCTCACAGTCCTTGCACTCGTGGGCTTGGCCGCTGCCACCTCCAAGGCCCTCGGGCTTGAGCTCCTCAGCCAGGCCCTCGTAGAGCGCAGCCCCCACCGAGCCACACGTGTACTTCTTGTGGCGCCGCAGGTCCAGCTTGGACTGAAAGAGTTCGTCACACTCGTCACAGCGGAACGTGGGCTCCTCTGCAAGAGACAGAACGAGGCGGTGGTGACAGAGCCAGAGACCCAGCCCAGGGCTCCTAGGGGACTCTGGAGACCTGGCCCCTTCACCACGGTGCCCCAGGACCTGCACCCAGGCTGGCCAGCCCTGCTCTGCCTCCTGCCAGGGTTCATCCTGGGGCCCACCAGCCTGCCCTGGAAACAGGCATGTGGAGTCCCCAGGGCCCAGCCCTGGGCAGCACCAAAGGACCCCCGAATCTGTGCCTCAGCGGGAGCCCCGAGTGACACCCGGCCCTGCCTGTGCCTCAGGCAGCCACCGTGGGCTGGAGAAGGCCCCGAGCTTGGGAGTGGAGGAGGAAGCCGGGCCAAGTGCTTTGTTTATGAATCAGGAGAAAAACGATGACAGAGCTCCAGTGCATATAATAAATTATTGTCGTCAAGGTCAAACAAATTAAAAGGGGGGCAGCTATTATTAAGTTTACGAGGCTGCATCCTGACCGCCTTGCCAAGCCAAACAACCGGCCTGGAGCTGTCATCCTGGTGGGGGGCTCTGGGCCCGTCCCCGCCTCCCCTGCCTGCAGCAGCTGGGCCACAGCCTTCCGTCTAAGACAGGAGGCCCCTCCCCGCAAGACGCCTCAGCCCCCAGCTTGGAAAGAACGCTGGCACTGAGCTCTTTCCCAAATGAACTGAACAATGGTGTGTGCACCAGTGTGTGAGTGCATGGGGGCGTCTTGGGTGTGAGCATGCAGCTGTGTGTACACATGTAAGTGTGAATATCAGCGTATCTGCATCCACATTTGTGCATCTTTGTGTGACTGTGTGTGCGTGTCTATGCACTTACACCCATGTTTGTGTGGGGCTGCATGGGTACGCATGTGCATGTGTGTGAGGGTGTGTTTCTGCATGCACCTACATGTGTGAATATTTGTGTGTACTGGCATGTTTTCATACCTGCACATGTGTGGTTTGTGTATGCCTTTGTGTTTAGGTATGTGAGCACCCGTGTGTTCATGTGGGTGCATAGTGTGAATGCATGTGTTTCTGTCTGCATGTGTGTGCATTTGTGTTATGTATACATAAGTGCATATTATACATATATGTTTGTGTGCATGGGTGACCGTGTATTATGTGTGCATGTGTGTTTGATGTGCACACATGTGCGTGTGAACGTGTGTGAACATGCACATTGTGTGTTGACCTGTCTGTGTGCACCAGTGGGTGTGCAGTTGTGCACGTGTGAATATGTGTACACATGCTTGTATATGAATGTGCATATGCTAACGTGCATGTTTGTGTTTGTGTGCATGTGATGTGTGTGTGCATGTGATCTGTGTGTGTGCATTTGTGTGCTTGTGGGAATGTGTGTTTGGGTGTGTATGCATGTGCACAAGGACTGACCCAGTGCCCAGCGCTGAGCAGAGTCTTAATGAACTTGGTCTGAACGTTGGCTCAAAGGCCTGAACCTAAGGATTGCTGAGGAGAGGAGGGGATGGGGGCAGATGGAAGAGAGCCGTCACTTCCTGTGCCCTCCCTGTGTCGGAGAGACCACCACAGTCATAGGCCTTTAGAGTCCTAAGGAAAGGGTGGGCAGCTTTGCAGTCTGGGCAGTGCGGGGGTTGCCAGAAGTGGCACCTCCTTGCTGACTGGAAGCTTCCCTGAGCCTAAGGGTGGAGATGCTGCTATTTGGCCTGGGCCACCCCAGCACCCCTGGCAAGTCCTCAGAGCCTGGCTCCTTGAGCCTCAGGTGCCCGGGTGGGGATTCCAGCAGGGTGCTGGCCCTGAGAGACCACAGCAGGCATACTGGATGGCACCCCCCTACCCTTGCCAACCAAGGCACAGATGCCAGCTCTCCAGATGTGATTTTCACTGCCGTCTTTGGACAGAGGTGAGTATCTGGCTGACAGGGAAGGGTGCCTGGCCGAGAGGAGCCCCGGGGGTGTGCGCACTGGGGGTGAGTGGGCAGGCACCACTGCCGGTCAAGATGCATGAAACACAGATTTCGTTCTCAGCCGGTGTCCAGGCGTCCTGGTCCTGCTCGCTAACCTGAACCTCAGGAAAGCACTGGTTTGGGGGAAAACAAGATCATGAAGGGAAAAAAGCCAGAGGATGCCCAGAGCCTGCGTAGTCCACTTCCCACAGGACTGCCGTCCACACCTCAGCTCTGTTCTCTGGGGCTTGGAAGCCTCCGTCCCAAACCTCTCTGGGGAAGGCTGCCACTCAGAGCTTCCCAGATGCTCGCTGAACAAACCAAACCCACCTAGGAGCTGCAAGGAGGGATCCTCAGATGGAGGGATCCTCAAACAGGGAGCATGGACTGGGGGGATCCTCAGACAGAAGGGATCCTCGGACAGGAGGGATCCTCAGACAGAAGGGATCCTTGGACAGGGTGCACGGACTGGGGGGATCCTTGGATAGGGTGCACAGACTGGGAGGAGGTGGGTGAGAAATACTCACCCCAGAAGTCTACAAAATACCACCTTGAAATGTGATTCAGGCCTGCAGATTGTTCAGAAAGTGCTCAATGTGCAAATGATGTGGGTGGCAAGGCTGACCCCTGGGGTCTGGTGGGAGCCCCATGTGTCAGGTCCTGTCCTCAGAGCTTAAGAGAATCCTGGCACTGAAGCCTTGCACGGACCTGCGAGCACCCAGGGAAGGGCGATGGTATTCGCATGCCCGCTTCAGAACTGGCAAACTGAGGCTGGGCGAGACTGAGTTGCTTTTTCAAGGAAGAGGTGGGCCTGAAGCCTGCCCATGGTTTTGGGGCCCAGGAAGCAGGGCTGCCAGGGCCCCAATTTCCCACTGAGGGTTTTGGGGAAAGCGAGGTGAGCCTGTGACAGAGGGATGCTCACCGTCACGCCCTCTCAGGCCTTCCCTTGTCTTCAGAAATTGGGATTTTCACTGGGGAACAAGCCCTGCAGATCTGGGCACCAAGACCACTGCGGAGCACAGCCAACCCGCAGACCCGGGAAGCTGCCTGTGGGTGGATTCCAACGTCCCGGGCTGGAAGGAGGCTGAGATGGGGGCCTCCAGCCAGCATCGTGATTCAGTTAGAAATGCCAGCTTTTATTTTACTCTTTCTGGACCCAGTGAAGAACAATCACAGAAGTTGAAATTTGAAAACAAAGACAAGAAGAAATGCCAGCCCCACCTACTCATATTACTGACCAACTTATTTTTTCCAGTTCTCATTTAGAATTTGGGATGAAAATAAAAATTTAGATCGCAAGTGAGAATCCAGTCTGATTCTCACTCCAATGGCTTTGGAGGGTGCCCTGGACGTGATGGAGCGGACTTCAGTGACCATCCCTGCCCTGCTGCTCCCTGCCCCCAGCCCTCCACGGACGGAGCTGGGCCCCCATCAGAGGACAGGGCCGGGGACAGGACACACCTGAGCCTGGCCTGCCCTGACTGAGTGGTGTGGACGGGTCTCCCGGCTGTCTTCCAGGAAGGTAAGGCCGGCCCCGAATACACCCCTGGGGCTCGTGGAGGGACCGGAAGCGGGGGCATAGTTTATGGCATTTTCACTTTCTCGGCACAAGAAACTTCTGCCTTAAAGAAATGCTGAAAGAACATGACCTATTCTGATAATGTTTCCCATCTTATTATCTCTGATCTCACGATCTGGCTGGCTCATTCGCTCTGTGCCCCATGCACTGCCTCCTCTTGACCTCTTCTGGAGAGAGGAAAAGCAAATTATCGTGAGGCTTTCTCAAAAGAAAAGCGTATTGGAATGGAAGTAACTTTCTTTATTTTCTCCCAAGAGCAAAAAGTTCTCACGAAAGAGAATTCTTTCGTCTCCATTGTAAGTGTAAAAACAAAACACAAAGTCAAATGCAGCTGAAAGTGGCTTCCCCATGGTCTGAGTCACTTGTGTGAAAATGGGCCTTGCATTCCTGACAGAGCCGCAGCTCTGCAGAGGGAATGTGTCCAGCCCCGGGACTGCGGGGCAGAGGTTCGGTTCTCCCGAAGCAGGCTGGCCCCCAAGGGTCTCCTGTGTCTTCTTCGCTACCTGAACGTGATCTCCAGCCAAGCCCTCTTCTCCCGACAAAAGCACAAAAAACAGTGATCGGAAATGAAACTCTCTTCATCTGGCGGGGGTGCGTGAGCTGCTCTACAGCATCCACCTGTCACCTACGCCAGCTGAGCCAACGCCGTGGTGAACTCACATCTTGTTTGTCATATCTGCGCCTCGCTTGCCTATCTGAAGTTCCATCAGCAACTTTCATGGCAGAGCAGGAATGTAACAGAAAAATAAATCAGTGCCTAATGGCCCCGGAGAGCCGAGGGGTTCACAATTATGTGGCGTCTATGTACTAATCTACCAGACTCGAGGCTCAAAGGAGCTCGAGAGCCTCCTCCAAGTTCCTGCAGTGATAAGGGGCTGGCTGCATTGAGCTGGGGTTGGGATAAAAGATTTTTTATGATAATTATCTTAGTGAGGAACATTTTTGCATTTTCTTTCTGTGCGATTCAGAGTTTAACTGGTGGGGGAGGCGGTTACTGGGGAGGCATGATCTTGACAGGAAAGAGGAGGGAAAGTCAAATATTTGATGTTGGGCTATTATGTGTGGCAAGCAATTAGCCCACAGATGTTTGATAAATTATTAGGAAAATGTAGACCCAGGTTATTTAATATCGGGGCTGGAGGGGGGTGGGAAGCAGAAATCAAGGTTTTTAAAAAACCTTTTGGAAGAAAGAAATTTCATTGTACAAATGAAATTCCATAGTCAAGCACTCTCCTTAAGTCAAGTAGATTTGTCTCTTGGAGCTCTTGTGCGCTATCTGAGATTCATAGATCTTTTCAATAATTATTTTAAGGAAAATGAGGCCTTCCCCCCTGCTACCCAGATCTCAACAATTTATTTTTCTTTTCTCGACGGCCTAAATAAAACCAGACTTTAGAGGACAGTGCAGATAGGCTTCCGCTTGTTAAACTGTCATTCTGTGGTCGTTTCCTTTCGGACACTCAGGGACATGAACGGATACTGCACCAAGGAAGGACCCCGCTAGCTGGGCCACGCTCGGTGATGGAAAGGGTAAATGAAGGCAGAGTTCTCCATGTCTGGTCTCAAAGCCTTCCTGCTAATTCCAGCACCATTCTGTCACCGTGAAATCAGAGTGGTTCCTTGGAGAAACTTGCAGTGAACCGCATTAATCATTAAGCCTTGGTGTGTTTGGAGGGGAGGTCCAAGAAGCAAGCAGGAAAACTCGGCCTCCCTTCAGGCGGCAGCACCAGCAGGAATCACCAGCTCCGGAAATGGCCAGGAGGGAGCTTGCGTTCCTATTCACTTATGGGGTCTCACCCAAAGAAAAGCAGTTAGGCTCGAACTCTGGAGCCATCTGCTCAGAGGGACCGGCATGGAGCCGATGGGCCAGGGCCCCGCTGCCCACAGAGCCTTTCCTGGCCAGCTGTTCCAGGACCCCGTAGGGGAATGGACACATGGCTTCATGATGTGACCATCCCTGCCCTGCTGCTCCCTGCTCCCAGCCCTCCATGGACGGAGGTGTGCCCCCATCAGAGGACACAGCCGGGGACAGAGGAATGAGCCTTCATCTGGGAAGAGCTCATCTGTGTGGGGCTGGAATTTTCTCAGGCATCCTCTCAGCTGTACTTGGGTGCGGAGGAAGGTGAAAGGGAAACTCACTTGTCCTGTCTCTAGTCGACAGAGAGGGGCTGGCCGATCTAGGGAAAAGGAAATTCGGAAGGCTTCCCACAGCCCGGTCCGGAAGAGCAGGGCAACTCCGCATCACTGTGAGACCCACCTCAGACCCTGCATTTTCCCTCTGCCAAATGAAACTTCCCCTCACACTTCTCTTGGACTTCTAGCTACAGATGCACATTTTGCTTTGAAAGACACACATGCCATCATCTACTCTCTTCAATGAAACAAAATCTTTCCAAAGCACAGAGAACTCTGGGGCAGCCAGAAATGCTTCGAAGCTACAGAACTGGCTCGGTGTTTGTTCACTTAAGTACCGGGGAAAGCAAAGGCTGCCGTTGCTGCTGCTAATAAGAACAATAGCAATAATAAAACATAGTTTAAAAAAACCACCTGGGACCCTAACACTGCAAAGCTGTAATCCACTGGGCATCAGTTCGCCCACTGCCCGAAGCCCTTCTTAAATTCTGGGTGCACCTCCTGGGTGCCCCAGGGAAGAGGAACAAGAAAGCCATTAGGTTGAGCCTTTGCGGGGGCGGGCAATTTCTGCCGGCCTGGGGTCTGCAAAAATGGAGGCACCCGGCAGTTGGGGGCCGCGTGGCCCTCATTAGGTGGCTTGAGGTGATGAGAGGCCCTGGGTCCTCCCAGGCGTCTGCTCCTCTTCCGGGTGGGCTGGGGTCTCCCAGGGGCCGTGGCCCAGTTCGGGGGAGGGGTCTTACCGTCCAGGCAGGGCGGCACTGTGCCCAGCGGGTAGACGCCTTCCTTCACGTGCACCAGCAGCTCCTCACCTGGCTCAATGTCCTTAATGACTTTATAGTAAATCTAGGATGGAGAGACCAGAGAGAAAGGGTGAGTGTGGTTTGTTGGTGTCTAGAGAGCCTCTCAGTGCACACTCAGCCCTCACACTGTGGACGCAGCTCAGCCTGCACTTGATTTTCCTCTAATTGCCACCAAGAGGGTCTCCTCTGGAACTTTTGCAGAGTATGCGCAGAAGGAATTGCGTCCCCTTTTAATTTGCTTTATTGGGTTTTAGGATATTCATAAAGGGGGTGGCTGACTAAATAGGTAGGATCCGCATCAAAGTTCCCAGCTGGGGGTGTCCTGGGGGCACAGCAGAGCCCTGCTTCCACCAAGAGCCCACCTGGGTGGGTTCTCAAGTTTCTTTGGTTCAATTTCATGTATGTAAGTGAGACACCCGTTGCCAGTGGTGGTGGGGGAGGGGGAGCTCAGGGTGTGGAGTGAATCTGGTTGTTTCTGAAAGTGGCCATGAGCTGAGCCTGGCCAGTGGGTCAGGACACGGGGCTGTGGTTCTTCCATGAGTGGGGATGCCATCAGCCAGGATGGCTGGGGTGGGCAGGACTGTGTGCCCACTGTCAACTTGGCGCCTTGAGGCTGACCCCACAGGCGAGAGTCTGGGATGGAGGACACCCTTGAGAACTGGTGGGCTCAGGTAGATTCTGCAGCCTGGTCAAGCCCTGGGGGCGAGGGGACCTCCATTTGGAACTCTACTCACTGAGCAGTGCTGTTGGGGGCTATGTCACCGTGGCTTGCCAGGGGCCTCCTGAAAAGAGGAGGTTGTCTAGGGGTGTGGACGTGGTGGTCGAGATGAAGAAAATTAGAAGCTCAGAAAGGGGAGGCTGGGCCATCTGAGGCCTGGGTCAGGGCGTGAGCTGTGCCGCCAACACCAGAAACCCTGCGTCTTTGGTCTGGGAGTGTCTGGCGGTAGGTGTGTTTCTCTTGGGAGAATCATTGCCCACCCCGCACATGTGGGTGTTTGAGACTCTCTTCTGATCACAGTAACTGGGGAACTTCCAGGGACCTGCAGTCCTGGCCGAAGGACTGGCTTCGAGGCTGGGGAGGAGCCCAAGGAAAATCCACCTGCCCCTGCGGGACCTGGGGCTGAGGCTCCTCCAAGAAAACAGAGTGGTTGTAGACTCAGAAAGGAAGAGCTCCCAGGGATGGAGGGGACATGGCCCTCCTTGTGGGTGACACTCCCATCCCCACTGACCATCCTGTGTCAGGCCAGGCTCTCGAGTAGCTGGACCTGGCTGGGGTCTGTGGCTGGACACAGCTTGGCACCCCCAAGACAGGGCTGGGCATGGCCCCTGCATGCTCCTCCCCATGACCCCCACATTGTGGATTTCACTACAGTCTGCCAGTCCCAAACTGACTCCAGAATGACACCAAGGAACTCTCAAAGGACACACAGAAGCCACAGCATGACTGTAACGCCCAGTGTCTGTTACTCCCAAGACACCCAGACAGGAACTGCACGCAGGAGGATAGCAGGCGCACAGCCTCTCTCAGCAGTGTGTGAAGTTCCCTTAGGGTGCGTCATGTAAGTTGCTAAAACTATGAGGAGATGTAAAAGTGGAGAGGAGAAATTGGCCCACAGTAACTTCTTCAATTAAACCCATTGTTATCAGGACCCCAGTTTTGTATCATCTTATCAAAAAATAAAATCACACAGTGGCTGAATAATTGTCTCTTTTTCGAAAAAGAAACTTGAGCCACTGTATTAGAAAATTGGATCCAAAGTGCAGGATGAGAAGCACCAGCTGGGACAAAGCCCGGGTGACCCTGTGAGCTGTGCTGCGGGTAGCATTGTAGCAGACGCAGGTGGAAGGGGCTGCTGAGTGTCCGGCCTGGCTGACGCCCCTGGGGCAGGTGGCCTGGCCCGGGCACTGGGCAGGAGAGAGGAGGGTCAGCGGGCGCATCGGAGGCTTCTCAAGGGTCCCTGTTAGAGGGTGATGTGGACCCCTGCCTCCCACCCCTTGGCTCCAGGCCGCACCCCCCCCAACATGGAGGGTCCTGATGTGAGACCTCTGGCATCCTCCGGCCCACCCCGCTGCTCAGCTCCGCTCCAGTGGCGGGCAGAGGGCTGGTGGGCAGACAGGGGCTGGTGGCGGCCCTCCTGGATCCTCCGCCTGGCCCCCTCCGAGAGCCTCCGAGACTCCCCTGACCCCCGCCCCCAACCCATCCCCTCTCTGAAGCCCACAGACACTCCCAGGACACCGCCCAGACTCCCTTCTCTACACCCTACCCTCCCACGGCAGCCAGATCTTCTGGGATGCCCCCCACCCAAGGGTGCTGGTCCTCCAGGGATCCCCCACTCCAGCTCCGAGGGCGCCAAGCCTCCCTCCTCTGATCCACGGGGCTGCGGAAGGAAACCCCTTCCCCCCTCTTCCCCCAATCCGAGGGCCCCCGTGTCTCCTGGGACCCCACTCCGGCTCCGAGGGCACCAGATGTGCCTGGAGACCCTGCCCTCCGGCGCAGACACTGCCCTGGAGCCGCCGCCGCGGGAGGGCGGCTGGGCCGCGGGCGCCCCCTCCCTGGCCCGGGACCTGCAGGAGGAGGGCGCCTTGGCCACGGAACTTGGAGCCGCAGTCGGAATTAATCGTTATTATTGCTGATCGCAGGGCCCGAGGCGGGGCGGGGCGGGGCGGGGGTCCCCGACCTGCCTCCAACTGCTCTGGGGGTCAGAGGTGAACGAGAATCCGCGCAAACTTTTCCGAAGTCGCAGGCCCCGCCCTTGCCAGCGGCGCTGAGGTGCAGACAAAAGCCGGCTGCGTTTTTACAGCCTGTCCCCGGTGTCACAAAGGCCTTATCAGCCAGACGCGCCGAGAACGCCACTGTTCCTGGCCGGCGGGGTCAGGCGACTTCCCGGGACAAAGGCCGGCTGCGGTGGGAACCGGGCGTCTGCGGACCCAGCCTGGGCCGGCTCCTGGCTCGAGGGCGTCACAAATTGCGCATTTACTGTACTGCAGGCCCCTTCCTGCAGGGCCTGTCATAAATTACGACTGCAGCTCCCTACACATTCCTGCCGTCTGCTTATAATCCTCCTTCCTTGTGCGACCCGCGGTGGGTCCTGCTCAGACCGCACTAAGGCAGCATGGTGGGAGAAGTTTGTTCAAGCAAAAATAAAGTCTGGAGTTTCTGATAGCCTTTAGCCCCCAGCAGCGGCCTCAGGGAGGGGGACTGGCCCCCAGAAAGGAAGAAGAACAGTATATTTTCTTAAGCGACGGCATCTAAGCATCTATGCCTTTTTATAAACACTTGCGTCCGCTACGCTGTTGAAGTCGTGCCTGAGTCCCCGGGTTGTGTTGCACCGGCAAGGCTGGAATTTTCTCTTTGGTTTAAGGATCTGAGAGGGTGGGGAACCCTCTTAACAACAGCTGAGTTTACTAGCGCCAATAAATGTCTGCTCTAAATGGCTTTAAAAAATAATGACGCCAAACAGACTGGATTTGAAGTTAAGTCCTTGTTCCAACACTTCAGGTTCTCTTTGTAACAACAATGACTTGACTGAACATGGGTGAACCACACGAAACACGGGTCCTCGGAATTCAAACTGTATTTAGCATGACCCTGCCTATTTTCTCCCCCTTTTATCACTTTCCAGACACAAAGAGGCGGCTTCTTGTAGGTAAGCGGAGTTCTGGGACAAATAAATGGCCACGTTCTCAACAGAAGGCAGAGAAATTGCCTGCGAAAAGCCTAGAGTCAGGCTGGGGTTTCGGGGTGTGTCAGCGTTCATTCAGGCGGAGCCTTTTATGAAAATTCATATCATTGCTCCCCCGCAATATTCTTTAAGACACAGAAATCATTTAAATTTACAATGGCTGCCAGCTTTGGGATACCTTCTCCTTACAGGTCTTTAAAGAAAGCTTTTTTAAATATCAAATCAATTCACAAGAAAAGAGACGACTTTCGAATATGAAGCTCTAAGTGGTACGGTTTTCATTCCCGCTTAATCATAGAATTTAACAATATACATAGACGAAAAACTCCACGTAAATGCCACCAGGTGGGAATCACCAGACTGCAGACTAAAAGGCACTGGGGTGAATCTGGGCAGCGGCTCTTCCTGTTTTCTCTTTCCTAGAGTAAATGAATTTTTCCCATCAAGCGAACTTTTGGGCTTTCTTGTCTCTTTTGGAGCAGTATAAGAAACTTTAAAGGCAGGCTTGAATCAAATAGGTGAACCCCCTTTCCGTGTGCTTGCTGGGAAAAAACTCAATCGCTCACCATTCTGGATTTCAGAATTCAACTGTGCTTGAGTTTGCTGTGCGAGAGGCTCTTCTCACAAAACATGTGAAAGCAGCCAGTGGAATCGAAATTCTTCCAACACCGTCTCCCAAAAGCAAATTCCCCTGGTGACCCAGTCTGCCTCTCACCTGGCCTTGGGAGAGAGAGAGGACGTTGGTCTGAGGATTGTCCCCTGCATTTTGGTTTTAGCTCTCGGGACCTCCCCCGAGGCGAGGCGGCTGGGTCTCCGCGCTGCTCCCGGCTTCATTTTAACTCCTTGCTGTCTCCACGCGCTGTGAGTGTGGGAAAGCGCTGTGATCACCCCAGCCCCGAGGCTGGCCCGGAAGCTGAGCATGTAGTGGTGATGGTGCTCTAAATGCCAGCAGGGCCAGCGCCCCGATTTGCAGTGCTGGGGTATGGACAGAGGTCTCTTTTCTCCCTCCCCTGTGCACGCCTGTGCTCACGAGCCTGCCTCTGGCCGGCCTGGCTTCCCGGCTTCCTCCGTACTAAGCGGCTGGAGGAGACCACAGTCAGGCTCCCGGACTGCAGACAGTCCTGTCCTCTGGCAGAGCGAGGAAAAGCCCGCTGGAGTCCCGGGCTTTGCCACATTCTTCTCCTCCCGCACACGGCTGAAGCATTTTTATTAAGCCTAAGTTTTATGATTGTGTTGTGTGCGATATGCCGTCACCTTCCCAGCGATCAGACATGAAATAAAACTCTGTGTACACTTATCTGTTTCCAGTTGTGTGGTTTGGATCTGGATTATAAAAATGTAAATGACGGGTCCACAGTTAAATTACCTTGATCATTCTTAAATAGCTTCTTCTAGTAAAGTGAGCCTGTGATGAGCAGGAAAGGAATACACACATCCCGACAGGTGGTTTGCGAAGGGGTTCAGACGGCACAGTTGAATTTAAACCTTTTTTTTCACCAAGAAGAGGATCAGTTTGTTCCAAAGGGGGCCCCGTAAAATGGAAATCAAAGCAACTTGAATATGCTTTGGGAGTCTTTTGTAAGCTGGTTATGAAATGCTGAAAGGAGCGCCCTGCCCTCCTCCTTCCCATTTCAAGGGGGTAAACTGTATCTCATGGTTGGAGGCTCCTGCGTGCCCTGACCAAATTACCAATCTATGATTTTTAATTTAGAAAAATTATGAGGATGGCTGGGGGCGATGGCTCCCGCCTGTAATCCCAGCACTTCTGAAGGCCGAGGCTGGTGGATCACTTGAGGTCAGGAGCTCGAAACCAGCCTGACCAACATGGTGAAACCCTGTCTCTACTAAAAAATACAAAATTAGCCAGGCATGGTGGCAGGCCCCTGTAACCCCAGCTACTTGAGAGGCTGAGACAGGAGAATCGCTTGAACCCGGGAGGCGGAGGTTGCAGTGAGCCGAGATCGTGCCACTGCACTCCAGCTTGGGCAACAAGAGTGAAACTCTGTCAAAAAAAAAAAAAAAAAAAAAAAATTGTGAGAGATAAAAGCAAAGGGAATGTGGACATGTCTGGGGTCAGGGCAGAACAAGATGATGGGTGTTGGATGCCGTCCGTTTAAAATCCCAACCCTGACAGGGCACACGCCCAGACAGAAACGCAGGACCCAGGTCAGAGCCCAGGACGACAAAGCAAAAGAGAAAGGCCCTCTGCCGACCCGGGAGACCCCGGGTTCTCATGCACACCCAGCGTGGGCTCTTGTCCACGCGGTGCTGCCTGGCCACCGGCGGCCACTCTTCTAACACAATGCCTTCGCGGAACACGCTCTGTGGGGGGGCTGCGCTGCTCCACGGCGGGCGCCGGGACCCCTGCTCTGCCCCTGGAAGGCGCTGGGGTTTCGGGGTTTGTCTGCTGCCCAGGCAGCCCCAGGGTACTGTGCAGATTGGGGCTGCTTTTCTCAACTCAGGGGTGCTGCAGGTTGTTTGCGAGCCCCACAGCCGTTCCGAGGTACACTGGGGGACCCGCACCCGAGTCTGGCTCCCTGACATTCGTGTTCAACCTCAGCCCCGTCCCCCGCCATCCTCACCCCGCTAGCCAGTTGACATCCCACCACCAACATTCTTGCCCTATTGAGGCAACATGAGAAAAAGAAAAACCAAAAAACAAACAGCGCCGGCCGTGAGAGTCCCTTCCCTGCCTCACGCGTCCCCCTGTGGGCGCTTCATCGCCAAGCTCTTGTTTTCTTTCTTAAAGTTAAAACAAATTCAGGAACTGCCCCTGTCTGTGCCTCCTGAAACATCTCAAACCAGTTCATTTGTTCATATTTACAGGAGAAAGAACCACCCAAGGGTGATCTGAGTGTCTTGAATTTTCCAAAAAGGAAAGTAGGAGCCAGGGGATGGTGGGGGGCGCATCCCCAAAAAAGTGCACGGAGATCCCGAGGGTCCCTCTTACGCTCATGCTCAGATGAGGCAGCAAGTTAAAGTCTCCCACGACGACTTCTGACACCTCAAGGCCCTACCTCCCTTGCAATCCGAGTGCCCTGAAAGTCCCAGGGCAAAGGCTCGGTCCCCCAAGCTGTGTGCGTGGCTGTTTTGCTCCCCGCAGCTCCCCAGAAAGCCTGTGCTGCTTCAGGAGCAGCGGCACCCTTGGCCTCGGAAGGGGCCAGCGTGCCCTTGGCTGTGATCTGGGGCCTCTTTGTGCAAATAGAAAACCACAAGTCCCCTTTTGGGCGACACGGCCAGGCCCAGGAGCAAATTCATGACCCAATGTGGCCTCTGCCTCTGCTCAGCTCTCCCATGAGCCATGAGGAGGGCTGGGATGGGCCTTAGAGAAGCAAGGGCCGGGGATGGGCCCCGTCACCTCTCAAGACGTCCCCTGGGGCCAGGAGGGGGGATCTTATTGCTAGATGAGAACGTGGAGGTGGGGCCCACAAGCAGCCCCCTCAGCCCCACACCATGGGGATAGCTCTTGTTCATGGAGAGGACGGTCCAGTGCCCATAGGGCCTGAGATGGCGAGGGACAGGATGCTGGGCCAGCCCTGCCTGGGAAGGAGGGTATCCGGGCCTCCATGCCGCCCTCAGCTCAGCCGATCCTGCCTCCGTTCATGAGGCACCGCGGGGCGGCAGGGCAGCGGGGAGCCTCTGGGGAGGTGCTGGCCGGTTGCTGAGGCTTTCCAAGCTCTGGGGCTCACATGTTCTCAAGCCCCTGTCCCTTGCCTCTCCCCAGTGGCTGTGGAGGAGCACATAGCCAGTCCTCTTTTGTACAGGGCAGGTGTCTTGGGGCATGTTAGGTGATGCTAGGGAGAGGGACACGTGGTCAGTGATCTGAGCAGGCTTCTGGGCAGCCAGAATGGGTCCTGGCCAGACAGACAGAACCGGGCCTGTGGGTGCTGCACCACCCAGCTCAGCAGGTGCCCTGGAGCGCCTGAAAGCATCAACTAGAGCGCCAGTACACTGCACAGAACCATAAGGGATGTGGGGGGTGGCGCCGCCCCCAGACCTCATATCAATGCACAGCAGCCCGCATCCAGCGAAGGCCAGGAGGAGCCTGGGATGGGCCAGAGGAGGTATGTGACTCCCCTGCCTCCAAAGTGCCCCTGAAGTGTGGGTCTCACCCCAAGGACATAGGAGCACCCTGGAGCCCAGGCCCCAGTGTTTGCTTAAGTCCTGGCTGCCACTAGCAGGAGACTCAGGAGGAAAGCCCCAGCCTGGGTCCCCATCTGAATATCGACCTGAGTTTTCAGTTCAGAGCGACCTCTCTCCTCTGCCCAGCAGGAGAGCTCATCTCTTCTGGGAGGCTGTGGTTTCCAGAACTTTCTTTTTAGGATGTTTGGACCATCTTCTGCCCCAGTCTCCTTTTTCCTCTGAGAATGGGGGCTGAGGTCACATGTCTCGAACCTCAAAATGACGGTGATGCTTTTCTGACCGAAGTATTTTCCCTGCTGAATGCCATTTGGCAAATTCGACGTTGTTTTACGGACCTCAGATGTTCAGATACGGTTCCTTCCCTTCTGTGTCTGTGCTGTATTAGAGGTAGGGTGTGTGTGCAATCTTGCAAAAGAGAGACAGAGAAAGAGAGAGGGAGAGAGAGAGGAAGGGAGGAGGATTGTTCACTTGTGTGTGTTTGTGTGGGGGGAGTGTGGTGTCCATAACAGCCAGAAAATCCCGGTGGGACTTCTGGCCTGGTGGAAATCTGAGAAATGGCGTTAGTGTCATGTAATGTTTCTTTCTCAAAGAGAAGCTGTTAAAAACTTTTTAAAAATCTTGGTTTTATTAATATTTCAGGGCCGTTTTTATTTGAGATCCGCATAGAGTCAAATAGGTTGCTTTGCAGGAACCCACGTTTCCGTGGTCAAGGCCAGGGAATGGAAATGCTTTCCACTGCGGCCATGTGGCCATCACAGCGCACACGAGAGAGCATTAAAACACTAGATTGAAATCTATGATATCCCTTTCAAAAAGGCATTGCTAAAAGTCATTTCATACGAGAGTCTATGGGTTTCTGAGAGCAGTTGTTCATATTTTTAGTGTTTAAATGTTATTATTATTCAAAGGAAAATACGTCCCACACAATGCTCATTTTCCTTTGATAACTGAAATTCACGGTTGAGATTTCAGGAGGAGAAGCTGCCAACTCAGCCACCTCACTCCCCGTGCCTGGGCAGCGAGTCTCCTCCAGCCTCCGGCCGGCTCCTGCTTTCCCGGGCATTTCCCGGGCATTCCAGCCACGTGGCTTATCCAGCTCAGAGGCGCACCTTTGCGGGGACATGGGCAGGAGCACTGGTGGCCCTGTAACACCCGATGTCACCCGCTGTGCTACCTATGAGGGTGTTCTCAGAGCAGAGGGCTCCTCTCCCTCTTGGAGGGGAAGGGTCACACAGTGCGGTTGAGGGGGTCAGAAGTGCCCTGAGCGGAGGAATTTCTCTCTGCTTTGGGCCAGTTTGGCGTTGCATTTGCTTAAATGTGCATTTCAAGTTCCCTCTGGGTTTGTGGCTTTAATTCAGCCTACGGACCAGACCGAAAGCAGAGAGAATGAATCCCTTGAGGCGGACGGAGCTTTGGAGGGAGTCCGCACTGTGGGATAACGGCGGGGTAAAGGGAAGGAACGGATCAGGATTCAGGATCATTCTTCCATCCTGGCAAAAAGGATTTCTGCCCCCGGTCCTGACCACGGAAACACAGTTGGCTACAAAGCAGTCCCTTCCTTTTGGACCTCGTGTGTAGCTAAAAGGAAAGCTTCCCTGAAATATTAATAATACAATGAAGATTTTTTTCAAAGACAGGCTTCTCTTTGAGAAGATTACACATCTGTTTGTTTTTTAAAAAGCTAGACACATAAAGATACCCACTTTACTGCTTAAGTTTAGTTCCAATGTTCTAATAAACATTTATTTCTTAAATAAAAAACTCTGGGTCCTTCATTACTGTAGTTTGCATCTCACAAAAGCACAGCCCTGCCCCAGCACTGTGGTGCCCCTGCCCCTCGGCTTCCCAACAGACGACCAAGGACACACACTCTCTGCAAATCTGAGCCCCAGAAAAGGATGGAAAGACGCGTCCTTCTACGCACCTCAAGCCCAATTTTCCTTCACTCCAATTTCACTTTCATCTGGAATAAGGAAAATATTTTTTTAAGTTCTGTTCTTATGTTTATGATTATTCTTTTGCTTCCTCTCTGTATTTTTTTTTTCAATCATAAAAAGTTATTTTAAACAGTTTTGGCTCTAACTGAAGGCCATGGAAGTCCTGGTAGTACAGCAGATTCATGTCCCCATCCAGAACGAGCTTGTCCAGCAGAGCCACTGCTCGGTGGAGACTCTGCTCCACAGCCAAGGGGACAGCAAATGAGGGAGAGCCCCTGGCAGCCAGCCGGGGTCTGCGGGACCTCCCTGGAGTTTGCTCTCTGCATTTCTTAATGCAAAATTGTTTCTCTCAAGTCGAGAGCCTTGAACCACTTTCAATGGCTTGCACAGGCTACCCGGGAATGTTCCGTGACGTGGTCTTCACACACATTTTTCACAGCCATAGGATCCCTTTTTTTTTTGCAAATGAAATCTCATGTATGACCCCAAGATATTACAGGAAAAACCAGACTGCTGTGATGGAAGGGGCCGGGGACCCCGCATGCCGCCCGGGAGGCCTGGCTTGAGAGTGAGAAGAGCCTCGGGGGCCACTGGCAAGCTTGGAATAGAGAAATTCACGAAGCAGCGACCAACTCTGGGGACACGGTGCCTTCTGGAGTGGAAAGAGACTCCGCATCTTCTCCCCGATCAGCCTGTGGGTCTGGACGCCTGTGCCGGTGGTGGTGTGGACCAGCCGTGGAGGTCGAGGATCCAGGGAGCTTAGTGGGGGCCTCAGTCTTGAGGTGGCAGGGACGGAAGCGAAGGTGTCACTTGCCTGGTTCAAAGCCCGCAGGACAGGGACTTTGTGCCAAAAAGGCCAAGGCCTTCAGCAGGTTGGTCAGAGGCCCTGGAGGCTCGAGGAGGCCCCTGAGTGGCTGCCTCATTGGCCGGTGCTGACTCTTCGGAAAATTCGGTTAAACAGCGCTATTTAGATGGGTTCTTGCAGTGACGGTTCCTGCTCTATGCTTCTCCCGTGTCCTTCGGGAAAGCGGCATTTGCAGGAAGTGTGGACCGTGTGATCTGGGGTCCTGCCTGCTTCATTGCTCTTTTCCACCCGAACCACCATCCTGGGGTTCAGGAGCTGCCAGCCTCGGGCAGGGGCCCTGAGCAAGGCTCCGATGGAGCCCTCTCGGGGTGAGTCAGCTCCCCAGAAGCCAGCGCTGGCCGAGCACCAAACAGTGCCCCCACCGCAGGCCAGGGCTTGGCAGATGTCCCCAGAGAGGCTCAGACAACCCTTGCCTCGGCACCTCCGCCAATCTTGGTGCCGCGTCCTCAGGGACAATTCCAAGGGGCAGAAGTCCCCGTTATGAGCCCGGACCTACCTGCTCACTGATCTGACACATGGTGAGGTTCTGATCATCGCAGGAGCACGCCACACGGATGTACTTGAGCCAGCTGCCGGCCCCGGCCTGATTCGCATCCACACAGAACTTCTCGCTGCCCAAGTCTTCGGAGATCTGCTGGGAGGAAAGTGGAGCAGGAGTCAGAGGTGCCCTGTGTGCTGGAGTCTGCACACTGCCTCTGGCCACCCGGAAACCTGGCTGTTTGGGCTCAAGGAGGAAGGCAAGTCGGCGTCCAGACCTCCGCCCACCCTCCGGGCATCAGCGGGGCTCCCAGCCCACCCAGACTGCCCAAGCCTGGGAGTCTCCAGGAGTCTCCAGGAGCCCAGCGGAAAGGCAGGGAATGGCCTTTTCTTTTCTCACCGAACAGATCACTGCCCTGGCCCGGCGATAAAATGAGCCTCCAGAGTCGCAACCCCCACCCCCGCAGCAAAGCTGTCCCACGTGTGAGAAGGCAGAGACCACTGCATCTGGGAGCAGAGCCCTCTGCTGAGGAGCTGGGGCGCTGGGCTAGAGAAAAGCGTGTCTGAAGGCGAAGGTGTTGCTGGGCGTGCATGTGCGTGTGTGTGTGCACGCTCAGGGCAGCCTGCACACCACTCTGACAATAAGAAAAGCATCTGGTTTCCTTAAAGCTGGAGAGTTTCAGTTTGACACCCAGCAGCGTGAAGACGCCTAGCTGTTCTCACCACGCCCGCAAAGTCCCACGCACACCAACTTGGCTTTATTTTGTTGTTGCTGTTGCCTCTGAACGGGCAGACTGGCCACCCCTAGGGCTTTGCTTATTTGCTGTTACCCCTACTCCTCTGAGGACCACTGATGAGGAGACCTGACCTGCTGTCCACTGTGGAGAGATGGTGTCACCTCGACCAGCCTGACCACGGGTGGCGGATGCAGGCCTCCCAGTCTCCCCCACTCTGGCCAGTGGCTTCTCTGGGTTCTGAATTCAAACCAGCGGCATCTTGGGCAAGCTTCTTGGGCAGCCCAGCCCAGACAGGGCAGGAGGGAGGACAGGGGGCAGGGGCTGGGGACACACCACACTCAGGTCCCAAAAGTAGAAAGGCTATGTCTCTGTGGGCAGGAGTGCCCTTGGGCAGGTGTATCCTCCTGGATAGGTGTATGTGGGTGGGCAGCTGTGTCATTGGGCAGGTGCGTCCTGCTGGACAGGTATGTCCAGGTGGGCAGCTGTGTCCTTGGGTAGGTGTGTCCTGGTGGGCAGCTGTGTCCTTGGGTAGGTGTGTCCTGGTGGGCAGCTGTGTCCTTGGGTAGGTGTGTCCTGGTGGGCAGGTGCATCCCTGAGCAGGTGTTTCTGGGTGGGCAGAGGTGATGGATAAGGAAGTCAGAAGGACCCAGGGAAGTCAGGATGCGACAGTGACCGGTCCAAGTGAAAACAGTGGAAGCTGACTCTGGGCACCATGGGCCTCTTATTCTCTGGAGTTTTCCTGACTGCTCCATGGTGAACTCTAGGACCTGGCAGAGGGGAGGAGCCGCCCACCTGAGGTCGGGAGCTGCCCTCTTCTGACCAGAGAGTCAGGTGCTTTGTGAACAGTGCAGGCGTTCCCCGGGCATCCTCAATGACCAAGGGCCCACCTGGCCTGAGAGTCCACAAGGAAACGGAGGTTTCAGGAGGCAGCTGCTTAGCTCAGGGGTGCACAAGGGTGCTGTGGAGTCCGCCTGTGCATCTGCATCCCATTGGCCCTGAAACCACCCCCCTCATAGGGCCCATGGGAGCTGCTGTGGCAGCCTCGTCCTCTGAGTGACAAGTCTCTGAGCAGGTACACTCGGGCCAAGCTCTGTGGGACACCTTAGGGGCTAGTTTGGAAAGAGGCTGTGAGCTGAGGGGCCTCAGTTCTGAGACTTTTTGCTTTTTGGGGACTTTATCATTCGTGCCAGAGCAAAATGAAATGGACCTAATTCTCAAAGGGAGGACGTGGACCAGAGACAGGCAGGTGGAGCCTGGGCAAGGTGGAAAGAGGCAGGGATGTGAAGGATGGGGAGAGACATCTGAGGAGCCTGCCAGGGCACAGGAGCGCCCCGGCCCAGCCTCTGTCCTCAGCTGCCAGCGTCCAGACCCTCAGGAGGTTGGGGCCAAGAGCATCCACTCCTGTGTGCACAGGTCCCGGTGACCCCAGTGCCTGACCCTCAGATGCTCGGCATGCACTCTCCCGGGTTCCTGGCCATCTCAGGCCTAGTGCTGGGATTCTTTTGAAAAGTTCAACGTCAGCACCAATCAACGGGGAAGCGTGTTGTCCACGTGCCCCGGCTTCTGTGTGTGGCTTCCAGGGAAAGTTGGTCCCCAGAGCACAGCAGAGACAGGGAGAGGACCTCAAATCTCCTTTCGCTTCCACTTACTCTCAGTCTCCTCGCTGACATCCTCTACCAAGCTGGGGTTCCCGACTAAGGGTTTCCAGAGGTGCTGGGTAAGACAGATTGGGGTGCAGGGTGGGCGGTCAGCCAGGGCAGAGGGGGGTGCCCCTATCACACACAGCCGTGCCTGCCCCTGGAGCCCTTCTGGCTCCATCCAGGGCAGCGGGAGATTCACTCGAAGGCTGTCTTATTTCAGAGACGGCAGCGGCAGAAACGCTCCCAAGCTCGTGGGCTGTGACTGCTCCAGTCACCAAGTGAGTGTGAGTGAATGGCCAGGTCCCTTCTCTGCCCGGGGTTGGCTGTGAGTCCTGTCCACTCGGAACTGTAGATGGGCCTGTGGTCCAGAGAGGACGTGGATCCGAGAAGCATAACTAGGCTAGAGGCTGGCGCCTGAGGAAAACATTGGTGGTGGGGGAACGCTCAAAATACAAATGATGAATTAGCAGGAGCACAGCCAGCCACATGGGGCTGGCAGCATCCCAGTCCCGTCCCCAGCCCATGGGTCCACTTCTCCATTGAGGCCTGCTGATGTCACAGCACATTGCACACAGTGCCTGTGGGCTGAGGGCTGGCACTCACCCAGGGCGGGCCGTGCCCTCCCACCTGGGACCCGGACTTTTGTCCTCAAAGCTGGAGTCCCTGGGCCACAGCACTCCACTGGTGCAGCCAGGAGTACGTGCTCCTGAGTGCATCCCCCGCTGAGCCCAGGGCCCAGCTGATGGGGCTCAGGCCACTTCCCGAGAGGCAGGACTCACTCCTAATGCACCCAACATCTGGACTCAGCCAACACCTTCCCCCTGTTCTGGGTCCCGGTTGGCTCAAGCCTCGCTTTGATGGGGAGTCTGTGCTCCCTGCTGCTCAGGACTCAGGGCAGGTTCCCAGGGAGATTCTCTCTGTGTTACCAGCTTCTGCAGAGACAGCTCTGCCCTAGGCAGGACTGCAAATCCCTTGACATTTGAGGTCCTGTTCCCTAAAGGGGCTGCAGGAAGGGTCCTCACGCTGTCCAGAGAGGTCACTGCCTGCCCTGCCCAAGTCCAGGGCCAGCCCAATCCAAGAACCACAGACTCAGCAGCCCGCCCCACCGCACCCCGTCTCTTGCCAGGACAGAAGTGGCAGGGGCGTGGCATGGAAGGGAGGAGGCCACAAGCGGCTGGGCGCCACTGGGAAGTCAGGCTTCCCATCCTGTAGGTGCAGACCCAGGGCCACCAGCCGACGTGGTGAGGCCCCTCCCCAGGCACAGAGACCTCTCAGGGCCCTCTCACTTCCCACCCTGGCTGCTGGTACGCATCAGGAAACCGCTGGAAAGGCTCGCCAAGCCAGAGCTGTGGTCGGCAGCCCTGCCATCTTCCTCTGCCACAGGGAGGGAGTGAGGCTGGGCTGGCCAAGACCCACGGGGCCCCGTCCCACCTCATCACTGGCCAGGTCTAGGCTGGAGGTCACTATGGGGCAGGGGACTCACAGCCCCTGTATAGGTAGGGGCCTGGGTGCTGGTCTCTCCCTCTCTCTCTCCCCTGCTCTGCTTCTCTGTCTCTGTATCTCTCCCTCTCAGTATGGGTCTCTTTTGGGCTTTCTCTCCTCATATACGGTACAGGGGCTGGGGAGAAGATAAATGACGCTGTGAGTGACCACAGCCATGGCATGGGCTTCTCCTGGGGCCTGGTTGTTGACTCGAGAGTGTTGGCCTCCGTCGGGCGTGGTGGCTCATGCCTGTAATCCCAGCACTTTGAGCGGCCGAGGCGGGCGGATCACCTGAGGTCAGGAGTTCAAGACCAGCCTGGCCAACATGGGGAAACCCTGTCTCTACTAAAAATACAAAAGTTAGCTGGGCATGGTGGTGTGCAGCTACTTGGGAGGCTGAGACGCAAGAATCACTTGTACCCAGGAGGCAGTGGCTATAGTGAGCCGAGATTGTGCCACTGCATACCAGCCTGGGTAACAGAATGAGGGACTCTGTTTCAAAAAAAAAAAAAAAAAAAGGAGTATTGGCTTCACTTTGACTTCCAGGCCTTGGGGTCCATCTCCCCAGGAAATCCCTGGAAAAACAATCTGTGTCCCTGGCTGGCTGACCAACCACTATTTTAAGTGCTCCCAAGCCCCTCGCCTTACAGGCGCGCATGTATCTGGGTGTGTGCTTGTGTGTGGGCGTGTGCCTGCATGTGTGCACAGGTATGTGGGTGTGTGTGCATGTGTGTGGGTGCACCTGTGTGTGTATGTGTGTGTGTGTGTCCATGTATGTCTGCTTGTCCTGGGGGAATGGGGCGAGAAGCCTTCGGTGAGCAGAAGGCTGACGCCGCAGGAGGACATTGAAGCGATGGCCAATTCCCTCTCAAAAACATGAGTTCTGTGTCTGGAGGAAAACCCTGGCCCCTTCCATCCAACCCCACATCTGAGGCCTCCTCAATGCCTGTGATCCGGCCACTGATGGCTGCAGGTCCAGGAACCCACCTGTGCCCTGGGACAGCCAGTCTCCGGACACACACCACCGTGCTCTGTGGAGCTGCCGCCCACTGCGCTCCCAGGCCGCCGGTGTATTGTTTGAATGCATCGAGTCACCGGGAATTGTTTTTTGGGGCATAGGCTCTCCCTTCTTGCAATGCCCCCCTCACCTTGCAGAATAAGCCTCTCTTTTCCACATGACGGCCCTGCAGGTATTTGCATGCGGCCTGAGTCCTAACCCTCCCGTGCCAGGGTAAACATCTCTGGCTCTCTCAAACGTGTCTGAACAGGGACACGGCTGGTTTCCCACCCACATGGGACAGTGTTCTGGAGCGTCCAGTCTGTCCCTGACCCTCTCGGGTGCAGAGGCCTGGAGACCAGAGGCAACAGCTCCCCCAGGGGTCCTGGTCCTGAGTGTGTGCCCAGGATTTGCTGCCCTGCTGGTGGGTCCCCTCCCTGACAGCCTCTCCTCCCTTGTCACTCTCATTTCCTGGGCATTTCTCCTCGTCCCCGGGAGGCCTGGGCCCCAACCCCTGACCAATTGGATGGTCACAGGGTGGGAGTTACACCTGCCTGGGGTGACTGAGGAGGGTAACTCCTTCCTTCTACAGAGGGGTGCCTCTGAGGGGGGCCAGGTGGGCGCTGACCCTTCCTCCAGGAGAGCCAGGACGAGCCCTGGTCTAAGGGCCCTGAACCAGTGACAAGTGTGCTGGGAGGGGGTGCTGGAAGGACATGCACCAGGAGGGGTGTGTTGGGAGGGGTGTGCCGGGAGGGGGTGCACTGGGAGGGCTGTGTTGGGATTGAGTGTGTTGGAAGGGGTGTGTTGGGAGGGGTGTGTTGGGAGAGGGTGCATGGTGAGGGATTGCACTGGGAGGGGTGTAATGGGAGGGGTGTGTTGGGAGGGGGTGTGTTGGGAGGGGTGCGCTGGGAGGGGTGTATTGGGAGGGGTGTGTTGGGAGGGGTGTAATGGGAGGGGTGTGTTGGGAGGGGTGCGCTGGGAGGGGTGTGTTGGGAGGGCTGTGTTGGGATGAGTGTGTTGGGAGGGGTGTGTTGGGAGGGGGTGCCCAGTGAGGTATTGCACTGGGAGGGGTATGTTGGGAGGGATGAGTTGGGAGGGGTGTGTTAGGAGGGGTGAGTTGGGAGGGGTGTGTTGGGAGGGATGAATAGGGAGGGGTGTACCGGGAGGGAATGTGCTGGGGGAGGGTGCACCTGGAAGGGTGCGTTGGGAGGGATGAGTTGGGAGGGATGCACTGGAAGGGGTGTGTTGGGAGGGGTGAGTTGGGAGGGGTGAGTTGGGAGGGGTGTGTTGGGAGGGGTGTGTTGGGAGGGATGAATTGGGAGGGGTGCACTGGGAGGGAGTGTGCTGGGGGAAGGTGCACCTGGAAGGGTGTGTTGGGAGGGGTGAGTTGGGAGGGGTGTGTTGGGAGGGATGAATTGGGAGGGGTGTGCTGGGAGAGGGTGTGCTGGGAAGTCCAGGCTTGTGTCTGCTATCAGAGTCAGGTGTAGGATCTCCCCTGAGATGCCTGACCACGTCTGGCTGCCTGTCCCAGCATCGAGGGTCCAGCCCTGTGGGGGTCCTGCTGGACCCATCCTGAAGGAGGGAGGAGGTGGAGCATGAGCTTGGACGGACCTTCAGAAGCCACTGCTTTTCTGCCTCAGACCAGAGAAACGCTCCTGAAGCGGCCCCGGGTCGTGGTTCTGGCAGGTGGAGGCTCGGGCCTGGCTTCTTGGGCCTGTGCCGTCTCTGATTCCAGAAAGGGCAGGTGTTGCCCCGACCGCTGCCTCCTCCTGCCACCTTTCCTGTCCTCTCTCGCCTTCCTCCCCAGGGTCTCTGTGCACTCGGGGCCACACTGGGTGCTGTCGAGACCCCTTGCTCAGTGCCGCGGGCCTGTGAGGTGGATACTGTGTTGCTGCCCCACAGTACATTTTGTAGAGGAGAAAACGGAGGCCCCTGGAGACAGGGCCAGCTCCCAGCCCAGGCTGCTGGACTCCAGAACTGTGCCATGGCCGCCCCGTGTGCTCTCCAGGGCCGACTCAAGGACCAGAGGGAGGGCCCCCACGCCCTGTTCTGGGGGTCGCAGGATTTCCTGGGCTCTGGAATCCACAGAGCAGGCCTGGGCAGTCCCAGGTCCCGGTCCCTGCTTCCCTTGGCGTGAGACTTGTCGGCACCCACAAGGACAGAGAGAGGCCACCCCTCCCTAGCTTGGTGGCCCTCAGGTTGCCCAAGTTGCATCTGACCGGGGCTTTCCTGGGCTTTGGGTGCTCCTGGAGATCAGGGATCCGTGGAAGAAACATTGGCAACAGGAATGCTCAGAGGTAGGTGGTGTCAAAGGTCACAGCCATGTACACCTGAACACAGGCTCCTTACTGTACCAGGTGGGGCCAGCGCCAGGATCTGTGCCAAAGGCGATGTCTCTGCCTGCCCTAGGGCGCGAGCCCAGCCTTTCCAACCTGGGTGTATGCTACATCCAGCCACGTCTGGGAGCCGGGCCCGTTTTGGTGTGAAAGTCTTCTAGCCCTGACACCTCCAAGGCCCTCTGGGAACCTCTTGGGCGGGCCTGAGTCCTGGGATATTCTCCATGACATAGGAGGCCAGTACAGAGGAGAAGTGGGTAGACGAACGAACGGACGCACGCACAGTGAGTGACCTACCCGGGCTCACTGCTCGCTTCTATTTACATGTGATCAATGAACGCAGGAGGGAGCCACAGAGGGAAGGAGTGGCCCAGTCCACATGTCTCCACATGGCCGGCTTTAGCAGGCAGTGGCCTGGAGGCCACCGTGGCCATTGGGCTGTGTCTCTCTCCAGATCTGGAATCCAGCTGCCTGCCTGATCGCTACTTAAAAGCCTGGCTTTGGGCTGTTTGGGGCTGAGCCTCAGGAGTCCTAGGACTTCCAAAGGAAACTGCCCTCATGCCCATTCTCTCCCACTCCCCGGCACCTAGCAGCTCCCCCAGCTCATAAATCAACCTCATCAGAAATGCTGAGCTACGAAGTGAAGTGAAGGAAAATTTCTCTTAACCTTTACTTTTTTTGCATATAATTTGAGGTTTCCTGCACTTCTAATTTGTGGGCTCTCTGCTGGGCTGGTCCTCCATGTTCAGTGGGCACGGCCAGCCGCTGGCCCCATCCAGGGTGTGCGTGCAGGTGGGAACGCCGCGGCGTCCATCATCAGCTTGCCTAGTGGATTCTGAGCGTGCAGGGAGGAGCGGAGCCCTGGGACGCTGCCCCCTCGGTCCCACCTCCTGCTGCTGCCACGAGGCTCCCCAGAAGCCCATGGTATGGAGTCCACCTCTGACAGCCAGGAGCTGGCGGGAACTGGGAGGAGGGTCTCCTTACCCTGACCCCCTTCTTTAAGGACCCATGCGCTGATTCGGAGTAAGAAGCCCTGGCTGTGGAGCGCTGTCATAGGCACATGCGCACACGTGCACGCACACAATGGTCACAATTGATGGTGTCCACGAGTAGCTGAAACAGAAAGCCCATTCTTGTGATGCAAGGAAGTGGGGGAAAGGTGTTCTGGAAACACCTCAGTCTGGTGTGAACACAGAGCCTGGATGAGCTCATAAATCCCTGTCCTGATGCCCAATGGGGGGCTGGGTGGTGATGGGACCCAGTGCTAATGAGAAATGTGGCTGGTGGGATGGGGCCACACCATGGCCAGGGACACGGGAGGCCTGGCCGGCGGTCAGCAGGCCTGGGGCCCACCTGCTTAGGCTGAGAGGGAGGTGGGAGGAGAGGAAAGGATGGAGGATGGGAGGGTTGGGTGGGGGAAGGGTGAGGGGGGGAGAGAGAGAGAGAGAGAGGCTGCTGCTTGAAGAAACAGGCAACTCTTGGCAGCCATTCCTCCAAGACGGAAGCCAGCCTCTCGCCTAAGCCCACAGAGAGACAGGGAGCAAGGGTGGGCTGTCTGGGGTTTGTCCCTGGAAGAAGATGGAGGGGCGGTGGCTCTTAGCTCCTGCCTGACTGTGGTCTCACTGGATGGTTCTCAGGCAGTGGGGCGTGCTGAGGGAGAGATGAGGGCCAGGGTCCCAGGGTCTCAGAGAGCCCCAAGAGCATGGCCCAGAATTCGGATGCTTGTGGCCCGGAGGGACTCTCATGGCAGAGGAAGGCCCAGGACATGTGGAGTCCATGCCTGGGGGCCTCTGCTCTGTGTCAGTGCTGGGCAGATCTGAGGAACGCAACGCGCTGGAAAAACAGTCACCAAATTCCACACTTTGTAGCCTCTTGGGGCCACAGACACCTTCGAAAACCTAGTGAAAGCCACAGACCAGAATTCACAGAGCCACCCAAATGCCATGTGGAAGCTCAGGGTTTAAGAGACCCTCTCCCTCTAAAAGCTCCAGACACCCAGATGCCCTGCAAACATGGAGGCTCACAGATTATGTCCCCCTAAACACCCAGACACTGGGATGCTGTGGCGCTCCCGGGGTGCACTGACCATCTCCCCCAAAGCACCCAGACCCCAGATGCCGGGGAACTCTGAGGGAGCGCACGGCCCTCGGCAGCCAGCACACAGCCCAGGTTCCAGAGCTCTGCCATCTCTGCTATGGAATTTCCTCTTAGTTCTCTTTCTCGCCTTCGTTCCCTCCTCCCCTTCCTTCCTATTCCCATTTTCTTTATTCTTTGGGCGGGGTCTCCACTTGGGCAGGCAGCGACCTCCCAGCAGCATCTATGAACATTGAAGAAAACTCTGGTTGAGACAGGGAAGCAAAGAGGAGTTTCCATCTGACCGTGCACAGCTCCCAAGCCCCTCAAGGTCCCCTGGGGTGGGACTTACGCACCCTGATCTCACACCAGTGGTGGACAGGGGCCACACAAGCCCAGGCCTCGAGGCTGTGCCATGCCACCTGTCGCAGGAGTGGTCCCTGCCCCTTTCTGCAAACTGCACACAGCGTGCCCCTGGTGTGTCCCCAAACTCGGCCCTGCCACTGCTCTCCCAGCAGTCTGGGGGTGTTGGGGGCTGGGCTTCCTCCTTGGCATGTGGCTCGTCCATCGTGGCACCTCTGAGGTTTGACTTGTTAGCCATGGGCTGCGGCCCTGACTGTCAGAAATAAAGGAGCATGCTGGTGACTCAGACCCACGCTGTTGCAGCTTTAGTGAAATGAAGGGTTGAGACACAGGCTCAGGAAACATGGAACACCTAGAGGTGATTGGCAGTGCGTGGAAGGAGCAGGGTCTGCAGAAACCTCAGGCCCGGCAGCCGGTGGGGTGGACACAGTGGGGAGCACCATGTCCTGGGGGCAGTACCAGCGGGACTTGGTGGCCCCCTCCCTCCAGGATGTTTCAGAGACTGACCTCTGAGTCACACAGACCCTCCCAACCCCGATCTCCCACCGTCCTCATCATGACAATGTGGGGGTTGTCTGGGGTCCTGCCTTGGTGTCCCCCTTTGGAACTAGAAAGCCTCTTTTCTGCTTTCCAGCTGCTTGGAGGCTGCGGCTACACGCAGGCGTGGTGGGCTCTGAGGAACTGGGAGCTGGCCTTCGGCACCTGCTGAAGACGTCCTGGAGGACCCCTGGGCTCAGCTCTGCCTGGACACTGAAGGTTCTCTGCTGTGTGCCTGTGGTGGCCACTTCGGGCCACTGGTGGCTTGGGGGCCTGCAGCTCCCCCGCCTGGCTGCTCCTGCTCACCTGCTCTTCAGAATGAGGCCTTCCCTGGGTCTTTCAGATAAGCAAGAAGTGCAGGCACCTCTGGCCCTTTGGGAAGCCTTTAGTGGGGTCCTCAGGACCCCCGAAGGGATGAAGCAGCCCTCGCAGTGAGTAGGAGAGGGGCACCCAGTGAACAGGCTACGCCGTGCGCTCTGCCTTAGAGAATGCTTCTGCCGCTGCTTGCAGAGCTCCCCCTCCCCATTGCAGAAGGTCTCAGATGTGCACGGGGCCCCCAGGAGAAAGCCCACAGTCGCACAGAGGGCCCTGGGCTGAGCCTCAGGGGCCTTCCTCACCGACCCAGGCCAGCTGCTAGGTGGCCTGGACCTTCCTCTGGGGGCACACATGTCCAGGGAGCCTCCATCCCTGCCACACGTGTTGGGAGCAGCTTAGGTATAAGAGGTTTCACCTCTGAAAAGCTGTGTATAAACCGTATTTCTGTAATGGGGATCCCAGCTCACAGGTGTCATTTTTAAAGGGATCCTGCACTATGGTCAAGTGCAATGCTCTTTGCCAAGGGGGCGCCCTGGGTGCCTTTGCCTGGCTCTGCTGGCTTTGATCTGGGGACCCCAGAGCAGGGCAGAGAAGGGTCTTGTGTTGATGAGGATATGCTGGTTTCGGGGCAGGGGTGGAGGCAGCAGCAGCAGCAGCAGCATGAGAAGCCAGCTTTGGCCCTTGGCGGTCAGCGGCTGGGATCCCGGGATCCAGTCCTGGCCCTCCTGAGCGGTTTGCCTGGTGCTGGCCTTATACAATACTCCTTTTGGGAGGGCATGGGGACCTCCATGTAAAGTGGCAGTCACTTTCCCACTCAGCAAGCCCCCAGGAGGACACCTAAGCAGGCCGAGCTGCACCCGGAGCTCCAAGTGGAAGCAGCACGGTTGACTCCAGTTGGCTTTGGTTGGCTCTGGTCAACGCCAGCAGCCTGCGCAGGGTCTGTTCCCTGCTCCGTCCTCTTCCTGTGGATGCTTTCAGGCAGGACGTCCCAGGCCCGGCCATGTGTCCCCGTGGGGACGGCAGGGAGGGCAGCGCGCATTGGCTGGGCTCCTTCCTGGCTGCAATCCCTGCTGTCTTTCTTACGGAGGTGCAGGCTGGAGTGGGTTTGCCTCACGGGGCCAGGCTGCTGGAACTGATGCCCCAGCCCCGCTCGCCCAGCACCCCCAGGAGAGAAGCCCCAGGTCCCGCATCTGTCCTGCCTGCAGGGAGGGACCCCAGGAGTGGTCACGTCTGTCACGCCAGGTTGACCAGGCCCGGTTCTGTGGCCTTGCAGGGGCATTTTTCATAAGCACAGGGACAGATTTCCACAGCTGTGTAGACGACTGGGTCAAAGTAAGGATGTGGGGGACCGAGCCTGAACCTGCTGAGAAACGTCCGCAGCGACGGCCTGGGACGTCCCCCTGAGCCCCCTGGCACCCCGAGGAGATGTCTGGAGTCGCCACGGTGTCTGCTTGCCCAGATGTGGGTCCCTGCAAAGGCACGCTGGGGTGGGGCCCTCACTGTTTCCCCAGGGCATGGCGATGTCTGACCTCAAGGAATCTAGGGGCTCTAAGGAGACTCTGGGTGTGAATACTCTGGCATTGTTGCCATTTGCCGCCGGCACTGCTGCCCTCTGCTGCCGGCACTGCAGCGGGGGGACCGAGACTATCCTGTGGAGCTCGCATGCAGAAGCAGGCTCCCCTAACCCCCATGCTCCCAAGAAACCCCAGCTCTGAGGAGCCTTTTGTGTGTGCTGAGCTCAGCCCCACCCCACTGGGTATCCTGCTTCTTACGAGGTGGAAGCGTCTACGTCCTGGTCCTGCGGTGGTGAAAGTTTGATGCCCAAGCTGCTGCTGTGATAACATCCAGGCAATCTGGACGGGTTAAGGCCATTGGTGCAAAGTCCCCCAAGCCCCGCTAGCCAGTAAGTCATTCCCTGAGCCCGCAGGCTCTGCCTCAGGCCCACTCCCCACCCTGCCCCGCAGCAGGCCCCGCACCAGTCCCCGCTCCTTATGCTGGGCCCAGAACCCCGTCCGTGGCGCTGGCTCAGGCTCTAGAGGAGGGTGGGATCCGGGGCAGCTATGCCAGAGCAGCCGCTTCTCCACCCAGAACAGGCTGCCACAGTTCAGACATTAACAGCTCTAACAGGTGTTCAAACCTGAATTTGATTTAAGTTGGGTCAAGAGCAGGAGGAGCCTCTGAGCCTGAAGCTTGCACTTTACCGCAGACTTGGCTGTGACATTCTCAAGTGAGATACGTTTGTTTTGGTTTGGTTTTTGAGCATAGCAAAGATTAGAAGAAAAAAAGCCCAACAGCCCCAAACCAAAGGCTCGTGGCAACGTCCTTGCCCGGGGTGAGGCTGGAGCCCAGGTCGCCCACAGGAAGCGGTTTCTCTGTGGAGTGACACGAGGCCCTGGGAAGTGTCACAGTCATAACCTTTCTCTGGCCACTTAGATGGTGACACACTGCAGAGCTTGTGAATGTGGCACCCCACAGCAGATGCAGGAGGAATTCTTCATGATGGCTTGAGCTGATGCAGCTAGGGGTGGGGGTTCCCTAAAATAGCTGGCTTGCGCCCTGGAGCCAAGGGAAGCAGGGCCTTTGGGGCAAGCCCAGAACTTTCCTTTGTTGGAGAAAAGCCCCCAAATGTGGCGGCTGAATGCCAGGCCGAGGAGCCTACCAAGGACTCCTGGGGTCTCTCCCCCAGCTCTCCCCCGTTGGTTGGTTCCTGGGGGGTTGTGCATGATCTCAGTAAGAGCTGTGTAGAGGCTCATGGCCTGGCCACCCTCAGACCCTCTCAAATGTGCAGGCTGCACCTGGGGAGTGACTTCCAGATGGACCTTAGGAGGACCAGACACATTTGAGCAGGAGCAGCTCAGAGTCTTCTCACTAGCTTATTCTCTGGAGAGGCCAGCGCTATGCAGAGCTGAGGCCCACAGGTGCTGAGACTCACCACTGAGTCACTGGATGCTCATGTCTCCCCCAGGGGTAGCCACCCTCATATCCACATTTGTCGATGAGGGAATGGAGGTACAGAAGAGTTAAGTAATTGGCCCAAGTTTGCAAAACCAGAAAGGGCAGATGGGCTGGGCAGTGGGCACTGGCTGTCCACCTGACTCCTTTCACACTGTCAGGACCAGCACCTGACATGCACCCTGGCTTGCCCTGCCCTGCTCACTCTCCTCTAATTGATGATGGTAGCCAATAGCAACTGAAGCTCTTCAAGGACCTCACCAGGATCAGTGTTCAGTCGGGGCTCACTGAATGTTTCCATGAATGGATGGATGGATGGGTGGATGGATGGATGCATGGAAGGATGGATGGGTGAGTGGGTGGATGGATGGATGGATGGGTGGATGGATGGATGGATGGGTGGGTGAGTGAGTGGATGGATGGGTGAGTGGGTGGATGGATGGGTGGGTGGGTGGGTGAGTGGGTGGATGGATGGATGAGTGGGTGGATGGATGGATGGATGGGTGGGTGGATGGAGGGATGGGTGGGTGAGTGGGTGGATGGATGGATGGGTGGGTGGATGGATGGATAGATGGTGGATTGGTGGGTGGATGGACAAATGGATGTATGGATGGATGATGAATGGATGAATGGGTGGATGGATGGGTGGATGGACAAATGGAAGAATGGATGGAAGGTGAATGGATGAATGGATGGATGATTGAGTGGATGCATGGATGGATGGATGGATGGATGGATGGATGCATGGAAGGATGGATGGGTGAGTGGGTGGATGGATGGATGGGTGGTTGGATGGATGGATAGATGGTGGATGGATGGGTGGATAGATGGGTGAGTGGATGGATGGATAGATGGTGGATGGGTGGGTGGATGGACAAATGGATGTATGGATGGATGATGAATGGATGAATGGGTGGATGGATGAGTGGATGGCTGGTGAATGGATGAATGGATGGATGATTGAGGGGATGCATGGATGGATGGATGGATGTTGAATGAATGGATGAATGGATGGTGGATGGGTGGGTGTGTGGATGGATGGATGGATGGATAGATGGTGGATGGGTGGGTGGATGGACAAATTCATGAATCGATGGATGGTGAATGGATGAATGGATGGATGACTGAGTGGACACATGGATGGATGGATGGATGGATGAATGGATGGTGGATGGGTGGGTGGATGGATGAATAAGTTAATGGATGGATGGGTGGGTGGATGGATGGATGAATAGATGGTGGATGTGTGGGGGGATGGATGAATAAATGAGTGGATGGGTGGGTGGGGAGCAGACCCTCCCCTCAACTTGCCCAGACACTTCTGGCTTCCCCAGCTTCCTATGGTGAGACACAAGGGAACATCCTTCCAGGAGTTGTCATGGTGGCAGCACAGGCACCTCTCCTGGAAAGCCTGCCCTGGTCCTCACGTCAGGCTGAGGCCCCTCTCAAACACTCTCACAGTCCCTACCCTTCTTAGCATGGACACAGCACTGGGCCATAGCTATCACATTGCAGGTCATTTCCTCTCCTCTAGTGGTTGGTGGGGTTGGAAGGTTTTATCTGGCTGATTCCAGACCCAGGCAGACCGTGAGTGCCCGACACATGCTTGGGGAACAAATGAATGAATGAAGGCGCCTCCAGATGACTGAGACTGTCCCCCAGCACTCCCTATGCCTCCCTTTCCCAGGGTTCTGTCCTCATCCCTCCATTTCCTGTCCTTTCCCTTCTTATTCACGGGCTCTGCTGAGGGATGTGGAAAGCCTTTTCCTGGTTACTTGCCTCTCTGGAAATGAGAGTTGCAACATTTTCCATGTCATTGTCCTCTGGAAAGTGTTATGGTTGCAATTTTCCCCTAGGTGCAGTGTCACAGTGGTCAGTCTCCCCTAAGCAGAGGCCATGGTGGGCTTGTTCATCTCAGCACCCTTTGGGCCCTGGCACATAGTAGGTGCTTAGCAAAAGTCTGGTTGCATGGAGAAGGGCCAGGACGGATCCAGTCTGGTTATATTTAGTGCCTTCCCTGCAGCTGACTCAGTCTCTCCAGGCCCATCCTTCTTCCTCCTCCCTGTAACATGCTGGGTTAGAGGAGCTCAGTGACTCACTGCCTTTCGTATCAGGCCTGATGTTTTGAGATCAACTCTTGCAAATAGCTCAAATCTCAACAGGCCAAGTCTAAGCAAATACCTTGCCAATCCCCATAAAGAACAGCTCTTGCTGCTCTTTGACATACAAAAATGGTCATTGGCAAAGGATTCTTGGTGCAGACAATGTTGTCTTTGGATGCCCTGCAAATAGCCAACTCTGGTTTCTTCCCGGACTAGGCCCAGGTATGCGTGCATAAAAAGATGCTGGCCTGGGCCTCCTTTGGGCTTAATTGAGAGAGGCATGCTTTTCCTCCAAATGGTTCATTATAATGATTCTACTTCCCAGGATTTCTATTTTTCTCAGCAGAGCCTGGAGCTCAGCCACAGTCCGGCTGGTTGCGTGGAGAAGGGCCTCAGGGTCCATGAACTGGAACGAATCAGCCCATCCTTTCTCCTGATACCCAGCTGCCCAGCGTCAGATGTGGAAGAACGGAGGCACTGGAAGATGCAGTGCCGGATATCTAGATGACACAGGCTCCTTCCTGGATGATCTGCTTCTCAGGTGGTAGCAGCCCAGCCAGAGACCACCCAGAAGCTCGGTGATGGGCTTTGAGCTGTGTGCTAAGCCCACTCTTGGACGTGAACTCTGCTCGAGACATCTCCCTTGGAAGCCAAAGCTGGCTTCCTTCCCAAACCGTGGGCACGATGGGTCAGATCGGCAGGTTAGGAGGTGATGCATAGACAGAAGTGCCACAGAGTCATTTCTGAGTGACAAATGGAACCAATTAAGTTCAACAGCACGCTCGCCGCCCCCCCCCGAGTTCCAGCCTGTACCTACAGCTATCACCTTTGACAAAGTATATCAAAGGAATTAAGAGTGTGTCCCCCACAATGATATTACCTGGATCCTTTTCAGGTCCTCACCAGCCACGTTCAAACATCTATGCAAGCCCAGGAAATAGAATCAAAACGGTTTATTAAAAATCTAATCACAAGCACTCCTATGTCACAAATGATTCTGAACTGCATCCGCCAGCCCCGGCCTCTCCGAGGGGAGGCACAATACGGCCGATTACCCGGAATTTGAATGGGGGTGTTTAGAAGCCGCGGAACATTTTAATCTTGATCTTTCTTTGTGGATTTGGCTATTGTTATTTTTTTTTTTTTCTGTTGAAAAAGACAAAGATGGGAGGACACATTGTCTTTCCTCCCTGGAGGGAGCTGCAGAGATGACTTATTCTGGCAGATCTGCCTCTATTGATGTTATCAGGATGTGAATAAAAACTCATGGGAAAAGAAGAAAAAATCCTGCTGAATTTAAAGCAGTACAACATGGTTTACGGGTGGGTCCCTGTCTGCTGTCCTGAGTCAGGACACCTCCCTGGTGACTGCACTGGAGCTTTCTCAAGAGGAAGACCCTGCGCGAGGAGGACCCTGCCCAAACAGGGCCCCTTTCCCCTCAGGGTGGGAACTGCTGGGCTTGGGGAAGGCACTGTCTTTGGGGTGAGGCATGGTTCGTGGCCTTTGCTTGGCTTTTGGCTGTCTGGAGCTCTAGATTCTTCACAGGCACTCAGAACAGCCATGGATACAGAAGAGTCTCCTTTGGCATCTTCCTGGCCGGGGCTCAGCCAGAGCCAGGGCTCCACCACCCAGGGCTCCACCACCCAGGGCTCAATCATGGCGCCCTTTTCTGGTGGCCAAGACCCCCCCGCAACTTCCCTCCAGACAGAGGTGTTGAAGCCTGGCCCCTGTTGCAGCTCCTAAGCTGGGAAGTCCACCACGAGGAAGCATCTGTTGGGGCTGCCTGCTAATGAAGGTCAGGTGCCTGTGTCAGCCACGGGCAGGTGGCTCTGGAAGGACGAGCAGGTTCTCAGTGATTTCAGTAGATTGCCCTCACCTCCTACCCTCTGTTGGGAATGGATAGACTGCTTTCTAGAAGGTTCCCTGACTCTTTGAGGGGACTGGGTCCTCTGGCATGTCAGATACAGAATGTCCCCCCAAACCCTTCATCTCTGTCCGCTCCTCCTGCTCTCTGCAGATGATTTTACTTTTATGTTAAGTTGCTTTTGTTTAGTCTTCCTCTGTACACAACAACTACTTTTAAATGATATTTTAAAGTACAAAGAATTAGTTTGATTCTTCCTCAACTGCCTTCTTTTGAAGACAAGCTTGCCTTTTCAATTTCATATCCCATTTAACTAAAACAAAATATCACCGAAACATAACATTGAAAATCAGTGCACTCACTACCGGCTCCATTAATTCTTATCAGTATAAAACATACATTCAGAAGTGTAAGTGCTTTAAAATACACCCCTTCCACTCTTGCCAGTATGTTCTATCTATACACGTCGTCTACAGTGGGGGAAGAAGTAGCTCTCCCTGTGAATCTAGGGAGCCGCAGGACCGCACATGTTTTTGGACAATGGATGCTTGAGCCGGGCACTTCTGAGAGCCGTTGGGCTGGCAGCTGTCACATTCCAGCCACTCCCCAAAAGCCATTTGGCTGTGGGTGCATTAGGCCTGGGGTCAGCTGAAAGGTAGCATCGAGGGGTGTCCCCACCTCGCTCAACCACAGCAAAGAGCTTGAATTCAACTTTCCTCTCTGCCAGACAAGACCCTTCCCAAGTCACATCTGCCATGAAACCCGCATGTGCTTCCTGTCCACATGGAGCAGAGACCTCCCCGTGGCAGTTACATCCTTGAGTTGCAAACGCTAAAGATGCTTCTCCATCTTTTTTTTCTTTTCTTTTCTTTTTATTTTTTGGAGATGGAGTTTTGCTCTTGTTGCCCAGGCCAGGCTGGAGTGCAATGGCGCAATCTCTGCTCACTACAACCTTCACCTCCTGGGTTCAAGAGATTCTCCTGCCCAGTAGCTGGAATTACAGGCGTCCACCACCACGCCCAGCTAATTTTTTGTATTTTTAGTAGAGACGGAGTTTCACCACGTTGGCCAGGTTGGTCTCGAACTCCTGACCTCAGGTGATCCACCCGCCTCGGCCTCCCAGAGTGCTGGGATTCCAGGCGTGAGCCACCGCGCCTGGCCCTTGCTCCATCTTTAGCCGGTCGTCAGCATCCTGAAAACAAAGCCCAGCAAAACAAAACACGCACGTGCAGCCCCCTCACTCCCAACATGCTACAAAGTTCTCTTTGTGCACTACAGACCGGGCCGACTGGCGTGGTGTTCACAGAGACCGTTACAGCCTGATGTTATGCAATAGCATGTTAACCGCACATTCTAATAAAAAAATAAAATAAATAATAATAAACATTTGACCTAGAGTACAGATCTTTCACGAGACGCCCTAATCATTTTTCTGCTCCGACCTCAGTTTTTTCTGGAACTGCTCCAGCAAGCCCAGGGTGGTGCGACAGCCTCTTTCTCTCTGGGAACAAAAGGTCTTTTTTAGTCCTCAGGGCTGTCAAGTTTATCCAAATATTCTCAGCTTACTACTAGCCCCTTTCTGAATTGATATTTCCAATAAAAGGACACTTTGTATCTTTAAACCACACTGGCCCCCGAGCAGGCTACGGAGGCTGGGAGGCCCGCTGCACAGCCCTGGTCGGTACGGCCTGGGAGATGGGCGGGAAGAGAGTGTCCCGGCTTAGTGAGCGGGAATGGGCATGGAGGGCCCAGGGCAGGGGTCACGGCCGTCCACTTGAGGGGAGAAGGCAGAACCCACAGAGAGTGCTCGCCCTCCTGCCAGGACATCAGCGCGTCCCTGAGTCTTGCTGCACTGGGTCTAATTTTGGCCAAGCCTGTCTCGTCTGCGAGCGGCCGCCAAGCGCATTAAGTCATGGTCGTGCTCAGTGGCAGGAAAGAATTCATTCCAGCCAGACCAAGCTGTGCGAAGCCTGTGTTCTCCGGCTGTCGGCACATCGGGGCGCTGGAGCCCCCCTTGAGCCACAGGTCAAGGGTTATTTCTTAGCCTCACCTCTTCCCCCTCTTCCCAGACCCTCCCCGGCCCCACAGGCCAGTTCTGTGTGCATGTGGCATGAACATGTATGTGTGTATGTGTGTGTGTGCACGTGCATATGTGTGCGTGTTTGTGTGCATGCGTGCGTGTATGTGTGTGCATGTGTGTATGTGTGCACGTTTGTGTGCACGCATGCGTGTGTGTGTGCATGTGTGCATGCGTGTGCACATGCATCCCTGTGCACATACACACATGCAGCCGACAGCCTTCAAACTCGTCCCTGCAGCCACACAAAGGGCATTTCCTTCCACCCCAACCTCCTCCAAACGGCTCTGATTAGCACAAATGATAATTCTCATTAATCACCTTTGGCTGCTGCAGAATGGAAACGAGGCCGCGGCGAGGTGACGGGAGCCACTTAGGCGGGATTTATGACCTGTGTGTGCAGTGGCAGCTCCAGGGCCTGACACCTCTGCCTGCGGCTAACATTCGGGGCCGCCGGCTGCCTAGCACAGAGCCCCCAGTATTCCCTCTCCTCGTCTGTTGGCTGACTCTAGGGGTGCCACCAACCCCATGGATCACCCCATGGTCCAGAGTTTAGAAAAGCGGTGGCTCTTTCAGGTCCCATGGTAGAATAGAGCGTGGCTTTGGGGTGTGGGCCTGCTCAAATGGGAGGAGGAAGAGGCAGGAGGGCGCACTTGTATCGGCCAGGAAGTCCCCTCCTCACCGCCTCTCCTTCCTTCCCAAACCCAGCCACACGCCCCTTTCCTCTCCCTCACCCTCAGGGGCATGGACTGCCCCCAGCCCAGGGGTGGGGAACCACATCTGGCACATGTGTGACACACAGTAGGTGCTTGGTAGGGGTTTGTCGGCGCCACAGCAGGCTGAGTGTGCGGCAGAGGAGGACGGCGGCACAGGGCACCCAGGGTTACTGCACCCACCCAAAGCCCCCTGGGTACTGCCAAGCTCCAGGCAGGGGACCATGCGACCCGACTCCCACTTTCCTGAACAGACCCAAAAGGAACCCACAGCGCCGGCTCCAGGTTGCTGCCCTCGCCCACTGGCCGAGTGGCTCCCTGGCTCAGACAAACCCATTTTCTCCAGGGGACCCCGGTGCCTTCCCTCCCTTTGCATCCCCTGGGAGGAAACTTCAGGGGCCCGGCACTGGGTAAGGCTTCCCCAGGCTGTGGGAGGGAATGAGGCAGCACGCAGAGGGCAGTCGCCATGTGGGAACAGCAGCACCCAGAAACCACGGGGTCCCCGAAAACATGCTGCTTCCTTCCGAAGCAACGTGTCCTGCTCAGGGCACCTGGGCTGAGGCTGCACAGGCCCATGTTGGGCCTCTGGGCCTCCTGGCCTGGCCATGAAAATTAAAGTTTTGCTCTGCCTCTGGTTTCCATAAGGCCTCCCTGTCCCCGGCGCGGCAGAGTGGGGGAGGAAGTCACTGCCCGGCAGCAAATAACTATGCTGCTGTCCAGCCTGCTTTAATTTTGCCCTTGCACCAGGGGGCCACGTGCAGGAGCCCAGGGTCATTACTAGGCTGTTGCCGGGGGTGAGGGGCTGAGCGGTGGGAATCCAGGGTGTGGATGGCTCCGTGGAGGCCTGGGTTGGAATGGAAGAGAAGCTGTCCTCCGGGGGCTTGTCCAGAAAGTGCCCCAGACAGGGCGGGTGTCACCGTGTCAACTTCCAAGCACTTCAGGAGGCTGTGGCTCCTTGCTGGGCACTTTTGGGTTTGTAAATTTCCAGGTCAAGGTGAGGCTGCCAGGCAGAAGGGCGACTTGGGGGCCACTTCATGGAAAGCCAGGGGACCCTGAAGAACCAGTAAACCACCCATAATACAGACCTTCGCCTGGGATCTCACGCTGAAGGAAAAGCATTGCTCTGTCTTCTTAAGCAATTCACTGCCACATTGTGGCCACAGTTGGGTGGATTTGGGTGGGTCTGACCTCTATTCCCTTCCAGAAACCCACCTGGAGCTCTCAGAGGACTGAGGCTGCGTAGCAGGACTTTGCATCTTATCCAGCAGCTTCTATGCCCGAGGCCACACGCAACAAGACGTGGGGGAGGCATGTAAACCTCCCTTGGCGGACAAAATGAGCGAACTTGTGAAGGGCTGTGGTGTGCGGAGCGGGCTGGCCTGGGAGGCACTGCCTTTGGCTGGGCTGCTTCAGCTGGAGGTGGGAGCTACAGCGGGCCTGCGTTGTGATGTTTGGAGTTTGCTGCTTTCTCCTCCTTCCTTCCTCCTCCTTCTCCTTCTTTGAACGGATTTTGGTCCTGACATCTCAGCTTCCCGAGTTTTTCCTCCTGGGTGGCTGTGGTCACTTTGGAAAAGGACCATCAGGCAGGCAGTTCTGAGCTGTGCACCTACCGGTGGCCACTGTGGGGCCTTGTTTCCTGGGGGGCCTTACTGGGGGGCAATGGAAGTTTGCTATAAATTTCATGCTCGTGAAATCAAGGCAGGATCAGATTCTCACAAAGGAACACACCCACGGATGGCACTCAGGACACCCCAAGAAAATCAAACTGCCTGAATGCAGGATCTGGGCCCGAGAAGGGCTTGGCAGAGGCTTTCAAGTCCCAGCTCCCCCGTGTTCTCCAGGATCCCTCGGCCCTGAGCATCCGGGGACCAGCAGCCCAGAGACTCCCTCCATGGTGGGAGGAATTTCCCGGAGACGAATACCTTCCTGGGGTATGTTTAATTAAGGGCCATGTGAGCTTGTCCATCTCATGTGGGATGGTGCTGTGTTCAACAAGTTGTCAAAGGAAAATGACAGCGGACAGACAGCAGTTAACGGGACACCTGTCTTGAGGGGTGGGCAGCCCTTCTCACACTGTCGGGGGCCCTGAGATGCAGTCAGGAGCGGACAGCAGCCTTTCACCACCCTGACCTCCCGGGCTGGAGGGCTTTGGGCATCTGCCTTTGGTCTCCCCAGGGGAGGTTGTCTGTGATGGGCCTTGCCCAGTCAGAAAGCACCCACTCTGGCAGGGTTGGCAGCAGCCTCTCAGATGCCAGGGTCCTGCTCTCTGCTCACTGAAGAGCAGCCAAGAGGGGCTGATTCGCTCCTACATAATGATGCAAGCTGTGGTGTCTTCGAATCCCGAGGCCGTGTTGAGCTGGAAAGAGGGCTCGTTCCTGTGTGAACCCTGAACGGTTCCAGTTCCGGGCCGCTGAGAGTGTGCTGCAGGGAAGGCTGTGCTGTTCCTGGCTCCCCCACGCTCCCTGTGGCTCCCCGACGCTCCCTGTGGCTCCCCGACGCTCCCTGTGGCTCCCCAATGCTCCCTGTGGCTCCCCGATGCTCCCTGTGGCTCCCCAATGCTCCCTGTGGCTCCCTGACGCTCCCTGTGGCTCCCCGACGCTCCCTGTGGCTCCCCGATGCTCCCTGGAGTGGGTCAGGGCAGGCTGGCAGGAGACCATCCCACGGGGGTCAGATTTTAGGATCTGTGAGGTCGTGAGGCGACCTGGCCGGCTTTGTGACAGCCTCGAGAGGGTTCCATCCTCCGGAAGATTCTTCCTGCCGTGGGATCTGTGGTAGCTGCTTCCAGAGAGTTCTGACGAGACACACTCCCACTCTTTAGAAAGGAGCATCGTGACCCGAAGGCCCTCGGCAGTCCCAGGTGACCCTGCTTCCTCTTCTCCGTCTCCCGCCGGTTCCCACCATGAGCCTGGCCTGGTGGACCCTCTGCCAACACCCGCGCCCCATCCAGCTGAGCTGTCCTGGCTCCTCCGGACCCGTCTCTGCCCGCCCGCCCCATTCCTGGGCGCCTCCCCAGCCTCCTTTTCATTTCCTTAGCTCTTCTTGCCACAACCATGACCGCCCGGTGTGAGCCCGAGTCTGTTTTGGCTGCCTGGTTCCCAGGTGGAAGGACGCCTGGGGTGCCCCGTGCAGAGGGTGGACAAGCACACACACCCCATGCCCGCTACACATGGCTCCAGAACTTTCCATCAAGTTTGACATTTGCACTCACTCATCTCATACGCCGGTGGCACGTCTGCTAGAAGGAGGACAGGGTCACCAGGGCTAAAATGAGGACAAAGGCAGGGGAGGGAGTTCAGGCCACTCCACGCTCCTTGGAGAAATGTCTGCCTCGGGATGTGACTGAGTGAACCCAGGTGTCTTCCTTCCCCTTCCAGACAGATGTCCCCGGGACCAGCTGGCCACCGGCAGAAAACCCTCCTCCCAGGCTGCAGGCACTTCTCACTGCCCGGCCACATGGTCTTCTATTCCGCTCTTCACCCCAGCCCACGTGGGGTCTTCTCCAAAAGCTCCACAACACCATCCTTCCGATTCCCCACTTGCTGCCCATCCGAGGAGCTCAGGGTTGGGCCGGCGTTATGCCCCAGGTGAGCTTCAGGGTTCCAGTTGGGTAAGTTGTGAACTGTGGCATGGAGGAACAGCAGGGCCACGTTCCACAGATACCCTTTTCTTTGTAGCCTTTTCCTTCCCTCCACAAAACTGCAATTATCTTGTGCTACACACAACTTTCAGGGGCCGTTCTGCCTGCTGGCTCTGAGGGAGGAGGGCAGCTGCCCAGACATCGGTGGAGGGTCTGGGCCATGAATGCCCAGTGTGGCTCTGGGTCCTGGACGGCTTCAACACGTCCTCCCCAGAGACCCCGTCTCCAGCCCTGCCGGGCGCTGGGTGCAGCTGAAGCCTGTGCTGAGGAGGGTCCCAGGGAAGACGACCCACAGCCTGTGATGGTGCAAGCAGATGCTCCATTTAAAGGGGGACGTCTCAAAGGGTATCTGTGGCACCCTCTGTCCGCGCCCCAGAGCCGAAACGTGGGGCAAAGAATGCGGCCTCTTCAAACTGTTCCCCACTTGAAAAGGCCTTTCCTGTGTTCAATGGAACGCTGTTCCACAGACACCGCCGCCATTGTTAGTTGGCGTCCTCGCTCCAGCACACACAAGTGGCTCCACCGAGAAAACGAGAGTGCACAGACCTCGGCCGCCAGCCGCCTGCCTCCTTCCCGCCGCGGGACGGCGCCCGCACATCTGGCCCCATGTTTGTGACTTCCCAGGGATGTTCCACTTTGGGAAAATGCAGTGGCCTGGTCCTAGCCGGGCCTGAGTCGGAGGTTCCTGCTGGGAGCCGGGCGGGTGGGACGGCTCTTCTGCTCCTGTCATCATCCCCGGGCGCTGTGGCCACAGCACTTGGTCAGTTGGATTCCTGTTCTGATGGGTGTGCCAGGCCCTGTGCTTGTCCCACCCAGGTCTGCCCAGAGGCCCACGTGGCCTTCTCTCCTCCCCATGGGACCAACGGAGGGCATCAGCGTGGCATCCGGCTCTGATGGCCCTCCTCCTCTGCTGTGAGTGGGGGTCTCCGGATGTAAGGGCAGTGACTGGACAGCCACAGAGCAGCGAGCACCTCTCCCCGGCATCTTCGCCACAGTCCATCCCGCACTTGGCCCGGGCTTCGCTGGGAGCTCACCGGCAGGCCTGGTGCCCAAGGATGATGTGTCGGTGGTGTCGACCAGTGACAGAGGTGAACCGAAGCCACTGGCATTGTTCTTAGCCTCTGTTTCTGGCTGGGGACCTATGACCTGGCACAGAGGTGCACGCCCCTCACAGAGCACGAGGACCTCCATCCCGGCAGGGCAGAGCCTGGAAGACTTGTTCATCCAAGAACAAAGAGCCAGCACAGGCTCCAGAAGACTCCGCTGCTTCTAGAGCGGACCAGTCGCTCTGGCCCGCAAGTGCCCTGAGCCGCACTCGAGCTGCCGCGGAAAACGTGTCCCCGGGCCTGCCGTTCCTGATCAAGAGCACACAAGCTCTGCACATGTGTTCAGCATTACAGCGCCACGTCCTGGACGACGAGATAAAAGAAGTGTTCGATTCATTTACCAGAGCTTTCAGAGATGTGACAAGTGGGGAAAGGGATGGCGGCCGGCTAACGGGAACGCATGGAGTTAATTACGTTTGCTGTTGCTTCTCGTTGGCTGCTGAGCTGTGGCTGAAGGGAACCGTTCTGAGCTGGGCGGCCTTCTGTGAGGAGCTGGATGCCGTCTGAGCGTGCACGCGGCATCCGTCTTCCGAGAGACCCTGCACACGGAACACACTGGAAGCCCTTGTCAGGTGCCACCTTCTAAGTAAACATCACTTTGAGCACAGGCGTGGTTTCGGGCCGGGCTCTTTTTTCCCACCTTGCCTTCTGGCTGCCGCTGATGGATCAACCCAGCGCGTTCCCCTCAGTCACACAGAGGACGCTTTTCTTTCAAGGGGGAAAGAAGTCAAGATTGCCAAAAATTTTCTAAAGACCCTTTAAGACGAGGCCCGGAGAGATGGGGCTGTGAGTGTTGAGGAGGATAAACAATGATGACAGGTGGAGGGGAGGCTGAAACCCGAGCCCAGAGTAGCTGCAGGGAGAGATCCAATGCAGATGGCATGGACAAGCTCACCTCGGGAGGACGCAGCCGCTGTTCTCCTGGGCTGCAGATCTTGCTGCTTTGTGTCTCTTTCTGGAAGCTCTGCATCAGGCCCAGGCTGGAAGGGAGACCCTGATAGGTCTGAGGCTGTTTTTATGGACATTAACACCCGGGACAAAGGGAGCTGCCCTTGGCCAGGAGGGTTAGCAACTTCAACAAGTCTGCATTTAAAAATGTGTATAAGCCTGAGGAACATAGTGAGACTCCACGTCAACACAAAATGGACATATTAACGAGGCATGGTGGCACCTGCCTGTGGTCCCAGCTACTCAGGAGGCTGAGGAGGGAGGATCGCTTGAGCCCGGGAGGTGGAGGCTGCAGTGAGCTGTGATGGAGCTACTGCATTCCGGCCTGGGCGACAGAGTGAGACCCTCAAATAAATGGATATTTGTCTATTTGAAGACTCTAGTTGACCAGCGGGGACTCCGCAAGTCAACTGGCTGCAAGGTGACAAGAGATGACAATGTGAGTCGCAGGGCTGTGCTTTCCTCCTCTGACTCCTCATGGGAGCTGGCCGCGGTGCACATCTTCATGGCCGCGGTGCACATCTTCACGGCCGCGGTGCACATCTTCACGGCTGCCCCACCTCCTCTGCGGCCCAAGAAGGGTGTCTGTTTTCCTCAAAACAGTTTGAGTTCGGAATGAGGTCTCTCCTCCCCGGCAGGAATAGTCACACGCTGTGACTTTGTGGAGACTGGAACGAGGTGGGACTCACACACAGTGTCCTGGGGTTAGGGCAGGTGACTCAGCTCTGATCGCACACGTGGCGATGTTTGTTCACAGGAGCCCCAGCCGGCCTGCTGCTCGGGGAAGATGGTCTGCATGGTGTCCCAATCGGAGACGTTTCTGAGCTCTTCGGCGAGGGCTGTGGGCAGGGAGGGGTCCGAGAGCTCCTCTTCCGGCCCCGTGGGAGAATTCAGGGCTCTGCCTGGTGACGGGAAAGGGAGCACTGGAACCTTATTCCAGCTGCATCCAAAGCCATGGCCGGGAGTCAGGGGCGCAGCGGCTGCCTCCAGAGACAACGCATCCTCTACAGTGGGAGATTTTCTATGCCCGCTGGGGTCTTTTGTCATTTGTCCCCATGGCTGCCACCCACTGCCCAGGTCTTCTCCAGCACCCTCGGTTGTGGGGAAGGTCTCGCATCCAGAGAAGACCTGGTTCAGGACGTGCGTGACTAAGGTTCCCTGGCAGGCAGGCTGGGCCCCCGGGAGGCGGAACCGTGAGTCTCATGGTGACTTTCTCTGCGTACAGGGACGAGGACAAACTTCCCTCCAAGGCCAGAAAGTGGCCTCCTGCGCCGTGTCTGTGTGGTCCACATTGCCCTGGGCGAGGGGGTCATGGCCAGCCCCAGTGTGTGGTTCCAGGATGGACCCATGCATGAGGCCAGGACACTGGGCACCCCCGTTAGCCAGGGCACCCTCCTTCAGTGGTCAAGGTAGACTCAGCTCATGGGCGAGCATGTCAGCGAAGGGAACAGCAAGATTCATGCGTGGGCCTCTTGCCTTGTGGTCAGTGTGGGTCAGTGGTTTCGCTGTGTGAGACTGTAGGGTTTCTCTGCCTCACCACTGGCGACGATTGGGTCTGGTCACTTCCTGCCGTGGGACCTGTCCTGGGCACTGCAGGATGTGGGGCAGGGCTCCTGGGTGCCAGCTACCAGATGTCACCACCCCGAGAGGTGACAACCACAACCATCTCCAGGCGTTGCCAGTGTCCTCTGGGGGTCAGAGAGGCCCTGGGTTGAGAAGCGCTGCTGGAAGGCCACTGCTCCGGAGGCAGAGGCACTCGCGGCCATGGGCGTAGATGACTGGGCAGGAAGAGAGCAGGTTAATCGCAAGAACAGGACTGAGGACAATACCCGGTGGGCCGGCTGTCTCTCTCCATCGGCACTGGCTGGGGGCCTGTGGGGGGCACGGCGCTTCCTGGATCAAGGGGAAGGAGGGGCGGACCGAGGGCTCTGGAAAGCTCTGACCCTGAGCCTCGCGGGAGGCACCGGCCCAGGCCCCGCGGTAGGACTCCCCATCCTGCCTGTTGACTGGGCTCCATTTCCCGCGGCTGGAGCTGGAGACCCGGGAGGGAAGCACACAACTGAAGGTTCTCCAGCTCAGGGCAGGGGCAGGGCTGGCATTTAACAAGAGGCCACCAGGCGTATCCAGCCATGAAGAACAGGAATGGGGAAGGCAGGAGGCTTCTTTTTCAGGAGGGCACAGCAGGGCCTGACAGTGAGGTCCCCGTTCATGGTCCAGGTGGAGGCATGCAGACCCTGGAGGCCAAGAGCCAGGTCTGCCTGCAGGTGGACTGGCCGCTCAGGCTTCCCAGGGCCCGGCCCCAGACAGCAGAGACGGGCCGGCATGCAGCCTTCCTTGGGGCCAGAGGCCGTTTACGCGGCAGAAACTCCTCTTCTGCGCCCAGCTGAGGATGGCAGCAACTTTCAGCGTCCTCAGTTGGGGCTGCTGTGGACAAGCCACAGCCGGTGCAGCCTCTGCATCTGGACAAAGTCCAGGCTGGTGTGTTTGCTCCAGAGTGTGTGGAACGGAAAGCAAAGCCACTCGGCTCTCAGGAGACCCGGCCCTCCTGCTGCCGGGATCCAGGGTGGCCAGCTGGCGCCTGGGTTCTGAGGGTCTCTAAGGTTTATCAACCTCAGCGCTGGAGATGAGGAACCACCACACTGGCCCAGTCTCCAGGACTCTCACCTCTGAGCCTGGATCCATCCTGTGCCCACCTTCCCGAGCTGCTTGATCTGCCCAGTGACTTCACGTCTCTTGCTGTCAGCTTGTTGGTCTGTAAAGGCGGTTTAGAGACAGTGCCTCTTCCTGGGGCCGCTCTGGGGCAGGGCTAAGATCATCTACGTGAAGCATCCAGATACAGCAAACGCTCCATGGGCTGTCTTGGCAGCTGCGGCTTTTATTTTTAAATACTCTGCACCCAGGCAAAGAAGAGCAGAGCTGGGGGGAAGCCTCCTCTGACTGACTCCCTGACAGTGTTTCTGTTGGAGAGGGAGGATTTCAAATGCTTGCCTCCCCTACTCCCGTCTCCTGGGAGGGCAGATTGTGGACAAGGGGTCAGACCTCCCTCCGGCTGATGAGACGGTGGCCGCACGTTGTAAGCGGATGGTCATGCATCAGGCCAGAGTGGCCACCTTGGCTGGCGGCACTGTCACCTTTAGAGATGGTGGCTTGGAGCAGAGGGTCTGGGGGGTCTTTGGAACAATTCCACAAACACCAGACACGCCGGCCTGCTTGAGCCCCCTGCGTGACTCATCTGTGCCCGCACGCTGGTGTGCGCAAGGACATGATTTGCTCAAGATGAGGGAGGTTCTGCTAACGCCCTTGTGGGAGTCATGGGAAGAGCGAATGGCACCATTTCCAGAGGAACATGGAAGGTCTTGGACCCTGAAAGTTGCACTGGGTTCTAAGTCCATCACCTGTCACTGACGGGCCACTCGTTCTCATCAGGACGTGCCCGGAGGAGTGGGGAAAGGCTTCTTTGCTCACATTCACCTCAGATCTTGTGGCCAGGGTGTTTGTGGGAGGAAGGGCCTGAGATCCACAGGGCACCCTGGTTTTCACAGACACACAAGCTGGGCGGGCAGGACTGGCCTCTGAGCCAGCAGCCTTGTGCACCCTCACACGGCAGTCCACTGTCTCGGGGGCAGGTGGACGGCAACCCCTGAACAGTACGGACCCTCAGGGTGGCGGCTGCACTTCTCCTGGCCCCAATTTCTCATCTGTGTGGTCTGACAGGTGCTGAGGGTCCGGGGCCACAGGAGTGAAGGTGTGTGGCCAGCGTAGCAGGTCCCCCAGCAAGAGAGCACCCACCGTGGGGCGGATGCTGCCCTTGCTTTAATCGTCATCGTGCACGCCTGGCTGCAGGGTCAGGGTCCCTGCAAAACCCCTCCTTCAAACAAGAGCTGTTACCAGCAGAGCTCCTGAGACGCAGCTCCCCAGGAAGGCCCGAACCAACCAGTAGGGACTGTTTAGTTCAACCCCTTGCCTGGGAGACAGGAAAACGGAGGCCAAGCCCCCCGCCAGGCTGAAGAAACGGAAGGAGAAGCTGTGTTGGAAGAGCAGGGGCGATTACTTTGTGAGGTCAGATGGTGGGGTGTGTGGCCATCTCCCTGCATTAGGCCCTTCTCACTTTGCACCTGATACCCCGGAGGCCTCCACTCTATACTCCTCTCCCTCTCCCTCCTGCCAAACCTCAGGCCCTGGCCCAGATGCAGCTGCAGAGCTGGGAGCTCGGAGCACCCCCGGCACACCTTCAGGTCTGGGCATTCTGTGGCCCACGATCCAATCCTCAGCACTACGAGGCCTGGTCTCAGGGCGAGAATCCTCACCTCGGCTGGTCTGCCAGGCCTGGTCTCAGGGCGGCACTCCTGGCTTTGTCCCAGTGGGTCCCCTCCTGGTGCTCAGCCACGGAGCACACTGCGGGTTTCTGCCTCTGGTCAGATTTCCGCCTCCCCCAAGCTCTGGACTCACCGACCCCACTCCCTTCAGCAGGTGCAGACCTGGCCAGGTGGCCCTTCACCGTGCGGCCCAGTTCTGCCTCCTTTGCCTGGGAACAAAGAGGAGACCTCGCCATCCATCGAGATGTCCCCTCCTGTCTGTGCATGACTTGGTATCAGCCGCCTCTTGCTTGGGTCAGGATTTAGACGTCCCGGTCCCAACCTTGGAGCCGGCGCTGACTCAGCAAAGAGGGAAGGGAAGGAAATGATCCAGTGAACACGGAGCCCTCTGCAGACACTCCATCAGCACAGAGCTACAGCACTTCCCCCAGACCACCAGACACCCCAGCCTGGGGAAGGCAACTCTGAGCCCCCATGGCCCCTCTGTGGCCTTGTCCACCTTTGGCCAGTGCCTGTGGTCAAAGGGCTGAGGGCCTGGATGACCCCAAGGAGTGCAGTGGAGAATCTGGTGGCAGTTCTAAGCTATGTTTGTTTTTTTTTGGGACAGAGTCTCGCCCTGTCGCCCAGGCTGGAGTGAGGTGGTACAATCTTGGCTCACTGCAACCTCTGCCTCCTGGACTCAAGTGATTCTCTTGCCTTGGTCTCCTGAGTAGCTGAGATTACAGGAGCGCACCACCAATGCCTGGCTAATTTTTGTATTTTTAGTAGAGATGGGGTTTCCCTAAGTTGGCCAGACTGGCCTCAAACTCCTGACCTCAGGTGATCCGCCCACCTCGGCCTCCCAAAGTGCTGGGATTGCAGGCCTGAGCCGAGCCACCGCGCCCGGCCCAGCAATGGTTCTTTCTCTGCAGCTTCTCAAATACTATGCAGTCCAGAATACGCCGCCATTTAATGTTTAATGGACATTTGTAATCGCTGAAGGTTTCTCTGTGGAATTCAGGAGACAAGTGCCTGGACCAGGACCCAGTTCCATGAGTGTGGCTGGGGCAGGAAAGCTACTGAGAGCCTGAAGTTGGCCATGCTTCCCCTTTCTCTTGGGGCTGTGTGGGCTCAGCAGTGTGGGGTGGGCAGCCTTGCATCCACATGTGTGTGCCAAAGGACCCCTTGGCTTCTAGAAAGACCCCCTAGGTCTACAAAGCTGCTCCCAGCTGTGCCTGTCATCAATGCTGGCTCCACTGGGAGCAGGGTTCCCCAGGGTAGGGCCGCATGACAAGACACAGAAGCGAGAGTCAGGAGGTCCGGCCCCAAATGTAACTCCGTTGGCCACTCTCTGGCTGCCTCGGCATCCCCAAACCTCCACCAGCCTGAGCTAGGATTGTCCCGTTCTCTCTGCAAAGCCCATGGGCGCAGTGAGGTGGCCTGAGTCAACGGTTTGTCAACTGCCAGTCACACTGTGGGGCTGGACTCATGCCCTGTGGCCTGTGCCCTCAGCCTGTGCCCCTGCCCCCCAGTACTTGGCTGGATTGTAAGAGGGTGGCCAGAGGGGGCCATCCTTGGGCTCCCATGGCCCAGGTGCCTGCCAGAAGCCAGGGCCAGGGCTGAGATTCCTCGACCACCCCAAGGACAAACGCGTCCCCCACGCACATTCAGGTCCACTTTCAGATGTGTCCAGAAATACCCTGGGCCTCCCCCGCCCAGTCAGGGCCCTGCCATAGCGCCCAGGCTGAGCCAGGCTTCTGCAGGGACCCAGGCTTCAGGTGAGAAATGGGCCGTCCCAGGCCTACAGCCGCCCAGCCCTCGTAAACTTTTACCGCACCTCAGGCAACATGCATTTCACACCTGGTTAACTTTTACTACGAGAGGGCATTGGTCAGGAGGAAGCAGCAAATCCTGCTACGAGGGGCGGCCCTGCGTGGGAGTCTGGGCCGGGGGCCAGCTTTTGAGCTCCTCGGGTGCACGGCTGCAGCCTCCCTTTCCTGGCTCCCGGCTTCAGAGCCCCTGGCCTGGTCCTCCTCAGGGCACTGCTCTGAAACAGCCCTCAGCCCAACGGGGAATCCCGCTGCCCCGAAGCCTGCAGGGTGGACACTCAGGACCCTGCGCAGAAGACGGCCCCCTCCCCATCACGGGACTTGTATGAACACCAAATGCGGCCTGGCTGCCACCGAGAGCTAGCTATTGTTCCTGACACTGGGCAGAGGCCTTGGAGGCGGCCCTGAAATTTGGGAGGGGGACGAGTTGGGGGCGGGGGCTGTCTCATGTCTGTTTTCAATATGCGGCCAATCGCAGCCTGCTTCTCTTCTGTTTAGGATAATTTTATACTGGGTGGGTGTATTTAGGGCCTGAACGGCCTGACAGTGATGATTAATACCGTGCATTAGGCGATTCCAGCGCAAGTATTCGGGAACAAGCTGTGCCGCGCGGTTCTCATCAGATGGTCAGGCCCGCAGGCCTATTAAAAGCAGCAGGAGGCCTTGAGGCTTAATCACAGAGGCTGGGCCCGCGGAGGGAGAAGAAAGGGAAAGGAAAGGAGAACAAATGAAATGATAGAGCGGAGGGCGGAAATGCTACTGGAATCCCTGTCCCCTCCCCCAGCCCACGGCGGGCAGCAAGGGGGGTGCCGGCTTCCGAGGGGAGGGAAGGTCAGTGGAGAGCATTTAAAACAATTCAAAGCTCCAGCCAGCCGCCAGGACCGCAGCTCTGCCGTGGGAAGTCGTGGGAGGGGTGGGCACTCCTGGGAGGGGGCAGAAACAAATCAGTCAGCGGGCGGGGGCGGCACGGCTGGGTGGAGGGGAGCACTGGCCCGTGGCAAAGAGGGCCAAACACGGAGGGAGAAGGGCCCCCAACCTGCAGTGCTGGGGCCAGGCAGGTGGACCGTGCACCAGTGTGCCAGGGTCGGCCTGGGGCTGTCTGAGCTGGTCATGCTGCCCAGAGTCATTCACACCACATTCGCCATTCCCTCCCAGGAGTGTCCCCTCTGTAGGTAAAGTGTGTGGTCATCTTGCTCTTTGGGGAGGTCCTTAGGTTCTCTGGAGGGTTTGGGTGAAGCTGAGGATGGTACAGCGCAGCTACCCTCAGGCATCGGCCCCTCCCTGCCCACCCCCAGCTCTCCCTTCCACACCAAGTCACAGGTACAGAGTGAGTGTGTGAGTTCTCAAGGGGGAGGCAGAATCCCCCAAATGGCTGGAGACTGCAAGAGGAGGGGCTATGGTGAGAGAGAGCAAGAGAGAGGAAGGGAGGAAGAGAAACAGAGGGAGGGGAGAGACAGAGGGAGGTGGAGACAGAGGAAGGGGGAGACAGAGGGAGGGGAGAACGAGGGAGGGGAGAGAGAGGGAGAGGGAGGGGGGAGAGAGGGAGGGGAAGAGAGGGGGAGGTGGAGACAGAGGGAGGGGAAGAGAGAAGGAAGGGAAGAAAGAGGGAGGGGAAGAGAGATGGAGGGGGGAGAGAGAGGGAGGGGGAAAAAGAGGGAGGAGGAGACAGGGTGGGGGAGAGAGAGGGAGGGGCAGAAAGAGGGGGAGAGAGACAGAGGGGAGAGAGGGAGGGGAGAGAGAGGGAGGGGAAGAGAGAGGGAGGGAGAGAAAGAGGAAGGGGATGAGAGAGGGAGGGGGA
>NC_037668.1:31793764-32069294 GCF_003255815.1 Theropithecus gelada | reverse complement strand
GGGGAAGGGAGAGGGAGGGAGAGAAAGAGGAAGGGGATGAGAGAGGAAGGGGGACAGAGAGGGAGGGGAGAGAGGGAGGGGGAGAGAGGGAGGGGGAGAGAGAGGGAGGGAGAGAAAGGGGAAGGGGATGAGAGAGGGAGGGGGACAGAGAGGGAGGGGGAGAGAGGGAGGGGAGAGATGGAGGGGGAGAGAGAAGGAGGGGGAGGGAGGGAGGGGAGAGAGGGAGGAGATGGAGGGGAGAGAGGAGGAGGGGGAGATGGGGGAGAGAGGAGAGAGGGAGGGGAGAGAGAAGGAGGGGGAGAGAGGGAGGGGAGAGAGAGGGAGGGGAGAGAGGAGGGGAGAGACAGGTTCCGATATGACACAGTGAGCTAAGGGCCCAGCGTTCCTATCACGACGGGTTCTGATGTGACACAGTGAGCTGAGGGCCCAGGCACCTGCTCCAGGACCAGGGATGGGAAGGGGAAGACCTATGCACCGGCGCTGCTCCCTCTGCGTTCCTATAGAGATGGGTTCTGGGTTCCGAAGAAATTTTGGGACCCCACATGGGCCCTGGATGGAGCTTTCTCCCTAAACCCAGCCCAGGACAGCAGGTGCTCCTCAGTCAGAAGTCTCTCCTGGGTCTTCAGAATGCCTGTGCCAAATGAATCTTTTCCACCTGGAGGGACCGGGAGGGACACCCTGTGGCCACTCCCTGGCAAGGGTCCCTGTGGCTGGCCACCCAAGTGCCTGGGGGGGATGAGAGCTGGCACTGGCCAGGGGCTGGGGTAGACCCCGTGGGAAGCAGGTGCTTCTGAGACCACAGCTCAGAGACTCACGAGCTGGTGAACATGTCCCCAAAAGGTCTGGCCCAGCGAGCCAGTGGCCATTCCCAGGACACGGGGATCTCCTGGCCTGTCTGTGCCCTGTCCAGAAGGCCGCCAACCAGCAGCTCTGCAGACAGTTCCCGCTCTCTGCCGGCTATTTTTGGAAATGGTCTTCTGACTTGTTTTTCTCCCAGGCTCTACAATAAAGCGAGAGCTGAAGCGAATCCCCAAACCCCCTTCAGAGTGGGCTCTGCAAGGAGTGGGGGGTGTGTACCCCAGAAGTGTCTGGCACTGGCCGGGCCCCACCCATCTGGGCTCAAAACAGAGTTTGAGGCCCAGAAAGAGGAAAACACTGGACGTGGCATTGGGAAGAAGTCGGCAGACACAAAGCTCTTGTCCTGGGAGGAGGAACCAGCCCGGCCTGGCCATCTGGGAGGTGCATGTTGCCAAAGTCCTGCCTTCTGGGTGCTCCCAGGGCCCTGCATGGAGCCAAGCTGTGCCCAAGTCCTGGCTGGGCAGGGCTGGCTCCCAGCTCTGCTTTCCACTGTCCACGGCTGCCTGCCACCCCAGTCCCCTCCCCTTGTCCTGCAGGCTGCTGGGAGGCCACACCAGCCCCAGGCCCTTGATCTTAGCACACATTATGTCTGGATCCAAGTGTCACCAAACCTGACTAAGACTGCAGCCCCAGGCTGCACAGACGGAGCCATGGAGACCAGGAGGGAAAGAGGGGGCGACTTTAAGGGTGCCCAGGTTGGAGATGGCAGAGCCGCCTCCCTCCCACTTCTAGATCTTTTCTTTTCATTTTTTTGAGACAGGTCTCACTCTCTCACCCAGGCTGGAGTGTAGTGGTGTGATCACAGCTCTCTGCAGCCTGAACCTCCTGGGCTCAAGCAATTCTCCCACCTCAGCCTCCTGAGTAGCTGGAACTACCGGCACGTGCCATCACATCAGGCTAATTTTTGTATTTTTTGTAGAGATGGGGTCTTGCTATGTCGTCCAGGCTGGCCTCAAACTTCTGGGCTTCCTCCCGCCTTGGCCTCCCAAGGTGCTGGGATTTTGGGCATAAGCCACTGCGCCCAGCCCAGGTATTTTCTGCCCTGTCCTCTTCACCGCTCGAAGACAGGAGTCAGGTCCAGGCTTCTGTTGGAGTCGGGTCCAGGCCTCTGATTGTGGTCTCTCCTCCAGGGCTCAGGACCCCGCTAGGCAGAGAAGAGGCTGCTTTCAAGGGACCGGAGGGAGCAGAGCTAAACATTCACGGCAGAGGGCGCCTGAGCAAGCCCAGCCCTGGGCTGCGGGGGCTGCGGAGACTGCAGAGGCTCGTCTGTCCCCAAGCCCCGCACCGTGGCCAGCAGAACCCAGGCCTCTGTGAACACTGAGAACAAAAAGCTCCCAGTAGGCAGCTCAGCTGGGGAGCTCTAAAGACCCCCAGAGTGCAGGACGCCGGGCTGCATTTGAGTGGGAGGGAGGGGAAGCTACCGCCCAAGGCTGGTTTCATGGGTGGCCCCCAGCTCTGCCGGCTGCCTCGGCTCCACTGCCCCCCTCCCCAGCACACCAGCTGGTGGGGAGGAGGGGTCAGCTGCCCCGGGACAAGGACATCCTGGGTTGAGGATGACAGCTCTGAAATAAGCTCGGAGCCGAGCCCTGTGGGCAGCCAGTGGCTGCGCCGATTGGGTGCTGGGTGCGCTCGGGTGGTGCAGACAGCCCTGCTTCCCGCCACGGCCACTTGCTGGGAGCCTGACCTCCAGGTTATCGGGGCAGCAGCTTTGGCGATGACCTCATTAAGCACGGTGCCACGTCAGCACCTTTCCAAAGCCCCTTTTATCACTCACAGCGTGCCGGTGCGGCCCCGTCCACACCTCCTCCCCGACACCGGCTCTATCTTATCTCCCGTGGGGCGGGGACCCTCACTGGGAGCCAGAGAGCAGGCCCAGGAATGCTGCGCCCAGACAGCCTGGCCATCGGCGCTATGCGGACGGAGGTGGGGCAGGGCAAGGCTGTGGTTTCTTGCTGACAAAATTGTGCAGAAATGCATTGCCTCCTGGCTTTTCAAATTCAGTAATCGTTATGGTGATTATTACAAAGCCCCAGCCGCTCCAGCCATGCTGGGCCCCGCCTGCACCCCCACGAAAGGCAGGAGCACATGGCCATGCCAGTGGGCTCTTCCCAGGCCAGCACTGCCCTGGCGGGCCCTTCTCCTAACACCTCTCAAAGTAGGGTGCCCCACCAGGTGCCTCTCCCCACCATGGATTCTAGGACACGGGCCGCTCCCTCATTTTGGCCGGCCTGAGTGGAAAAACTGCCCACTGCAGATGCGGGAAGCTCTGAGCTCTTTGGGAGGGTGGGTGGAGTTGGGTGAGCCCCAGGGCTCCCACCCCAGGCTCACTGCGGCCCTGGCCCCCAAGGGCGGAAGGGAGGACACACTGTTCCCGTGAAGAACTGAACAGCTAGTGTCAGGAGACAGGGACAGGGCTTGGTGGCACCTGACATTCAAGGTCATGTCCCAAGAGGGGCACTGTGAGTTCAAAGCTCTGGGGAAGCCCCACTGCTTCTGCTGGAGGCCACGGAGGAGGCCTCTTTAAGAAGTGTGCGTGTCCCTCCCCACTGTCCCTGCCCATTCAAGCTGCCTTTGTGGGCAGTAGGAGCCGTGCCCGCTGCTCTCAATGAAGACAGCTCTTTGTCCAAATGTCCTTGGCCCGCAGATTTTGGGGATGGTGCTGAAGAGCTGCTCCCACCGCTGGCCTCTCTCCACTCTGCTTCTCCGAGGCCTGAGCACACGAATACTAACAAGTGACCCGGCCAGGCAGCCGAGTATTTGTTCCAGAAAGCTCAGGGCCTGGAGCCCAGCCTTTGAGGGTACCGAGGGCTGCACCACACGGGCAGATCCCTACGGTCCTGGACTGAGCCAGCGAGCCTCATCCTTGCAGCCAAACCCCTACAGAACCATTCAGGGGCCCAGAGGGCCACGGCTGGGCCAGAGCCCCCAGGCTGGGATGTGGGTTGGGGAGACTCAGCAACCCCTCTGCACCCTGGGCAGAGCTCTGCCTGCTGCCAGCAGATGGGCACAGGTTGCCCCGTGCTCCGACCAGAGGCCTGGGCAACCTGACCGGAAGTTCGGTTCTGACCTCGGCCAAAGCAGACTGAGCCACCAAGATGCACGGCCCTGTGTTCAGAGGCTCATGGAACTCAGTGCCCGGCACCAGCCCTGGGTCTGCTCACAGCCACTGCCAGGACCCCGAAGCCACAGGGGATGGGCTCGGGCAGCCGCTTTGCATGAGGAACCCCTTCCTCCTGACCACACCACCAGGTGGCTGCCCTTCCTGTTCCTGCCACAGCCCAGAGCCCTCAGGGGCTTCGGAGCAGGCCCCAGGCCAGGTCTGGATCAGGGGAGCCTGCAGCTCTCACCAAAGCCCAAGCATGGAGTTTTGCTCCTTAGACCAGGACCTGCCCATTCAACTTTGCTACCCCAGAAGTCTGAGAAGGGCCAAATGACTCCAAAGGGGAAGCTGGGGCAGAGCCAGGGACTCCCAAGCTACTCCGAGGACTGGCCCTCCCCAGCAGCGGGAGACGGCTCTGCCCCACCCCACCCCTTGACTGCCTCTCGCCTTGATTCCACAGGCCCTTGTTCCCACCCAGTGTGCACAGAGCCTGTGTAGGACCAGAGGCAGCAGGGCTGGGCCTCCCAGGAGCAGATGAATGGCTCTTGCCAGTGGGACCTGCACCACCGTAGCGGGGCCCAGGGTGCTCCAGGCTCCTTCCTGGGATAATGTCAGGGAGCCAGTGGCTGTGGCCAGCGTGCATGGAGGCCCTGAGGGTCTCGCCCTCTCTGGGCCTGGTTTCTCCTTCTGGAATGGGGCTGAGTTGCTTTAAGCACTGGGGCCAACTCTGGGCTGGATGGAGCCCCTCTGCCTGTCTGCCTGGTGCAGAACCTTGTGGAAAGACTATCATCCAGGAACCGGTGGCCTGGGACGCATGGCCCCCGTCCCTTCCCACACTCCCACTCCCGGGGCTGCCTACTGTCCTGACCCCTCCACCCTCCCAGGAAAGACTGGGCACCTGGGTCTCCTGGGCACCTGTGAGGCCCTCAAGGTGGTCGCTGCAAGTTGCTTCAGGGGCGTCCCGAGCTGACGGTGAGCGCTGGGCACTTCCAGAGAGGATTAGGTTGCAAAGCCAGCCCTGACACTCAGGTGTCCCCAGCCCCTGCCTGGGGCCCCTCATTTTACAGATGGAAGCACGGAAGGGGAGCGGCGGAGCACCGGTGAACAGTGTTAGGAGCTGCTCAGGAGCCACTTGGTTGCATGGTCACTCGTTCCGTCTGTTCAGTCAGTCACCAGGGCACCAGGGCGGGTGGGCATGAGAGGAGCCCCTTCCCTTGCAGAGCCACCCACCCTCGCCTCACAGTGGGGTGGGTACTGTCAGGCACCAAAAGTGACCCCGGCCTGGGTGCAGCGGGGGTGAGAAGGCGCATCTGCCAGTGCCTCCTGACAGCCTGCTGGGAGGAGTGAGGGGTGGGCCCGGCCGGCCATCGAGAGGCTCGCGGGCGGAGGGGGTGTTGTTGCCTGCCCCCAAAGACTGAGGACTGTGGAGGAGAGAGAAAGGCGACAGCAGGGTGAGCAGGGAGGCGGGAGGGCCGTGTGCTCTGCGGGTGCTCCAGGCGGAACTCAGGCTGCTGAACAGGAACTGTGGGACAGTAGTGTCTTCAGAACGTTCCGCCTGTGCTTTAAGCACCAGGCAGGCTCCCATGTTATGCCCCAGCCAGGCCCTGACTTTTCCAGGCCCTCTTGTCCATGGAGCTCCATCAGGCTCCTCCACTGGAAATCCCAAGCCCCCTGCCTAGGTCGCACAGAACTCGACGCACAAACACCTCCGAGACGTCCTGGAGGAGGATATGTTGCTCACTACCGCGGGGCAGAGCCAATGGGAGATACAAAAAAGGAAGCCTGATAAACAGTTTCCATATCCAACATTTTCCACATTCAATTAGTTTTAAATTAAATAATCTCTCCCTAGGAGAAAAAGGAAAGTTCTCGCTCAACTCAGCGCAGCCCTGCCAGGTCTCACAAAGCCCACATTGTGGGTGCTGACGGAGAATGAGTCTCCTTGGAGCCCGCCCCTCAATGCCCCCTTTGATATGCACGCTCACAGGCAGCCCCTCCACTGGCCCCTGGATGGGGGAGACACTGGCCCACAGCCACGTGGCCTCTTTGGGGCTCTTGTTGGCTCCCAGGAGCCCAGGGTGGGGGGACTGAGCAGCTCTGGGTGGAGTGAGGCAGCTGCCAAGAAAAACCCTGGGCTGCAGAGGGCAGCACGGGAGGACCTGAGGGGTGGCCCGGACCACAGAGGGGGGTCCTGCTGCGTCCTGGTGACACATTTGGAACCAACAGTGGAAAGAGCATGGGATTTGCCATCCGCACCTCGGGATTCAAGACCCAAGTCCCATTCCTACTGGCTGGGTGTCCTTAGGTGGGGTACTTGGCCAGTTTGAACCTCATTATTGCCACCTGTAAAATGGGATGCTACCTGCTAGCCACTTCCTAGGGCTGTGGCAAGGATGACGGAATGAGGCCACAGAACTCGCAGTGGAGATGCGTGAGGCTGTTGGTTTAAAATGGATGTGCATGTGGCATAATAAAGAGTGGGGCCCAGGAGGCTCCGGTTCCCACAGTGGTAGAGCAGTTTTTGTTGGATGGATTCTCCTGCAGATAACAAGGATACACTTGGAAAAAAATAATTTAAAACAAACAAACAAAAAACTTGACAGCACTAGAGAATAACAAAAAGCAGGTAGGAGCTGGAGGAATTGAACCCTTGAGGGAAAGCAGTGCACTGTGAGGGCCACTGTCATCTGGATACTCCCCCAAGGCCACTGTGCAACCCACTTCGTACAGGGCAGCTGGAACTCGGGCAGAAAGCTGCGGTCATATGGGACTGATGTATCAGAGGATGCAGTGTGAGGCTGTCAGAGCATCTGTAAGTTGAGGGGAGAAACCCTAGAGTGGAAGGAGCCATAAAGACATGATCCTCCAGTGTACACATACACCCATCAAACCCCTGAATTGCACGTGCATTAGGGAGGTGGCAAAGGGCCTCAGAGAAAACAAGAGCTACACAGAGATTTCACCTGCTGCTGACCAAAGCAGGGTTTTGGAATTTGAGTCCCATCAACTTAGAAGAGCTTGATGATCACCTTTGGCTTTCTATTAAAGTCCCAGAAGGGCTTTGCCTTAAGAACAAAGACTAATCCTAAGGACAAAACTGAAGCAGATCCAACCTAATAAAGTGTAGAGCCACACTTCTGCAAACTCAGGGTGAGCAGCTAGTGATTGAAATGCTCTCTAGAACCAAACCCGAAACTTTTCAGAGGAATACAACAGAATCCAGAGTTTCTACAATGTCATCTACAACATCCAATACAATAAAAAATTACTAAATGTTCACAGAAACAGGGAAGTGTCACCCATAGCCTAGAAAAAACCACAGCCAATCCAAACCAACTCTGATATGATCCAGATGTTAGAATCAGCAGATTTAAAAATAGCTTATAAATATGTCCAAAGACTTAAAGGCAAAGATAATCACAATGAACTAACAGAGGGGAAATGCCAATTATAATTAAAAACCAAAAGAAAATTCCAAAACAGAAAAGTATACTGCATGAAATGACAAGTCCCTAGATAGGCTTTTTTTTTTTTAGATGGGATCTTGCTCTGCTGTCCAGGCTGGAGTGCAGTGACATGATCCTGGGCTCAAATCATCTTCCCACCTTAGCCTTGCAAGTAGCTAGGACTATGGCTGTACACCATTGCAACAGGCTAATTGTTTAATGTTTTTGTAGAGAGGGGGTCTTGTTATGTTGCCCAGGCTGGCCTGGAACTCCTGGCCACAAGTGATCCTCCCAGCTCAGCCTCCCAAATCACTGGGATTACTAGCATGAGCCACCACACCCAGCTCCTGGATGGGTTTTTAACAGCAAGTTGGAGATGACAGAAGAAAGACTGAGTGAACTTGAAAACAGATCCGTAAAATTATCCAATCTAAATAATAGAAAAAATACTGAAACCAAAGGAAAACAGCCTGGGTGATGTGTGGGATAATATCTGATACATACATAACTGGAGTCCCAGGAGGAGAGAAGAGATAGGAAGCAGAGAAAAAAAAAAAATCTGAACAAAGCACTAAACCTAAAGGAAGAGATTTAAAACATTCACCAATCAAAAGACTCAGCTAAGAAAATAAAAAGCCAGCCCACTCATTGGGGAAAAATATTTGCAATACATATAAACGACTAAGGACTTGTATCTAGGATACATAAATATTTAAAAATCCATTGATAAAAAGACAAACAATCCAATTTAAAAATGGACAAAAGGCTTGAGCAAACACTTCACAAAAGCAGTTACATGCAATGAAAATATCACAATTCATCAGGGAAATGCATACTAGATCCACAATAAGATATTCTTTCACACCCACTTAAATGGTTATAAGGTAAAAGACTGACTACACTAAGTGTTGGTGATGACAGGAGAGGCTGGAACGCTCACACATTGCCGCTGGTGGAAATGCAAAACAGTACTCCTCTTTGGAAAACAATTTGTCTCATAAATTTAGACATTCACATATCCTTCAAGTGAACAATTTTACTCCTGGACAATTTACATCAAAATGAAATAAGATGAAAACTTAGGTCCGCACAATGCTTGCACGTGAATACTTGTATAAACTTTATCTGTAATAACCCACACCTGGAAACAACCCAAAATGCCCATGCCTAGGACAATGGATAGACAACCTGGGACCTATTCACACCATGACATGCTACTGCCATGCAGAATAAAAGAACATGCAGCTGACAAGCGCAGCAGCATAGATGGCCCTTAGACATCCTCATGTTGAGCAAAAGAAACTGGCTACAAAACAGTGCCTTCTGCATGGATGTCTATACGGAGTTCAAAGACAGGTAAAATGAATCCAAGGTGATAGACATCAGAACAGCGGCTGGCCATTTGCCCTTGGGGGATATTGACTGGAAGAGACCAGGAGTGATGGAAAAACCTGTTGATTCTAGTGGTGGTTACGTGTGTCAAAGTCATCCAAGTGTGCCCTCATGGTATGTACAGGCTACCGTATATATCACATAGCATATAGGCATGGGGGCTCTGAGGCCAGACTGCCTGGTTTGAACCTCACCTCTGTCACTTCCTATCCTAGCTGCTGCTAACCGTGGACACTTATTTTAGCAAGCTGCCTTGCCTGCAGGCAGAGAGGTGACATGGCAGAAGGGGCCACTGAAGTAGTGGGTGACTTGGCTGCTCCCACCTGCCTGGAGGGCTTCCCAGGTATGAGTTGTTAATTTCTCTCCCCTGGAACTTTCCACAAAGAACTTGATGTGTTTTGGGAGTTGGGAGGGTATTATCTTAGGAATGTTCATTCATTCTCCCAAGGACCTGGTATGGAACTGTGGGTTCCAAGGTTACTTCTGGGGCTCGGTGGGGAGGGTGCTGGTGGCACAGGTAAGCCACACTGGCACGAGGCTGCCCTCTCAGAGGCCAATGTGTGCCCTGGGTTTCCCTAGCTGCCTCATCCAGGCTGAGATGCCTGGGTTGGGAAGATCACCAGCAACCTACAACCTCAATCATGGTCTTTCCCATCCTTACATTTAAAAAGGACAAGTGCTTTTCAACTTGAGATTCAGTTACCTCCCAAGAAGCTCATCATAAATTGAAAATATTGTAAGCCAAATGCATTTAATACACCTAACCTACCAAAAGAAGACAGCCGGTCTCACCTGCCTTAGATGTGCTCAGAAATCTTACAGTCAGGCAACATTGTCTGGCCACACAATGCCCTGCTGAGAGTAGGGGGGTTCACCCTCATGACTGTGTGGCTGGCCTGGGAGCTACCACTGCTGCCATTGCCCCACATAGCAAGAGGGTGTTGGGCCACAAATTGATAGCTGGGAAAAGATAAAAATTCAAAACCTGATGTATGGTTTCTATTGAATTGTTATGATCACTTCCCCACTGTCATAAAGTCAAACATTCCTAAGTTGAGCTATCATAAGTTAGGGACCCTCTGTGTGTGTGTGTGTTCTGACATCCTGGTTTGTTCCTCTTTGTGCTTCACAGCGGGTCTTGCTAGCCAGGCTGGCCAGACACTGATCTCGGTCTGCCGGATGGCCCCGATTCTTCCATTCAGGAGCCGCTTAGGAAGCACGAGGCAAAGTCGTCAGGTTGCCTCCCTTGCTTCCCCTTTGGATGGGAAGCTCTTTAAGGCAGCAGCTGCAACCACAAGGCCCAGGGCCTGCAGCCTCTGAAGGAGGACAAGTGAGCCCTGGTCACTCCCTCTGAGACCTGCCCTTGCCAAAGGGGCTGGAAGCCTGGCTGGGGTAAGACAGCCGCCATCTGCCAAACCCTCCAGACGGCCGTCATTTCTTGAGTGCTTTGCACCCCAGAGCTTGTGCAGCTCTGCTGCATCCTCTGTGGCCTGGATGCTCACCCATCATAGCCCAGGAGAAGCGAGGGCTCAGAGGGGCAGAAACTTGGCCAAGGAGCGTGCAGGGCTGGACGCATCCCCCTCCCTAGCCTGGAGTCTTCTGCTGCCGCACTGCCCAAGGGAAGGTGTACTGGGGCCAGCTCAAGGGGGCCATGCTCCTCTTCCTCCAGGGAGGACCCCAGCCAGCTCCGTCCTGCTGCCGCACGGCCCCCAATGCCAGCTTCACTTCTGTCCTCCAATCTGGGGGTGCACAGGGCCTTCTGCCTTCAGCCACCCCATGACTTCTGCCCCACACCCTGCCACCATTTTGGCTGTTAATTTCATGAAGAGGCCGTTGTTCATCTAGATGGTCTTTACAAAACATGTCCCCAGCGAGTGGAAACATTTAGTTAATAATTTAACACTGTGCTGGCTGCTGAATTTTCAGGCCCCCAAATAAGATCGATGGAGCTAACAATTGGCTTATTGAGTTTCCCGGCTCTATTTCCTGAAGACACAGACGCGCGTAGAAGGGACAGAGTCGGAGTTGGGGAGGGGAGCCCTGTGCAGGGGGAAAAATGTAGATGGTATTGATGCGAGTTGTCAAAAATAATTGTTTTATTTTCCCTCGGAATGTTCCAGACATCCCCGGATGCACTGATCCATGACGCTGGCTCTCCGGGAGCAGGAGTTTGGTATTTATGGCGTCTCGCAGCACCCCCGGAGACGGGGATCCGGTAAACGCTCCTGCCTCACACTGGTGCCATCTGTCCCCAAATTGTTTCAGGAATGGGGTGAAGGGAGGGAGAGGCCACCACCTGTACCTCCCTCCAAGGGGCAATGGTGGCTTGGAGGGTGGGCTTGCGGGGTCTGCTTGGGGATTTAGGGGGTACCGTGTGCAGAGGGCCCAGGTAAGAACTCGGGTACCACAGCAGAGGACCCCAAGGAAGACCCAGACCTGGAAGCCCCCACCCGTGTTTTACCCAAAGGAAACAGGGTCACGCTTTACCCATGAAGCCACTTGACAGCAGATTCCAGAGGACAGACCTGCAAAGCCGGGCAGCGAATCCATCCATATGCAGCAGGGATCACCTGCCATTGACAGAGAATCAGACAGAAATTTCACGCGGGTCCCAGGGAGAGTGGGAGGCGCGCTCGGGGATGGCATGCTTGTTCTCCCAGCCTGATGGCCCTTCCAACCTCAGCTGCTGCCCAGAACCGCATCTTCCTATGGGACTGAGATGGGCTACCCTAGCACCGGCCCTGGCCAGAGTGGATTCTTCCTCCCTTTGAGTGACAGGGGCTCTCTGAGGATTCCAGCAGCTGGGGAAGGGAACGGTGGGGGAGGTGAGAGGGGGATTTAGCCCCATCTCCCACAGTTCTGAGGGTGGCTGAGGCAGATGGGGTAACTGAGCTCTGCACACCCCCCACCACACACACAATGCAGCCAGGGGTGCTCAGTAGGACTGTCACCTTCACTAGCAAGGTGGGAGGTGTGGGCGAGACAAAGGCGATGGTCTCTCTGAAGCCTTCTTCCACACTCCTTCCCACCTAACTGCCTGAATCCGTTGGTGGGGAACAAAGCCTTTTTGCTCTCTAAGTCCCAGCCTAAGCAGCGCTTCCTCCAGGAATACCCTGCAGATTCACTGGGTGGGTGTCGTGCCCTTTCTGCTCTGCTCTGAGCACTTTCTAGGGTCCTACTGACCACCCAGGATGGTTGCCACTCATCCACCCATCCCTCTGTTCCAGCTTCCAGGCACGGATGTGCGGCAGCCCACCCTGTGCCTCACCCTGGGCAGGGGCCAGGGACGCCGTGACAGGCAGGACCTCTGTCTCTGACGGTACTGTGGTGGGTGGGTGAGCTGTTTCCCGTGGGGGCAGTATCCCACAAAACGTGGTCTGGCTCTCAGCAGCTGGAGGTGAGAGTGGCCAGGAAGTTGCCCTCCAGAGAGAGAAAGCAGGAGATGCCTCTGAGCACCCGGAAAGGCGGGACATGGGGAGGCCACAGAGGAGAGTACACGGAAGTTCCCCTTCAATGGCCTTGAAGGGTGCCTGTCACTCTCACAATGGGTTTCTTCCTGCTTGCTGGGCTCTGGGGAGCTCAGCACAGCCTCATAGAAAAGGGCAGAAATGGTCCACTGCCATCAGACAGCCCTTTCTCTGCTGGCCTGTCCTCATGGGCTCAGCCTGCTGTGGTCAGCTCCAAAGAAAACAGGACGGTGGCATGTGTGTCCATGGTGTGTCCTGCCCAGAGAGGACTCTGGCCTGGCTTGTGCTCAGACACCTTCTGTCCTGGCTGCCTCTGGGGCCCCAGGAGGGCATGGTAGCCACAACCCCCCGGGTTCACCCAGGCGCTTCCCCAGCCAGCCAAGCGGCCCTCATGGCATGGGACCCTGAGTGGTGGAGGCCGGAGGTGGAGGGGCTGAGCACCCAGAGGTCAAGCCCTGGTGAGATACTCATCAACTGGCCACCCTGGGCAGCCAGACAGATGAGGCAGCTTTCCCTGGGCACCCCATTCCCACTTGGAAAGGAGCCTTTGAAATGAGGAAGTCAGGTTGGAAGCCAGGAGGGCACCTTGGCCCTGGCTTCCTGGTTCACTGCTCAGATAACTGAGGGGTAAACAGAGCACCTGCTCCGTGGACAGCGTGTTTGTGATAAACCCAGAGGCCAAATGTCCTGGGGCCTCAAATTGGGCCCCAGAAGAGCAAGGGAACATCTGTTCCCCACAGGGCTTCTCATCTGAGGCCACAAGAGCCCCTGGCAGGACCACGGAAGCCCTGGCATCTGGGAGGCTTGGGGCCCGGCATGCCCCCTTTTCCTGCCTTGCAAGGATCCTTGCAACTCCTCAAAGAGAATTCGGCTGCACCTGTTTCTCTGGAAGGATGAGAATAGAATAAATGACAGCCGAGGCTAGAACTTCATGAAGCAAGATGTTCCTGTGTGTGTGCACGTGTCTGTGTGAATGTGTGTGCATGTCTGTGTGCATGTGGTGTGTGTGTGCATGTTTATATGTGTACACATATGTGTCTGTGTGTATTAATTTGTGTGCATGTGTTTTTGTGTATTATGTTCACACATGTGCATGCCTGTGTGTGGGCATATGTGTGTACATGTGTCTGTATGCATATCTATGTGTACACAAGTGCCCATGTGTGTCCGTGTGTGTGCCTATCTCTGTGCCCGTGTGTGTGTGCCCGTGTGTGTGCCCATGTGTGTGTGCCCATGTGTGTGTACCCATGTGTGTATACCCGTGTGTGTACCCATGTGTATGTGCCCGTGTATGTATGTGCCCGTGTATGTATGTGCCCGTGTGTGTGCCCATGTGTGTGCCCATGTGTATGTGCCCGTGTGTGTGCCCGTGTGTGTGCCCATGCACGTGGGTCTGTGCGTGTGACTTTTGTTTCTTTTCCCTTCATCTTTTGTTCCAGCACCAATGCTCAGTGTCAGGCTCCAGGTCACCAGGGTGAGGGGTGGAAATGCCTATTAGCCAGGAACTCTATTCTGTGCTCTCTGGGGATCCCCAACCAGAGAGACCCAGTGGAAAACCGCACAGCATCACACCAAGGGAAAGCCAGCCAGCCTGGGGCAGAGATGGTTGCATGGTGTGTGCCCGCAGCCCCTGTTGGGGGGTTTCCCCCAGCTCCCATCCTAAGGGCCTCTAGCACGAAGGTCCCTGCACACAAAATCATGATTCCTTGATGATGTCTTGGTGACCTGGCATGGCCCCTACTCTAACCCACAAGACCCCAACTTTAGACATTGAGCACCTCCTAAGAACCCTAATGAGCCTGTTCACCCAGAAAAGAGGGTGGCCACAACCTCAGGAGCAGCAGTCGAGTGCCTTCGATGGAGGACTTGGGGGGGATGCTCAGAGCACTGGGGAGAAGAATGCGCCAGCTCTCAGGCAGGGCCTTTCTCTCCTCTCTCCAGAATTAGAATTCACAGGGGGATTCACAGATGCACATGCACACAGACTCACACCAACACACGTGTGCATGTATGCATTCACACACAGAGACTCACACCAACACACATGTGGATGCATACGCTCACACATGCACACAGACTTCAACACACATGTGCATACATGCATTCACACACAGACTCACACCAACACACATGTGCATGCATGCATTCACACACAGAGACTCACAGCAACACACATGTGGATGCATGCGCTCACATAGATTCACACAAACACATGTGCATGAATGTGCACACATGCACACAAACTCACTCCAACACACATGTGCATTCATGCACTCACACAGACTCACACCAACACACATGTGCATGAATGTGCTCTCACACACATTCACACAAACACATGTGTGTGAATGTGCACAGACTCACTCCAACACACATGTGCATACATGCACTCACACACACAGACTCACACCAACACACATGTGCATGCAGGCACTCACACAGACTCACACCAACACACATGTGTATGCATGTGCTCACACACACAGAGATTCACACAAACACATATGTGAGTGAATATGCACACATACACACATACTCACTCCAAAACACATGTACATGCCTGCACTCACACAGACTCACACCAACACACATGTGGATGCATGCACACCAACACACATGTGGATGCATGCACTCACACATGCACACAGATTCACACCAACACACAACTGCATGAATGCACTCACACAGACTCACACCAACACACATGTGTATGTATGTGTTCATACAGAGATTCACACCAATACACATGTGCATGAATGTGCACACACAGGCTCACTCCATCACACATGTGCATGTATACACTCACACATGTACCTGCACAGACATACTAACACACATGTGCATGCAGGTGCTTACAAATATGCACACACACACTCCCCTCCACATGAACACACACACGCACATGTACACACACAGTTACAGACACATACATGCTCATACACAAAGATACACATGCCTATACCTACACACAGACACCAACATACATATATACACACGTGCACACACGCACACATAAGATACACACACCGATACATATGCATGTCCCCCGCCATCTTGGCACATCAGTAAGCCTGAATGCAGGGGCTGGACCTAGCAGTCAGACCCCACACCCTCTCCCTCTGTCTTCACTGCTCTCAGGCATGGCTGCGGAGACTGGGGTCCTGCCATTCAGCGTCAGTGATACTCTGGGCAGGCTGTCAAGACATCATAGGCTCCTCTGTAGGGCTGCCTGGCGGATCCACAACTGACTTCAGGGAGGGGAGTTCATAGGAAGGAGGTTCTGAGGACCAGAGAGAGAGCAGGGCTGGGCCAGTCATGGAGACCAGTCTGAGCTCCCCCACGTTTCAGTGCAGAAGCATGGGGCCCTTGGCCCCCGGGGCCTCCTGTGAACCTGGGCAAAGGTGGCTGGGGTGCCAGGGGAGGTGTGGGCAGCTGGGCCCTGTGGGCTCCTGAGTCCTCCTTGCCCCTGCCAGGCCAGCATCTTCCACCAGGATGCCGGACAGAACGGGGAAGAAGGCTGGATTTTGAAAGAAGTAGGTGTTTTTCTTTGGAAAGTTTATTTGCAGATTTATGTCCAAGGGTGTGTGTGTGTGTGTGTGTGTGTGTTTTAACCTCAGCCAAAGGTTAGATTTCAGATATCCTCCGATGCTCTGTTTGAGGCCCTGTTTATTTGTTTGGATTGGCTAGTAGAAAGTTAAAAGAAATAAACTCTGCTCCCTTTAGAATCCTGTTGAGCACGCTTTCGGACACGCGATGTGCCAACGCAACCGGGCTAAGGACGTGTTCTCTGTGGACGCCCTGAGGGGAGGAACTGTTCCGTGTCCTCCAAGGGCCTCCATGTCCTGCTATTTCCAGGCCAGCCCCCGCCCTCAGTCAATAACGTTCTTTCATTCACTTTCCCAAGCGGAAGGTTGTGAAAAGCCTCCTTCGAAGTGCCTTCCTCGGTGTGGGGACGTGGCTTCCCTTTGCACCCAGACGCCAGCTCCCCAAACACGCCTCCTCTCAGGCCTCAGAGGAGGATGCTGGGGCTGTGCGGGGCAGGGGGAATTCGCATGCTGGGCTCCTTCCAGGCAGGGACAGGGGACTTGAAGCGAGTTCTCGCAGGGCACCCACCTTCCCAAAGCCACAGCAGAGAACCTGGTCTCCCTGCCGCCCCGTCCTCTCTGTGCCCTTGACATGGCGAGGCTGGTGCTGGGGACTCTGGCTCTGAGCCTACGGGGTCGTATTTCTGTTGTTTGTACAGGCACATCCTATGGGGTTGGAAGCATGGACAGCCTTCCGTGGAAGCTCAGGCCATTGCTGATCCTAGTTGGTGACCTCAGAGGCCTCGTTTCCTCATCTGTAAAATGGATCAACAGTACCTGCGGTGCAGGGTGGCTGTTGGAGTGAAATGAGCTAAGTGAGGGCGAGCGTTTGTTAACTCTGTTCCTGGCGAGCACTCGGCGATGACCATTGATGGGCAGAGCTGAGATCCCGTGAGGAGGACGTGGGTGAACCTGGAAGTGGCGGAGGCCACAGTGGTGGCTTCAGTGGAGCAGAGCCCGGCGGTCTCTCAGAAAGCCTGGGCTGGGCTGGTCTCCTCCACTGGGCACAGCCTCTGCAAGGCAGGCGTCATGGCCATTGTAGGCGTCGAGGGATGGTTCCCTGTCCCACTTTCCTCCCTACAAAAGGAGTTGATGGCGCCCAGCCAGGAACCTCAGAGACTCCGTGGGAGCCAGAATTTGAGGACCTGGTCCTCAGCCACGCTTGACTTCAGAAATGTCCCTAGTGACATCTGGGGCTCTCCTCAGAGAATGTGGCGGCGGGAGGGCGGGTTATGGGCATACTCACTGGCCTCGCCATCTCCCCTTGGCCTTTGTGCCCTTCCCGATGGAAACCCCTGACGTGGTGGGACCTGTGGCAGCCCCTACATCCAACCCCAGCAATCCCTGGCTGGGCTGGGCCAGGCCGCAGTTCATCATCTGGAAGCTTCCGCGCCTGCTCTGCCTTCCCTCTTTCCCGAAGGCTCAAGGCCTGGTAAAAGCTAGTCCTCAGGGTTTGGGTTATTTTATGAGCCTGTCTCTGTTTGACAGCTGAGGAAGTGGCTGCCCAGGGAGTCACAGGCTCTGCCCTGGCTCACACTGCTGGTAAATAAACCCTGTGCCAGGTCAGCTGCACTTTACGTGTGTTACGCCGTTTGCATTACTTCAAAGAAACACCTGAGGCTGGGTAAAGAAAAGAGGTTTCATCGGCTCATGGTCCTGCAGGCTGTATAAGCATGGCACCAGCATCAGCCCGGCTTCGGGGGAGGCCTCAGGGAGCTTTTACTCACGGCAGAAGGGAAGGGGAGCCCACGTGTGACATGTGATAGAGCAGGCAAGAGGGAGAGGCTGGGGAGGTCCTAGACTCTTTTAAAGCAGATCTCACATGAGCTAAACGAGGGGGAACTCACTCATCACCAATGGAGCCAAGCCATCCATGATCCATGAGCCACTCGCCTCCCGCCAAGCTCCACTTCCAAAATCGGGCATCAGACTTCAACATGAGATTTGGAGGGGATGCACATCCAAACCCCATCACCACATCTGTGACTTTAGCCGTGATGGCTCTCGGCCAAGAGAAGGTTCTAGATGCCTTTGGAGGAAGGCTTTTTGGAGGAGAGGCATCTGTGCTCATCAAAGGGGCAGACTTTTCCTCCCTCACCGTGCTGCTCTAGGTCTGAAGCCTCTTTTCCTGCATCCCCACATGAGCTGGAAAGCTAGGGCACATTTTGGAGCCTGGTTTCCAGACTCTTTGGGTCAGATGCAGCCGCAAGATCCTGAGATCCTGGAGCCAGGCCAAAGCGCTGGCCCTGCTCAGCCTCCCCATTGTGGGAAGTGGCCCCTCCTCCAGCACACAAGGCCCTGGGCTTTCTGAGCCAGACCCCTGCCATGCCAAGGGAGTCTCTGCTACTCCTGCCTCCTCTGCTGCAGCCTCCCTCACCCCCACGAGGGCCTCTCTGTGTCTGATGCAGAGGGACAGGCACTCACCTCTCCACGATCCCTCGCTCTCCTCCCCACCAGCCTGCTGCCTGCACTCTGCCACTGTAAGCTGAGGAGGGGGACCACATGACCTGCAATCCCAAGCCTAGATATAGACCCAAGAGAGCTGAAAGCAGTGTTCAGACAAAAACGTGCACACCCATGTTCGTAGCAGCACGTCCAAAATCGCCAGGAGGTGGAAAGAACTCACAGAGGAGTCTGCAGTGGAGTATTAGCCATGAAAAAGAGTGAGGCACTGGCCCATGCTACAATGAGGAAGAAGCTGGAACACAGATGCTCAGTGAGAGAAGCCAGGCACCAAAGGAGGCAGATCATAGAATTCCATAGAGAGGACGAATCCAGAGGCCGAACAGGGATGGATCAACGGTTGCCAGGGCCTGGGGGGACAGGTGGTGGGGAGTGAGTGCTGCTGGGGTGCAGTCAGGGCCTGGGGGGGACAGGTGGTTGCCAGGGCCTGGGGGAAGGGCGGTGGGGCGAGTGCTGCTGGGGTACAGTTTCTCCTGGGGTGGTGAAAACCTTTGGGAAGTAGGCAGAGGTGGTGTTTGCACCACACTACGGATGTACTAAATGTCACCGAATTATACGCCTTAAAATGGTTAAAATTAGAAATTTATGTTATATGTATTTTGCCACAATAAAAAAAAAATCAACCCTTGAAGTGTAAGACTGATCTAGAATGGAAAAAAGCAACCCATAAATCTCCCAAAGCAAAATAAACCAAACCAAACCAAGGGCGGGCCTTGGCCGTGCCCCGCACGGTTCCCTAGCCGCCCCATGGCCTGCCCCACCCCTGAGCCCCCCACGGCCCCCACCACCCAGACATTAGAGGCCTGGGGATTACTTGCCTAACCCAGCTCCCGCTGTAACAACAGGGCTGCCTAATTGAAACGTATGAGAAACAATTAAGAGTAATTGGAATCAATTAATAGATGATTTTCTCGGGAGTGAGTACACAGCGCGTGGCAGAATCTCATCACCACTTCCTAGTGCACGCACCACCCAAACCAGGCCAGCCTGGAAAGAGGTGAGCGCGTTGTCGGGAAAGCGCGAGATGCAGAGGCCTGAAAATGGGGGAAGGCCATGGCAGGAGGGTCGGGGGCTTGGCCAGACAGAGGTGGGGGACCCTAGGGTGCTCCGGAGCAGGGAGCCTGGCAGGGTGGGACCTCCAAGTCTGTCCCCAGGGCCAGGCTCTATGTTTTAGGGGCATGATAGAGCCGCTGCCTGGGCAGAGAGGTGACCCTCCCTCATCCTGAGAGGTGGAGATATCTGTGTCAGGAGCCTGGAGTCCCTGAGGCCCCCCAGGGCTGTGTGCAGAGCTGGCCACAGACGGGGCCGGGCCACCACTCCCACCCGAGCTGGGAGCCTACTAACAAGGCGGCACTTAACCCACAGCAGAGCCATGGTGAGCCCAGGATGCAGCCCAGGAGGCCTGGGCCAGGGTGCCAGGCAACGGGGAGGAAGGCTCTTCTCTGCCCATTCCCACAGAAGGGGCTGTCAGCGGCCCTGGGCACCAGGATTCCTCTGGGCAGCAAACTAGAGGATTTGGACAAATGTGTTTCCTCTCCAGGGTCTGGCTCCTTAAAGAACGAGGCTCAGAGAAGCCCCTCCCAGCAGCCCCCCTCCAATGCGTGTCCCTTTGTAGTAGTTACTCAGCCTGGAAGTGGAGCCTGGACTATTCGCTCATCTGTTCATTCATTCATTCATTCATTCATTTATTCATTCACTCATGCATGCATGCATCCAACAAACGTACTTTGAACCCCTCTGTACCTGGGGTCCTGCTCGTGGGGGTTCCCTGGTGGGCCGTGTTCTCTGGAGAGAGTCCGTTCATCAGTGGACTCAGGGGTAAAGGGGTGCCCCCCACCTCTAAGTGTGCCGGGAGGGAACTGCCTTTCTCCAGACTCCAGGCAGCTCCCAGGATGCGCCCTCCCAGGCTGGCAGGGGGAAGGGGCAGTGGAGAAGTTGCACAGCTTCCCCCCTGTAATCCACAGGGGACCAAAGCCCACTCAGGTGCCGGGGGTATGGAGGCCAGGGCAGAGGAAGGCCCCCTCCTAGGCTGAAGGGCAGGAGCAGCTTGTAGGGCTGAGCGGGCTGGCGGCCCCTCCCTTGGCCCCTGGAGCCCGGGTGGGCGCTGGGGCCTGTCAATGTGGGGTTTAGTGGGGCCTTATCAGATGGAATCACTGCTATTCTCCGCATTCAGGCCCACTTCCTGTGAGCTGAAAGCCAGGCCCTTATCTCCTCACCCCCTGACCCTGGCAGGCACACCCCAGGCGGCTCTGATTTCTGCCCCAGAGCAGCAGGTGAGAAAGTCCCTGGCTGGAGGCAGAGAGAGGAGGCCCTGAGGGCAGTTCGGGCCTGTGCAAGCCAGGGGCCCCTCCACTCGGCCAGAGATCCAGAGTCTCTGGGGTCTGACTCTCCCTTGCTTAGAAGGCTCTGTCTTGATGACTGCAAGAGCTTCTCAAAAACCCACCCTTCCCAGCAACTTCCCTGGACTGTTTGTTTTCGGTCACTGGACTGGCAAGTGGGTCCTGAGGCTGTGGGGCAGGCGTTGCCTCGGGATTTGAGGTCGGGGGACAAGGGTGTGTCCGAGACCCCAGGATTAGAGAAGTGGCCCCTGCTGAGGCGGCAGCCAGGCAGCCCCGCTGTGCCGAGGGGAGACGTGGTGGGGGTGCCTAGGGAGCGAGGGGCAGATGGGATGAAGAGCAGAGGAGAATGGGCTCTGTGCAAGGCCTCTGCTCTCTGTTCAGGGCTACTGTCATTGGCATTATTTTGTCCCTGAAGTCTTACAAGGCCACCAGAGAAGGCCTTGAGCGGATGCCTTGCCGACTGACAATTCAGAAAAAAAAAGGATGAAGACTTAGACATGAAAAGCATCTCCAATTTCTAATTTCAGTTTCTGAAGCGTCTGGGGCCTCCTGCTCTGCCTGCCGGCCAGGGCCTCTCTGCTGAGCCCTCAGAGTGTTTGGGGTGTGAGGCCCACCCAGCCTCATTCCCCGCCTCTAGCTTTGCCGCTCGGCTCTGGCCAGGCAAGAGTTAAACTCTGCCATTTGATTTGACAAGCCCAAGGTGAAGTGGGTGACCAGAAGTCTCAAAGGCATCCTTCACCCCTCTTGGCGGAGGGCTCTGCTGCTGTTCTCTGGGCAGACTCTGCCATCATCACTTGTGATCCCAATCAGAGCCCTGGCAGAGGACCTGCATTCTTAAAGGGACAGTGATCTCCAAGCCTCCTTCCAGGGCCATCTGTCCTTTCCCCTGACCCACCTCCTGGGTGCACTTCTTCCCAGCGGGTGGGGCTCGGCTCAGCCCAACACAAGCTCAGCCACGGGCACCTGTGGGTGAGGCAGGGACTGCGTGGGAGCCCGGAGAACGCAGCCCACTGTAACCAGGGGACATCTCCCAGGCGTGCCCCTCTCTCCAGAAGCCGCACTGCCTGGGGTGCCTCCTGCCCACTGTCCTGTGAATGTTTTTCTTCCCACAGCCAGAATCACACTCAACCCACTGGGCCGGGCAGCTGGAAGAGAGGGGTGTGAAGGCTCATCCCAGGCTGGAGGGCGCTGGCACCTGTGGGGCCAGCTCCCTGTGAGCTCATAGCCCCTTCCTCTGCCTGGTTTTCCTGTGATGATGATGAGGTCAGGACGGCTCTAGAGACTGTGCCCCATGATCTGCCTGTTAAGTTACTAAGTGTTGCTACAAACCCCTCGGCCCCTGACACTACAACCTGGGAGACAGCTTGGGTCTCTCCTTCCTGGCTCTCTGTCCGGGGATCCCGTTAATTTCATTCCTGCAAAACTGGACAGTGAGACACAGTTGGGAAGGGGTGGTGGGGTGGTGGGTTGGAGGGGTCCTACCTGGATGCTTGAACCCGCAAATGAAGAAGTGGGAGGAAAGGCCCCCCAGTCCCCCAAATCCAAGCATGTCTGTCTCCTGCCCTAGCGCCATCTGGAACGCCACCGCGAACACCACCATGCCCGCTGGGCAGCTGTACCCGGCCCAAGGCTGCTGGTCAGTGCTGCTTCCCACCTACACCTGCTGGGACAGGATGTGGTTGGTGCCTTCCCTGGGCAGTTTGGGAGGCCCTTGGGGGCAGAGCTGGTAAGTGTAAGAGGGGTGGAGGGGGTCACAAGTTTCCTTGGAGGGGCCCAGGGTGAAGGCGCCCTTTCATCGCCTGGGAGAAAGGGTCTGGCTGGGTCCCTGTTCTCTGGCCTGGGAGGGGCTGGGGAATTCCCTACTTGCCAGCATCAGTGCCCTCCCAGGGCAGGCCCCTGTGGATGCCGGGCTTCACGGTCTCACTAAATCTGAACAGCAGGTCCAGGGCTTGGGCTCTGGCGTCTGTGTCTCACCCTTTACGTAGGAAACGGAGGTGCAGGGGTCGGACAACGGCCCAAACCCAAGCCCTCACCTGGCTGCACATTCCGAGTATGAGCTGCGTGAGCTGCTCCATGTGCCCGAGTCCTCAGCAGGCACTGACGCCCAAGCCAAGTCTCTGGGGCCCTGGGGGGGTTTCCTTCCTGGGTCTGATAAAACAGACTCCTGGTCTGAAAGCATCTGTTCGGGCCTCCGTTCTGGGAGACAGCTACACCCTCTGATGGGAGCCGCATCCACCACAGCAGCCCCAGACAGGACCCCTCGGCCGGCAGCACAGGGCCCCGCGCCCTTTGAACCCACAGGATCTCCGCCTGCTTTCCACCTGCTTTCCTGAGAGCCCCGGCTGCCAGGCGAGTGACAAAGCTCTGCACATGCCGCTAGCCCTCCCCCAGGAAGGCTGACACAGGCAGGGCCCTGTCATCAAAGCTCCTGGCCCACGACCAAGGAGAGAGCTCTGGTTGTCACTGTTGTCTACTGGGCAGAGGCAGAGACGTTGTGAGCACCCCCCCCCGCCCCACTGCATAGGACGGCTCCCCACAACAGAATCATCTGACCACAAATGTCAGCAGTTTCAAGATTAAGAAACCCGACCAGGGAACAAGTCCCTCAGCCACAACAGCTGGGGGTGTGGACAGGGCTGTGGTGCCTGGGGAAAGGGGGCATCTTGGAGCTTCTCGCAGGCCTGGCCTGTTCCCTACTTGGCCCAGCAGGGGCCTCACCTCTGGGACCCCAACACCCAACACATCCAGCTTGCTGGAGGCTCCAGCCCCAGGGCTCGGAGCCCCGCAGGGCTTCCCTCCTGTGAGGGATTCTGGTCCCCAGGGACGCCTGCTCCTTTCCCCAAGGAGTCTCTGAGAAAGCCCAGCATTTTCCAGCTTGTTTTCTTGTGTGAACTTGCATTTCTGTGCTGTGGGTGAGGTCACACACTCTGGGCCGCTGAACCCCAAGTGTGGGCTGTGGGTAACAGTGGCCTTGGCTTCCCAGGTCACTGCCAGCACCAGCCAGTGCTGGGAGACAGGCGAGGAGCCTCCTGGGGCTCTGGGATCACCGTGTGGGGTTACTGTGAATCTCTTGGGGTCTCCCCTGCAGGTGGGAGGGGGCCAAGTGTGGTGGTGGCCCTTTGAGTATGCCTTGGCATCCCCTCTGGCACCCACGCACCATCTGATGTGCCCATCCCTGCCACTGTGACCTCCGCCTCCAAGAAGAGGCTCAGCTTCTGGCCCAGATGTCGTGGGCGGCAGCCGTGTGCAGCGGCTGATACGCTCTGCATCAGTAACCAGATCAGCACTGGGGTCAAATAACTCCCTGTCGGGCAACAGAATCCCTGCCCAGGACCGCCGCCGTTGTTGGTCCTGACCGTGGGATGAGCGCTGAAAGACGACGCCTGTGGGTGGGCCTGGGGAAGGAGGGGCGGGGGCTGAGGGGCCACTGGGACCGGGTGTCTGCATCTAAGGGAGGCAGAGGGGCAGGACTCCCCCAGGGCCGCCGCCCCACAGAGCTCCAGGCTTCTCCTCGGAAACGGCCTCTCCAGCCGGCCTGTGGCGCCGCCTCCTCCAGCAAAGACCTCACAGGCAGAGTTCTGCGTGGGGCGGCCACACCTGGATTTGGGCTATTTTGTCCCCGAAGTCTTACAAGGCCACCAGAGAAGGTCTTGAGGGGGTGCCCTGCCAAGTGACAATTCAGAACAAAAAAAGATGCAGTCTTAGACACGAAAAGCATTTCCACTTTCCAATGTTAGTTTTGAAGAGTCTGGGGCCTCCTCGCCTTGCCTGCAGGCCGGGCTGACTGCTGAGCTCCCAGAGGCATTCGGGGTCTGAGGTCAACCCAGTCCCGCTCCAAGCCCTGTGCGTGGGCTCCTCCCAGGGCAGGCGTCTGCGGGGCCCTCACGGCCTGGTGGGGCCTGAAAGCTGATTCCTGCAGAGGGATTTTCTCTCAGAGACAGAGGAGACATTGTGGCTAGTGAGGCTGAGCGTGGCCCAATGCGGGCAGGAGCCTACCTTCTCTGTTCCCGACCCTGAGACAAAGTGCCCCCCCCCTGCTGTCAGGCCATGCGGCGGCTGGCGGGGGGCTTGGGAGCCAGAACGCTCCAGAGAGACGACTGCCAGAGGCCTGAAAGCCACAGCCTGTGGTGGCCACTGCTTCGAGGCCCCCTTCCTGCAGACGGAGGCCCTATTCCCCGCTCCTCTAATCAGCCCTCGGGGAGGTGGCACACTCATGAAGATGGGCACAGGGCTGGGTGGGGGCGGTGGTTCTGAGGTGCCAAAGGGGAGGGGATGGGTCACCTCTGCCGTCACCCTTGGTTGACCTCCAGGCCAGGTTGGATTCCAGGGCCAGCTCCCACCACGTCTGGCATCCTCAAACACAAGCCCTTCCCTAGGGCTGACCATGGGCCCTGCAGCAAGCTGAATCATGCTCTTCCTAAAATTCATGCACTCCCAGAACCTAAAAGGTCACATTTTTCTGGAAATAGCATCTTTGCAGATGCAAATTAATCAACATGAGGTCACAGGGAATCAGGATGGGCTCTGAACAAGGAAGGAGGGTGTCTTTATAAGAAGACACACAGGGAAGTGCTCATGTGAAGACAGAGGTGGGGATGGAGGTGACGTGTCTAGAAGCCAAGGATGGCCAAGGAGGGCCAAGGATGGTCAAGGATGGCCAAGGAGGGCCAAGGATCATCAAGGATGGCCAAGGAGGGCCAAGGAGGGTCAAGGAGGGCCAAGGAGGGCCAAGGAGGGCCAAGGAGGGCCAAGGATGGCCAAGGAGGCCCAAAGAGGGCCAAGGATGGCCAAGCAGGGCCAAGGAGGGCCAAGGATGGCCAAGCAGGGCCAAGGAGGGCCAAGGATGGCCAAGGAGGGCCAAGGAGGGTCAAGGATCATCAAGGATGATGACCAAGGACGGCCAAGGATGGCCAAGCAGGGCCAAGGAGGGCCAAGGATGGCCAAGGATGGCCTAGGATCACCAAAAATCGCCAAGGAAGGCCAAGCAGGGCCAGCAACAGCAGACCTGGAGAGGTGGGGGACAGGGTCTCCCTGAGAGCCTCAGAAGAAGCCAACCCTGACCTCCCCTGGATCTCAGGCTTCAGGTCTGTAGAATTGTGAGAGCACACAGTGTGTGGATTGAAGCCACCTAGTTTCTGGTACTTTGTTACAGCAGCTCCAGGAAATAAACACAGTCCCTGAGAGTCACCCAGGGCACTCCTGCTGGGACAACCATCTGGCCAGTGGTCAGGGCTTCAGGTGGGACCATCCAGTGGGACTTGTGTGTGCCTCTACTCTGGGGGCATGGCCAGCCCTCAGCCTCTGCCACAGGGACTCGGTCCACTCCCAGGAAGGGCATCCCCTGCGTTCATCTCCCAGAGAGAGCTGATGCTCAGAGCTGAGCTGGCTCCCTGCAGCTATGCGTACCCTGGGGCTGGCTGATACCTCCTGGGAGCCCGGCCACCTACCCCAGCCAAGCAGCTTACCCAAGTCACTCCTCCCTGGCAGGCTGCTCATTAGAAGAGGGGCTCAGCTCACAGGCGTGAGAGATTTCCTTGGGGACACTCCCTGTGTCCCTCAGAAGGATCTGGGGGTTTAGGGATCACCCCTCCAAGGGATGCATTTTCAGTAATTAAAGAGACAGTGGGGCCTGGAAGAGGCTGAGCCAACTCTGGGCTGGGGGAGAGGTGGTTGGCGGAGTTCAGAGGCCACATGTAAGGGCCAGAAACTGCCTTATCAGGTGACCAGTCGTGTGCATCCTTCCCCCGGGACATCAGTATTTTCTCCAGCACCACCCAGGGGCGTCTGTTGGCCTGGACCCTCAGGGACTCTGGCCCAGGGCAGGGTTCTGTGTCACACCAGCACAAGGGAGGGCTGGATGTGCTGCCCACCACGATCCGAGTCCCACAGCCGATCTTCTCACTCGCCGAGTTTGAGAATCAAGGCTGGGCATGCAGGGGGTTGGCGACGGAATCAAGGGGGACATACAAGGGAGGGTTGGATGTGCTGCCCACCACCATCTGAGTCCCACAGCCGATCTGCTCACTCGCCAAGTTTGAGAACCAAGGCCGGGCAGGGAGGGGTGACGACGGAATCAAGGGGGACATCTGTGCTTTAGATCCTAACCCCCATGGAGTCGGAGCCTGCCTGTGCCTGCAGGATCATGCCAGGGCCTCAGCGCTTGGGTGGGGGCCATGTGTCCAGTTCAGAGGCCAGCGTCCAGGGAGGGTGCTGGGTCACTCGGCTGTTCAGATGTTGTCACAGGGGAGCCCGCTGGTTTCTATCCCCGGGGATGAGGCTTCACATCAGGTGCAGTCTTTTGGCCAGGAACGAGGGGATGAGCGAGTGAGCTGTCAGATCCATGTCTGAGGACCCTGAGCCCAGCCAGGAGCATCGCGGGGCGTGTGGAGAGATTGTCTGGGAGTGGGTATAAGGGTTTAGGAAGTCTTTGTGAGGGCCTGTCAAGATGGCCAGGACTGGCAGGCGGGGAAGGGTGGCAAAGGTGGCCTCAGAGAGGAGAGTGAGCCTGGCAGGCTGGGGGCAGCCCTTCAGGAGGAGTCCCCCTCCTTGGGGCTTCTAGTGCCCCAGGTCCCGCTGTGGGTGTCCTGCTCTGCGCCCACTTTGTAGAGTGGCTGGGGAGAGATGGAGACCCCTGGAGGCCCCATGCTCCCTCTTGTCTGCATCGAGGCAACACCAGGACTCGCTTCTTTGGCTGGCAGGAGTGTCCAGGAGGGGCTGGCCCTGCTGCTGGTAGATCTTCCTCCCACCCCAGACAGAGGGAGGGTGGCAACCCCCACCTCAGCAAGCCCTTTCTTTCCTTTTCCCAAGATGAAGCTTCTCCTGGTGTCTCAGGAGCATCCGCTGCCCGCAACGTCGGTGGGGTAAGGAGATGTGGACTGTGCAGAGCCGGGGGAGCCCTTGGGGGGGTCTCTGAGCCGAACAGGCCTCTTTGACATCATTACATAAGCCATCCCATTGTCACAGGCCATGGCCAGGAGTTGTAAACACTCAGGGAAAAGCCCTCTTTGCTTTGAGGTTCCGGGATGTGAGACGGTGCAGCTTTCACTGCTCGGGATTAAAGGAAGCCAGGCCTGTGGGGAAGTATAACCGCTCCCGGCACCGGCCCCGCCCTTGACGGTGCTTTTTATGACTCTGCACACGTGGGTTTCCAGGCGGGAGCTGGGGGTTCCCTGGCCTGGGACCCAGCAAGCACTGGAGGCAGCTGGCAGGGCCCCTGATCCTCACGGACTTCCTCCTCCCTCTGCTGTCTCCCCGGCCTCCCTGGGCTTCCCAGGACAGCGCTCCGTGCCTGCTGTGTGAGGAAGACGCTTTCCCGAGGCAGCTTCTGTTGGCGCCTGGAACAGCTTCCGCTCACCGCGTCTGGTGGCACACACTGCACGGAGGTGAGACTGCAAACGCCGCCCGCCCCACGTGGTGCAGGCTGAGCGCTCTGGTGTTTGTCCGAGCTGTTCCAAGCCCAGGAGGTCGGACTCTCACCGTCGTCTTGGTGATGGCGACCCTGTGTCCTGCCCCACCTCATGGTTGCCCCTGACCTGTACCAGCGAGGCCTTGGGATATGGGTGGGGTGGATCCTGCCATTCCCAAGGGCTAAGTCCCGAGACCCTTTTGAAACCCCGTTTGAAAAGGTGACCATAGCGTATGGCTTCCCACACCAAGTGCACACAGAACACTAACGATAGGCACACGGGCAACACAAAATGGGCTGCTCCATGCTAGGGCGTCGCAGAAGCACGGGCCAGAGAGCCGGTGGCTGCCCAGGACCAAAGGGACCCACATTAACATGCTGGGCACCGGGGCCTAGAGCGTGACCAGAGCGTGATTAAAAGAGGCCAGATCACAGGAAGCCCCAGTCCACCGAACCACAGCCAGAAGGTAGAAAGGGAAGAAGGCCATGAACCCCTGCTTAAAAAGAAGACACCACTGCCCTCCCTGTTCCCCATCCTGGGGCACGAATAGGGTGGCGTGTCCTGAGCACTGAGGAGGTGCTGATGGCAGAGGCACAGTGATGGGCGGGGAGCAAGGGATGTGGATTTCTGGGTGACCGGTTGCTGCACCTCGTTAAAGGGTGGCATCTGGGGTAGAAACAGCTCTGAGGACCCCGGCATGGCCTGTGGACTGGGGGCTTCCAGGCACCGGCCTGCACCACACTGGGTGCCGCAGGTCTGGGAGGAAGCTGGACGCACAGGGAGGAAGCTCCGGAGACAGCGGTGGCCTCTCTGCCACTGGCCTCAGAGTGCGGGTGGGTGGGAGTCCTGGGTGCCAGGGAGAGTGAGAGCCCCAGCTGAGGGCACTCACTGGTTCATTCCCGAGGCACAGGAGCCAGAACTGAGGAGCCCAGGAGGCTCAATTGTTTGTAAATTCTGTTTTTACAATGAGCGTGAGATTTATAGGCTCTGGAGGGGAAGAAAATGATGTAACTCGAGTCAATCAACAGCCCGTTTATTCCGGGCCTGTTTCCCTTCTCTCTGAGCTCCCCGGCCACCGCTATACACTCGGCCATGACAGAAAACCCCCGCCACCCCCACACACACGTGCACGCCCACACTCACGCATACAATGTGCACAGCACGCACACACATAGTGCACCCACACACACACGTGCACGCCCACACTCACGCACACAATGTGCACAGCACACACACGCATAGTGCACCCACACACAAATACGTGTTCACCCACACACTGGGCATATCACAATCACACAGAGCCACACACATATGTGCAGCCTCACACACGTGCACTCCCCACACACACATGACCTCCAAACACTCTCACACACATCTGCACTCATACACATACTCACGCACATATACACACTCACACACACCCCCCCAGACAGTTTCACATACATACATGTATGCCAAACACACACACATGTGTACCCTTTACACATGTGCTCCCACAAACACACATATATGTACTCACACACAAATGCACACACACACAGACACACACACAAATGCACACACATTGGCCCACACACAAATGCACACATGTGCACCTATACACAAGCACACACACACTTGCACAGCACACATGTTCACACATATACAAACACACATTGTGCAGAGCACACACATGTTCATCACATACAAACACACAGGTGCACTCCCACACATTGTGCACACCACATACACGTGCATCATACACTCACACATGTGCACCCCCACACAAGCACACACACATGTGCACCGACACATAAACACATGTGCACCACAGACATGTGCACCTACACATTGTGCACACCACACACACAGAGTGCACCCACACACACACATGTGTACCCACACACATGTTCACTCACTGTGCACATCACACACAATCACACATAGCCATACACATATGTGCAGCCTCACACACATGTGGAACCCCCCATAAATACGTGACCTCCAAACACTCACACACATCTGCACTCACACACAAACGTACACACACACACACCCGCACAAATATACAGTCTCATGCATGCTCCACAAACACACACACGTACCCTTCACACACACACCCCCCACAAACCCAAACACATCTGTGCACCCACACACAAATGGATACACTCACATACGAATGTACACACTCACACATGGACCCACACACAAACGCACACACACACGGACCCACACACAAATGCACACACTCACATATGTGTACCGCCACACTCACATACATATAAATATTCACATGCATATTTACCCCTGTGCATGTGTGCACACGTGCTCTCCCGTCAGCCCACCCGGGGTTAAGGCATCTCTGAGGGAGCTTCCACACACACCTCAGATTCCCCTCTCCCAATTTCTCCGATTCCTCTAGTCCTCTTTGTGAAAGTCCCCTGGTCTTGCACAAATGACACCCACGCAGCTCTCATGGTAAGTGATGAGGGCAAACCACAGTGTCCAGGCTCTGCCCCTTGCAGAGGACACAAGTCAGGCTCCATGAGGAAGGGCATGCGTTCATCTCCCTTGGGTGGTTGGGTCAGCCATGCGCCTGACTGGGGGCTGGAGCAGGCAGGCAGGGAGGGCGTGCCAGCCCTCTCCCTCAAAACCACCATCCTCCCCCCCACCTGACCTAGCCAGGCTCCTCTCAGAGGACTTGGCTGGAGCCCCAACTGAGCAGGTGTAGCTCAGAAGCTCTTCCTGTCACAGCAGCAGCTGGGGTGGGTAAGCAGGGCCTCTGAGTAACCTCTGCATGGAGATCGATGGAGATCAAAGAACTTGACCTTATCTCGGGAGGACCTTTGCGCGGGGCCAAGGGGGTGGGTTCAGCAGGAAGGCACTGGGCTTTCCAACAGCGTGAGAGTTTTCTTTAAATAGGCAGGTCCACATTATTGATTCCTCCTCTCTGCCCCTCTCTGTGTCGGGGGGACAGACGCAGACTTTGTGCCCCGAGACGATAATAACAGTGACCGGGGTCACCTGGAAAATGATCTGTTCTCCAAGAACCCTGGTGGCAGCCAGCACACAGGCCCTTCACCCCACCTGCTGCCTGTGACTGCACCTGGGAGGCAACCTGGGCACACAGCCTTTGCAGAGACCAAGCCCCACATTCTCACTCACATACACCTGCATGTTCACACCAGTGTGTGCATGCGTGCATACACATACACACACATCTACTCTTGAGTTGGACCATGAAAATCCCAATGCTTCACACTGAAATTCCTAGGAACCTGTAGGGTTTGGTCCTTCACAGACAATAGTCTCTTTTCCTATCACAGCCCACTGTGTGTGTCTTGTAATTTGGCACATGTGTGTTATCTTATTTTGGTGCTGCAGTACAGCTAACTAACAGTAGAGGGCAGGCGTAGGTGTACACCCTGCCTGGTTCTACATCCAGGAACAAGGAAGTAGGTCTCTCAAGAGGCTATACCTGGTAGGTGTGGCCACCAGGCCCAGGCACTGTTTTCTAGGGAATGCTCTCTTCATAGTCACCCACTATGCGTAGCCAATGGCTGGCTGACTATGACAATAGTCATCCCTGGGACACTTGGCTGTAAGCCCTGGAGGCTGGAAGGCCCATTCGCCCAACATGGCTGGTCCTGGCTTGTCTAACTACCTGCAAGTATGGGCAGAAAAGGCACCAAAGCTCTGCCGGAAAACCAGTGAAAGCCATGGGAGGAGCGCCCACCTGCTGGTGAACAATGGCTTCCAGGGCCGTGTGGGTGGCTGGGTGGCTCAGAGGAAAGAGCCTCAGATTGGAGGCCAGCAGACCTGGGCTGAACCTTGTGGGGAAGTTAGTGAACCCCCAGGCTTCAATTTCCCCAAGCAGCCAGCAAAGTAGCGGGTCAGAGGAATGCCTGATGCCTCCACACTCTCCTTCCATCCCTGGAGCCAGGGGCAACTGGCGAGATGCTGATCCACAGCCCCGGCCTGGGAGGGCTCTCCCCTCTCACTGCCCTGACTGCCAGCCTGGTCCGATGGCCTCAGGCTTCTCTCTCAACTCTGCCGGACTAGGAGGCAAGGCGTGGTCCCCATCACCCTGCATATCCATCCCCCCGCCCTAAAGACTGACCCTCTCATGGTGGAGAAGGCCAAACATTTTGGAATAAATACCCAAGGATATCAGAAGAAAACAGTGACCTTTTTGCCCTTCCAATGTTGAGCCTTGATGCCAGCTCTTAATCTCTCCCTTGACCTTCAGAAGGGAGAGGAGGATCCCATACTTTAGACCCAATGATCCCTCACATCAAAGCCGTCTCCCAGCTCCCCATCTCTGCCGGGCAGCAGGGAGCCCTGGGCTGTGCCCTTTGGAGCTGGCTGGACCTCCAGCCTCAGCAGTCCCCACTCATGCTAGACGACCTCTGAAAAGTATTTTTGCTCCCTGGGTTCTGAAAAAAATATTCTCCTCCTGACTTAGCAACAACCCCCGCACAGATAGTCTGAGCAGGACTCACTGGGCTGGAGTTTCTGGATGTCACTCCAAATGTCACGCCACGTTTGTAGCCATTTGCAGCATTAAAAATGTAAATGAATTAATTACAGAGCTCAGGGGCCTTTATTTTACACTCACAGTTACGCTTTTCCTAGGAAAGTGGGGAGAGTGCTGGCAGCAAGCTCAACTCCTTTGGCGTTTTTATTACTTTTTATTGTTACAAATCTTTCAATAGGTAGGGGGGAAAGCCCTCCTTTTTGGCATGCCTTAGTTATCCAGATGATGCTGGGGGGATAAGTTCATTTCTGTGACTTGCAATTTGGAAATGTGGTTACTGAGATTTGCTACCTTAGGGAAAGTTCAAAGGTCATGAGGGTTGGTCTGGCGAGGACACAGCAGTGTCTCATATTGGAAAATAAATTAGACAGATAGATAGATAGATAAAATGATAGATACATAGACAGATGAGTGATAGATGATCATTTGACTGATAATCAATAGATAGCTAATTGATAGATGGATTATCAATTGATTGATAATCGATAATAGATGGTAGAAAAATAATCAATATATAATCAATCAATAGGTGATAGGATGTGTTGAAGCTTCCTTTCCCGCATTTTCTGGTTTAAATTGTAGAAGAATAAGAATAACAATAAAAATTACATGGAAAAAAGTGAATTTGAACCAGATCACAGTTTTCTTAAAAAAAAAAAACAACAAAAAACCAACCAACAACACCCAAACTGCTCAAGAATCGGAATAAGCTGGAGGGAGCTGTAGGTTAAGAACCCGATGGGACACAGCAGAAAGGAGCTCAGAAGATCTTCTTAATGCAGTTATTAAAAGTCCTATACGTGTCTTCCCTTGTCATTGAATTTCACCACACAATTTAAGGAAAGCCACACAAAAAAAACTTGCAGTAAAAAACTGGGGTATAATTTTCTTCAATCAACTCCGGCTCATGACTGCAATTACCCCGAACCCTTTGCGAGGCTCGCTGTGATGCTCCGGGGACAGGCCTCGGAGCCGCTGTGGGTGGCTTCCTTTCATGTGCCTCTCAAACCCTTCTTTATTGTAAGGTTTCAAATTAGCGCTAGCAGCAATGAGCAAATTTGATAATTCGATCTCAAATTAGTTAATGTAATGTGCCAGTAACCACTAACTAGTGCATTACAAAGAGGAAAATGTATCTTTTTGGAGTTGGGATATAAAGTTAACCAGCCTGTCATTTTGCCTTTGGAAACTTTTCTGGGCCTCTATTAAAAGGGAATAATCCTATAAGAAATGTGCATCCTCAGGGCGCTGGTGGTGTCCGGAGGAGGAGGCAGTGCTCATGGGCGGGCTCCAGGCCGGGGCACCCATGCACGCCCAATGGCTGCCCTCAGACGGCTTCCCAGGAACGGTTGTGTCTGCAGGCCAGGGCTGCTCAGAGTCCCTGGCAGAGTCAAGAGGCAGGAGGGATCTGCCCCATGTGATGGCTTCGCTTTCAGAAGTCAGGCGCTGAGAAAGAGTGGGATCTGGATGGAAAGAGGGCGCTGCTAGAAACCCAAAGAACCCCAGACCTGGAGACCTCCAACTGCCTCATGCCGGACACCAGGACCCTGACGGCCACGCCCGCACTCCTGCTTAGCGAGGAAGCCAGCATCGGCAGTGGCTACCAGACAGAAGTCATACTCGTTAGTCCGTCCTTGTCAGCTGGGGCTCACTGCAGCCTCACTGAGGGTCCAGCTAGGAATGTCCTTGTCCTCATCTCCTCCCTGTCACTTCTCCCAGATAAGAGACAGTAAGGTCTCCAAGATCCCTTGTTTAGGTCATAGAAGCAGACAGCCAGGATGCAGACAGCCAGGATGCGAACATCCCTTGTACCAAGTGGCAAGAAAGAAATCATCCTCACCTGGTCACACTGTCCAACCACAGCAGATGATGGGCGCCAGTCTGTGGACAAGCTCAAGCGCATGTAGGGCACTGTCATTACATATGTCACTGCGCCTTGGCTCTACTGTGTCAATGTTTTCTAGCTACACTGTGTCCCTGCTTCTTGCTTACCCTGATACTGCTTCCTGGCTACCCCATGTCATTGCTTCCTGGCTACCCCATGTCATTGCTTCCTGGCTACCCTGACACTGAAACCTGGCTATACTGTGTCACTGTTTCCTGGGTACAGGGTGTCACTGTTTTCTGGCTACCTCTTGTCAATGCTTCCCAGCTACACTGTGATCAACTTCCTGGCTACATTGTATCATTACTTCCTGGCTCCACTGTGTCACTGTTTCCTGTCTACCCTGTGTCACTGTTTCCTGGCTCCACTGTGTCACTGTTTCCTGTCTACCCTGTGTCATTGTTTCCTGTCTACACTGTGTCACTGTTTCCTGGCTACACTATGTCACTGTCTACACTGTGTCACTGTTTCCTGGCTACACTATGTCACCGTCTACACTGTGTCACTGTTTCCTGGCTACACTACGTCACTGTTTCCTGTCTACCCTGTGTCACTGTTTCCTGGCTCCACTGTGTCACTGTTTCCTGTCTACCCTGTGTCACTGTTTCCTGGCTCCACTGTGTCACTGTTTCCTGGCTACCCTGTGTCATTGTTTCCTGTCTACACTGTGTCACTGTTTCCTGTCTACCCTGTGTCACTGTTTCCTGGCTCCACTGTGTCACTGTTTCCTGGCTACACTATGTCACTGTCTACAGTGTGTCACTGTTTCCTGGCTCCACTGTGTCACTGTTTCCTGTCTACCCTGTGTCACTGTTTCCTGGCTCCACTGTGTCACTGTTTCCTGTCTACACTATGTCACTGTCTACACTGTGTCACTGTTTCCTGTCTACCCTGTATCAATGTTTCCTGGCTACATTGTGTCACTGATTCTTGGCTACACAGGTCCCGTCATCTCTGCTATGTTTTCCACTCAGGTTCCCATCCCAGGTCCTCCCTGTCCTGAATCCCTCCCAGTACGTAGTGTATACCATTGGCACTTCATAAGTGCCCATTCTTCCCTGGAAGCTGGATGGGTGTGCAACTGAGGCTGGGGATCCTGCAGCTTTTGCAGGCTAGACCAGACCCTGCCTTAAGAAATGAAAAGGCAGGTTTCCTCCAGAAGGCAAGGCAACCCCACCCCCACCCCCACAGTGTGGGCAAACCCGGTCAGTGACTCGGGAGAGAAGGATGGGGAAGACTTTCCAGGGCTCCGCTGTGGCCCTGGACTTGCTACTTTAATCAGAGCTGAAAGGTTCCTCCCGCCCCCACCCGCCCTCAGTCAGTGACAGACGATTCCTGCCTGAAACGTTTAAAAAGGAACAGGAGAAGCTCTTTATCTGTGTGGCCTGAGCCCATTTACTCCGAGAGAAAGGCCCAGCCCCTGTCCGACTGAAAGCCACAGCTTGTTCTCTCATCTGATGGATGAAAGGCATTTGGAAGCCTGATACTGTCCCCTGAGATGTCATTCAAATCCTGAGATACCTTCTGCAGGCAGGGCCACCGCCACTCGGGCAACGCATCTCTTTGCCACCCCCACCCCATTCATCCCGGGCCCCTCACCTCGGAGCCCGGCTCTAATCAATACAAACCAGAGTGACCTGTGGGAGTCTCCGATTGGTGGCCAGTAAAGTAAAAACATGATTAGAAATGAAGTCGCCAGGGATGCCCTAAATTGGAGCTCTTTGAAACCAGCCTGGGCAGATCGGCTTTCCTTCATGGAGGGGTTTCTTGTCAGTTTTCATGTAAAGGAAAAAGATGAAAAATGTAAAAGACAAAAGCACTCAGGCCCCTCCTCTCCAGGCTGTGCCATGTTCTCTTGGCTCATTAAAAAAGTACAACAAAGAACAACAACTTGTTAAGTGTTTCCTCTCAGAAAGAACAAAGAGAAAGCCGCAGGTCTTAATGGTTCTTATTGATGGCTTATAAATGTGCCCATGTCCTTCAGCAAGAAGCTCTTCCTACCCAGCCCTCCTTGGTTTGATTCCAAACTCTCCTTCCACCGCCAGCCCCCACCCCTCCCAATCATAATTCAGCTAAACTTTAAAATCTATAGATGCGGCATTCCAGGGTGATGGATTTGCCCCTCTTCCTGAAATTCAAATATAAATCCCCCAGCCTTCTGCGAAGTCACCATGGCAGCTTGATTTATTTGGGCTGCTGTGGAACTGCCCTGTAGAGTTTCAAACACTTGGAAAAGGCAAAGAATGTAGGGAGCGGGAGGGAGGGAGGGAAGCAGGGCAGTCGCGGAGTGAAGCGGGGCAGAGAGAGGAGAAAGAGAGAGAGGCGGTACCAAGTGTCTCACTGCTCTCCCAGTTGGGGTTCCCGGTCCCACTGGCCTTGGAGGAGGGGGGCTTTCCCAGGGGCTGGGGAGGGAGGGTGGGGCTTTGTTCAGAGAGATGCCATGCTCTCAGTCAATCCATCTTTCCCCGGATATGGCTAATCCGCACATTTTTCTTCCTGTGTGATGTTACCATCACTTTATCATAAATGGGCTATGAAGACATTTGGAGCTGCTACTGTTGTAATCTATCCAAGATGAATAGGGCGAAGGCTGAAATAAACTCCCCGTTTCCTGTCCCATCTGTCTGCCAGACTGCGGCTGCAGGTCAGAGGCATCCTCCCTCCAGGCTGGTAATTGCAAAAAACGAAGCAACTGAACCCGAACTAGAAGATCAAAGAGCTCAGGAGATGAGGAGGAGGGGGAGGAACTTTTCTGAGAACAAACTGGCTACGGGGGCGAAGGCGATTAGGGGAAAAAACAACAACACACAAAAACCCCCAGCCTTCCTTCATTGACAGAGAGAGGGAGAGAGAGAGAGAGAGAGAGAAAACACTCACACACACTTGGCAGATGAAGTTTGCTCCTGGATAGAGCAGGATAACTGTGTGGGGAGGTTGGGGGACTTTGTAAGGTGGGAGGGTTTCAGGAGCTCTCCTTGTCCCCATCCTCATTGTGGCCTTCCTCTGACCTGCAGACTGTCTCTGCTACCTCATTAGCTACACAAAAACAAATCCTTCTGATTCGGTACGGAGACACCATCTCTCTCTCCCTCTCCTTTCCAGGACCGATTTTAGAAACAGTCCAGGGCACACCAGGGTTGAGAGGAGCCACCCAGAGTGATGCAGACTGTTCCAGCTCTCTAAACCGCCACCCAGACACACTGGTCCTGTCCCTAAAGGTCTGTCCTCTCCCACCACGTGGGGCATCCTTGTTGCGGTCCTGGAAACCCTGCACTCCAGTCTCCCTGGGCCATTCCGGGGCTCAGGTGGTCTGCTCCTCAAGGAACAGTGGCTTGGGTTCATTTTATGTTTCCGCCCCCTCGGTGGGGAGGGACGGCATTCCTGGGCAAGGGTCCCATGCCTGGACCTTATTTCTCGAGGCCTGACACTGGGTGACTCACTAATTACATTTCATATTCAGACGAGCGAAACTCTGCGAGCAACCGATGTTTTCCCCACAATCGGCAATAAATCGCAGCCGGGGCGCGAACAGTGTTCACATTTGCTCCTATTAATGCTTCCTGTCTCTGGACGCTGGGCCGGGTCCAGATTCGCAGCACTACAAGGCTTCCTGCTGGAGGAGCGAGGCCTCTAGGCTGTGTTCCAGTTACAACTGGCAGCTAATGCCTTCACACATTCGCAAATCCCAGGCCCGCCGGGGCAGGAGGCTGCGCGGTTTGCCTGGGGTCAGCAATTGCGGCATGGGCGGCAGCCCCCGGGAGGTGGCTCTGGCCCCCAGGCGGGTGAGTGGAGTGGGGTCCACGCAGCCTGGCAGGCGCAGGCGAGGGGCTTTGAGGGAAAGACTCCTGAGCAGGCCCAAAGGGACTATTTCAAATTTTGGATACAACTTTCCATTCACATCTGAACTCTTCTTTCCAGGTGGTTTCTCTCCCCTGGATGCCTGTGGGGGTGGGGGCAGCAAAGCCTCAGATACTGCCCGGAGATCACTCGCCGGCTCCTTTTCCCGCCCTGCAAGCTGCTCAAGACGTCAGAGGAGGCCAGGCTGGTCAGCACACGGGCTTCTGGTAAGTGCCGCCCTCCCGTCTGGGAGCTGAACTCTCCCCTTCTGACTCACTGCTCAGCGCTGACTCATCGTGACGGCGAGTGGGGCTCCAGCTCCGCGGCGTTTCATAGACAGCGCGGTCACATTCCTTTCCAACAATCGCTCTGGCCTTGATGTCTAAGGCTCCGTGGGCAGCAGGCCTGTGGATGAGGCGGTGGAAACCACATCCTCTTCATCATCCTCTCATAAGGAAGGACACTGACAACTTCGGACAAGGCTGCCCAGTGTCTGCGGGTGCCCTTGGGAGATGGCGTGGGACGCGGTGCCTGTGCCTCCGTGTGCACACCACGTGGGAACACCAACTGGGAACGTGGCCCCTTCACAGGCAAACTCAGGCCTCCTGGAAGTCACAAGTTGATAGCTGTAACCGCCCCTTTTGAAGACGCACGCCCAAGGCATCCGTGTGTGCGTACATATCTGTGTGTGGACCTCTGTCCACACGTGTGTGTTTTGAAAAGCCTTTCTCGCCACATGTTAGGATCACACGTGTTCAAAATCTAGGCACACTTTTCAGAAGTTATTTCTGGAAAAAATGTTGAATCTCGTAACAGCAATAGAAGGAAAATACCACCTCAGCCAACATAAATGTCTCTTTGGAACAAGCCTGAAAAGCGGCGGAATATTTGTGTAAGTTTCAATTCCAGCCTCAGAGCCGGCAGCTTGGCCGAGGCCGGGTTCTGCACAGGAGGGTAGCCGATCCCTTTCCGAAAGCCCCTCACCAGACTTCCAGGAACCCGGAACCCATCCCGGGAACCCAGCCTGCCAGCCTTGGATCCGGATGGACTCCTGATGCGTCCCGCAGGGAGGATGCTGATGTCAGACACCAGCAGGCTGGGGAAGAGTGGCTGTGAGGTGTAGCCACGGGGTGAGAGGCCAGCCTCCAGGACAGGCCTCAGAGGAGGGTGGGGGCTGCCTGCTGTCCTCGGAGCCCTGTGGTCCCACCACACCCGTGCCTGTCCCAGTGATCCTCATGTTGCCGGCCCAGTGAGAGGCTGCTGCTCCCAACCCAGCCATCCTGCAGGCTGCTGAGTGCTGGGCTGCTCCCCCTCGGAGGATGAGCGTGGGAATAGCCCAATGGGGAGAGGATGCTGACGGCGCCACGGCCGCCCACTGAGGGCCCGAGATGGGCCAGACTGAGCTCTGTGCTTTGGAGTCAGATCTCATGTAACCCCAGCAGCACCTCCCATTTCACATGTGGGAAGGTGGAGGAGTCGGGATCAGAGAGCAGGGCATCGCATCGGGGAGCAGCTGGGCTGCGATGTGAACCCTACGGTCTGCCCATGAGCCGCGCTCCTGGGCCGGATGCTCCAGAGCCTTCTCAAGCAGCTTTCTTGGGGCTCTATGAGCACCTGGCTGGATGCTGCTGGTCTGGAACTCTGGACGGGGGCCCTGGGAGCTGCCCTGCAAAGGTGTAGAGCGACTGCGAGGCACTGGCAGCTTCTCAGCCCCTCTGGACCCAGGGTGGGGTGGGCTGAACATCTGGCCTTCTGGGTCTATCTAGGAGGCAGGGCTGTCTCAGATCTGGGGCCTTCTGAGAAAGATGTTGAACCCAGGCTTCTTTGGAGAAGGAGGCAGATGGAGCCCAGATCACTCTCCCGAGTGGGAAACCAGCTCTGGGGGTGCCTTCAGGGTCAGGCAGACCTGGACTCACCCAACACTTGCCTTTTCTGGCTGCGTCACTTGATGAGCTCCTGAGTCGCTCTGTGCCTTGGTTTCCTTGTTGATTAGATCAGGCCAAGGATTAAATGATGGCAAAGCCGGACCACGCTGGCCGGTTTGGGGCCTGTGGGGATTCTTGATCATTTCTTCTCTTTCTCCTGCTGCAGCTCCAGGCTACCCTGAGATTTGCCTGCCGGGTCTGGGCTTCGTGGCGGGGCCAGGTTGGTGCCTCGGAGCAGAGGGCACAGGACAGAGCGGGCACCAGTGTGCGGGCAGGTTTCCAGGCACTTTGGGAAGAAATAAAATTCCACCCAAGAACCTCTCCCCAGCTGTGGCCTTGGCTCCTCCTGTTTGTTTCCAAAAGTGAAAGAAGGCAAAAGAGTGAGCCGAGGCCCACCGGGAACAACAACGAAGACCCGGCTTCGGAGGCAGCGCCGCGGCCACTGCTGCAGGAGAGCTCTGGTTTCCATTAGTGGAAAGCAACCGCTCAGTCTCAGGTCAGAGCTTGGGCCTTCAGCCCTTGGCGGGTTAACCCTTCCCCATCTCACTGCCCTCACCACAGCCAACGGGCACCCCTGAAGCTGGAGAGTCCTGGGGCCAGGTTCAGCTGAGGACTCCCTGCATCCTGCCACCACCACCAACCACACTGGCGCTCACAAACACACATGCACACTCACATGCACGCACATACGCACACATGTGCCCACACACGCCCACACATCCCCACACATATGCATGCTCACATATGCACACACACGTATACATGCACACATGTGCTCACGTCCACACCAGCACACACATGTACACACACATATATGCACACACACACGCACATACACATGTACATACACAGACATGCATGCACATACACACCCATGCATGCAAACACATATTGCTACACAGGGACACACCACTCCGGAGCCATGTCTTCTGAGGCCAAATGAAGGGTGGGCAGAGGCGGAAAGCCCGGAGAGGTGGCGTGGAGGCCAGAGGAGGCCCCTGGTGAGAAGTGCTTGCTGGCTTGGCAGGTGGAGGGACTGGGGGACCAAGTAACCCAGCTCAGTCAAACATTCTCCTCCGAGGCACTGATGCTGTGTCCTTGGGGAGCCTGCCCTTCCCAACTGGAGCTTGGCTGGGACTCCTCAGCATTCCAGAAGGCCCCTGTTGGCTGATGCCAGAAACAGAGCCAGACTCAGAGGCAGTACAGGGACTATGGCTCCCCTCGAAAGATGGCTCAGGGTCCCCGGGCTCAGCAGAGGGAGGGCGTGTCAGGGGCGGTGACCAGGTGGCTTTAGGAAGATGGGTGGGGGGCACTTAACTCCCAAGGCTGAGGGAGGAGAAAGGTGTGTGCTCACCGCAGGCATCCGGCCTTTGGGCCTCACAGCGCACCCGGCAGGTGTTATCTCCATTAACGGCTGCAGCCGTTGTGGAGGTGGCTGCCACCATGATACCCATTGTACAGATGAGGAGGCAGAGGCAGGAGGGGCGTGGCCTGTCTCAACCTGACAGGGATGTGTGTATGTGGCCACAAGTGGACTTTTTGTTTTAAAATTTGGATTCTACTGGGGACAAAGATGACAATAAAGTGTGTGTGCTGCACACAGGAAGGCATGCCCACTGGGTGAGGCTCGGCTCCAAGGGGCCTCTCGCTGCAGGTCAGGCTCGCTCTGGGCGGTTGTGCCTGGCCCCTGTGTGAACCTGGAGCTGGCCATGGGGAGAGGCTACTCTTGGGCTTTTCAGAGAATCTGTGGTTGAACCTGGCGCTGGGCGCCACTCCTTCAAGGGGGCCACGCTCCTCCTCCCTGGGTCCCCTCCCCAGCCCCCACCCTTCTCTCTCTCAGGTCCTCCCTCTGACAGCGGCTGAAGCCCTCTGCTTCTAGCCCAGGGCAGCCCTGGCTGCTAGAGTCACAGTCACGTGTTCAAGGGCTGGCCCCTTTCACAAGGTGAGCTGGTCCTGCAGGGATGTGGGAAGTGTCAGAATATAAAAACAACCAGGACAAGGACAGCTCAGCTTACCCCCGTCCAGCAGCTTCTCCAGGTCCAGCTCTTGGCCAGCCCTGTAGCTGCCTCCTCGTTCCATCTCTGTGGTGTTTTACAGATGAGAAATGAGCACAGAGAGGTTAGGAACATTGTCCAGTGCCACAGAACTGGCATGTGCTTGTCTGGGCTGAGAACTCTATGAAGCCTTAGAAGTGCTCCCTGCATACAGAGCGGCGTGGTCAGGCCCCACCTGCACCATGGCTGCCGGGGGCAGAAGGGAAGGATAGGCTCGGGTCTCGCATCCCGGGAAGAACTTCTCCTCAGTGCAGCAGGGAATATCGCCTGGTGATGGACTCAGGTTTTTTTCCCCATGACCCCCCAACCATTAGTGTTCCCAGAAAGCCGGGGGCTGCTGTGCGCAGAGGCGGTGCACCCTGGGAGCCCCGTCTGCAGGAGAAACTAGAACAGAAACTAGGAACAGATGAGGGACAAAGGAGGGAGGGCAGAAAGTCTGCTGCCCTCAGTTTCTCTCCATCCTTGGGTCGGAAACCTGGGATGGAATGAGTGAGGTCCACAGGGACAGGATCTGGGGGATTCTAGGGGCTGGGGTTGCTCATTCTTTCCCAAGGAGGAGCCAGGGAAAAATTAAGCTCATAAGGAATGTCAGGTTCACTGGGCCTGGTGGACTCCAGATCCCAGAGGCAGGGCACCCACACATCTCTCACTGGCACGCACCAGGCCTCCGATAGCTGGGCACCATCATGGCGAATTACATTACATTGCATTACCCAGGGACCGTTATCATGACCATGTTGGGAGAGGAAACTGAGGCACGAAGTTGCCAAAGTCACACAGCCCACAGCACCGGAAGGCAAAGCAGCTCTGTCTATCTGGAGCCCAGAACTGGAGCTGTCCCCTCACTGGACGAGACCTAGAACCCCGTGTTTGCTTCTTTTCAGAGTAGCAAGAAGACACAGCAGAGCTGCCCCCAGGCTGGAGGCTTGCAGGTTGGAGGTGACCACTCTCTAAGCAAACCAGGCACGAGGAAACACATTCGCAAGCCTGAGAAGATGAGTGGTGATTATCGGCAACACAGAAACGGCCTCCTGAACAGGACGGGAAGAATCCCCTCCCCCAACTGCCTCCCTGAGCTGCTCCATTCCCCACGTTCCTGACCTCCTAGGGGAAGGAGCAGGAGGAATCTGAGGCCACCAGAGGGGCCTGGACTGTGGGTGCTGCCGAGTCTGTAGGTGACCTGGTGACCAGCCCAGTTTGCAGGGTTCTGAGATGCTTTCTGGGATGCGGGGCTTTCAGTGGCAACAAAAAGAGCCCACTCGGCAGCCCTGGCAATCCAGGACAGTGGGTCACCCCGCACGGCCTCGCACCACGACGTGGAGTCTGCAGCTGGGCAGCACTGGGCTGGAGGAGGGAGGATGCTGCCAGCATCATGGGGAGGTCATCTGTGAGACGCTGGTGTCTGATTTCCCCTTGGGGGAGGTTTCTTCACTGCTCCGTCCTTGGAAAGGGTCACCCAGTCAGATCACAGAGCCTGGACCATGATCTAAAGCTGAGCGGCACCCACCAAAGACAGTGTTCGCAGTGCTCAGGAGCCCTTGGGCCTTTGTGAGGTGTCTACCTTGGGACTAAAAAAACACCTGTCCTCAGTTGACAGCATGCTGCCTTTGAAACACAGCTCTGTGAGAACACACCTGGCAAAGGCAGTCTTGGGGGCCACGTGGCAGGGACCCCTTTCCTTTCCCAACTCTCACAGGCTGAGCTGCTCTCGCTATGAATGTATGTGGCCTTGGTATGTTCTCCAGCAAGTTTATAAGTGGAGGATGGAGTCGGCTGGGAAGCGAGGCTCAGATCAAGGAGGGTTACCACCAGGATCCCTGCAGAAAGGGGACACAGGCAGAGATGGAGGTAAAATCCTTGAGCTTTAAGGGGTAAGCTCATGGAGCCCTTAAAAAATATGATTGCATTGCAAATGTCGACTTATAGACACAAATATTGTGGAAGGAGGGCACGTTCAGTCTCACACACTGTGGGCTCTTCCATGACCGGCAACCTTAGTCACCTGCACCCTGATCGACCTCTCATCTCTAAAGCCTGCTGGGAGGTGTCTAGGAACAGGAATGAAAATTTACAATGTCCTTTGGTTGTTTAATTTTGAATTTTCTCCCTCATTATTACTGAAACTGAAACGCCTAAGAGGACACCCAGATTTATCTGAAACCAGAAGATGACACGTTTGAAAGATCAAGCATCCATCACAAACATAGGCAGGCCAAGGAGACCAAAACGCATCTAGGACCACGCCAAGCGTCAGTGACGATGTGGAGACATGGAAAGCAGCAGTTCCTTGAAATGGAAAGCAGGAGTCCCATGACCCAGCAGTTCTACTTTCAGGGAAGTCCCCAAGAGAAACAGAAACGTACATCTTCCCAAAAGCTTGAAAATGCATGTTCATAGCAGCATGATTCATAAACATCAAAAAGCAGAAACAGCCTAAATGCCCATCAGTGGATGGTTGGATAAACACAACGTGGCCCCTCCATACGACACAATATTACTCAGCCATAAGAAGGAGTGAAGCACTGGCACAGGCCACAAAGTGGGTGAACCTGAGAACCATGGGACTGAGTGGAAGGAGCCAGTCACAAAAGGTCATGAGCTGTCTGATTCCATTCATCTGAATTTCCAGACTAGGCAAATCCTAGAGATAGAAAGTGGGTTGGTGGTTGCAGTGGCTAGGGGCAGGGGGACAGTGGGAGAATGCAGAGTGAATACTAATGAGTGTGTGGTTTCTTTTTTCAGTGATAAAAATGTACTAAAATTTATTGTGATGGTTGCACAACTCTGTGGCTGAAAACCACTGAATTATACATTTTAATGGAGTGCATTGTTTGCTGTGTGAATCATATCTCAATAAAGCTGTTTTTAAAACGCAATTATTGCACAATGCAAACATTTTTCAGGGTTTCTATTTCTCTGGAATACTTAAAATTTCCCCCAAGTGGCCCAAATCTGTCTGCAGGAGGAGCTATGAGGTAGTAGATTTTGAGGGACAACTTCCATCTATAAGACAAAAGTCTGTTGGTGTCCACGTGGCTGTGTCCAGGTGTAAATGAAGGTCGTCCTTCCAGAACCTGTCAGCGCCTGAGTTCTTCCAGACATTGAAGTCTCCCTGGTGAGAGGGGTGCCCTCCTTTCAGCCCCTTGCTTTTTTATATGGGAAACTTCTAACATGTGCACCCCGTGTCCTCGCCTCCTTAAACAAGAGAAATATCAGCAATGTGGGTGTTGTTGTCACTGATTCTGTGCAGTGACACTGTGATGTCCCCAGCACTGAACTGCCCACTGCAGATGGCCCAGCGGTCTTTAGAGCCGGCTTGTGTGGCAGGTCCCATCTCTCTGCTGTCAGGACACCTGATGGCACCTGCCTTCCAAGCGGCAATGAAACCATGTGGTCTTTTGTTCAAGAACATTTCCGTGCAGATTTCTGAAGGACCTGTCCCAGAAGAGGTTCCCACAGACACTGAAATAAAACGTCAGCCGCATCACCGCAGGCCCCCAGGAACCGCACGTGCAGAGCCCAGCACTGATGGCCCTCGGCTAACTCCCCCAGCGAGTACTTCCCCCTTGCTTGGGATGTGCTAGAGCTGCAGAGATCAGAGAGCTGGATGGTTAGAACCGTTCACAACCTGGAAGGAAGTGGTGTCTGAGAAAGGCTGTCTCATCCCAGCAGAGAAGGAGTGCTGTGCCAAGGATGCCTCGAGCTTGGGACCATACCCAGCACGTGACCTTGAGGCAGATGCAGAGAGTGTCACTAGTGCCCAGTCCTGTGCCTGGCATAGATGGCTAGTGGCAAAGTGTTAAGTCAACAAGTGAATCAGCAAATAAATGGGCAGAAAAGCAGCCCGGAAGGGGTCCCTTCTAGCATCCTGGATCTCAGTCCCGTTCCGACAGGCGAAGCTGCCAGTCGTCTGCGGAGATGAGGCATGTGATGCGGATCCCAATCTCGTGAAAGTCGCAGAGCTGGGCCTGGCAGTCCTGCCTGCTCCACAATTCCCCACCGTTTTCCACAGGGTGCTTTCTGCCCTGCCCGGGGGCCTCTGACACTTGAAGCATTCAACTATGTTGACTCCACGAAGGATACTATTGACTGATCAACATCCATTAAAACAGCGAGTTTCAGCCAACATCGTGAGCTGCATGTGGGAGGCTGTGGACGAGTGGGCAAACAGACCGGAGATGGTCACCAAAGGAGCATCTGCTTACACCTAATAGGGAGCTGGGCAGTAACCACGGATCGGGCCCTGGGTGTCCAAAAACAAACACCAGCTGGAGGCAGCACAGCCGGGCGGGGCCTGGGCACCTGGGCCTCCTGCACGGGTCCCATCAGGTCCCTGCCTGCACCGGGCTCTGCACGTGCGGTTCCTGGGGGCCTGCGGTGATGCGGCTGACATTTTGTTATTTCAGTGTCTGTGGGAACCTCTTCTGGGACAGGTCCTTCAGAAATCTTCATGGAAATGTTCTTGAACAACAGGACCACATCACTTCACTGCTGCTTGGAAGACAGGTGCCAGCCTCCCTGCGTCTGCAGGCTTTCCGGCCTGGAGCACCGCACATGTGGGTTTATTCACCACCCCACCATCCGTTTCTCAACGCGGTTCACTCGATTGGTCAGAAGTGCAGGAAGGCAGAGCACTGTCCTGCTTCAGCTGGGGACACAGACACCGGGTGCCAGGGAGATGGGCCCCCAGTCCTGGGTGGCAGCGGAAGGCGGGCCATGGAGGAATGGGGTCTGCCTGGGTGGCCACCTCCCTGGGCTCCTCCACAACTGTGGTGCTAGGGCTAAGGAGGAGAAGGCCACAGGGGCACCAGGGTGCCCTGAGGTCACTTCCTGCTGCATCTAGAGAATTCCAGAGCATTGGACCCCTGCAGGGAGGTAAGGGGATGGTGAGTATCTGTTAGGAGCCATCAGACGTACTCACAGAGACACTGACACCGCCCTCCCTTATTTTCACTGTCATCAGTGCACACAAAAGACCTACGTGGGGACATCAAGCAATGCGCTCCAGGCCGTGCCCCTCGTGTGGACGAGCAGTTGAGGACAGTGGCTCTGTGACGCCAGGGATGCAATGCAGGCTTTCATTGTTCATATAAAACGGGGCAGGCATTTGTCTGAGGCTGCAAGTTTGATTTCAACGGATGGAGATCACCTGTCAAGGGAAAGCCAGCTGGAAGACTGCCTTCTATTCTCCCCACTCTCTCAGAGGCAGTGTTGCTCACACGGACACGACCAACCGGGACCGCAGGGCTTGGCTGGGGTCCCGCGTCACTGTCCCCAAGGATTAAATAGCCCATGGCCTCCTTCGCTCCCCAGAGCCTCCCTCAGAAGACAGAGTCTCAGTGCTCGCCAGCGCATCCCTCAGAAGGCACAGAGTCCCTGCGCTCCCCAGCGCCTCCCTCAGAAGACAGAGTCTCAGTGCTCCCCAGCGCATCCCTCAGAAGGCACACAGAGTCCCTGCACCCCACAGCGCCTCCCTCAGAAGACAGAGTCTGAGTGCTCCCCAGTGCATCCTTCAGAAGGCACAGAGTCCCTGCACTCCCCAGCGCCTCCCTCAGAAGACGGAGTCTCAGTTCTCCCCAGCGAATCCCGCAGACGACAGAGTCTCAGGGCTCCCCAGCGCCTCCCTCAGAAGACAGAGTCTCAGTGCTCCCCAGCGCATCCCTCAGAAGACAGAGTCTCAGTGCTCCCCAACGCCTCACTCAGAAGGCACAGAGTCCCTGCACCCCCCAGCGCCTCCCTCAGAAGACAGAGTCTCAATGCTCCCCAGCGCATCCCTCAGAAGACAGAGTCTCAGTGCTCCCCAGCGCATCCCTCAGAAGACAGAGTCTCAGTGCTCCCCAACGCCTCACTCAGAAGGCACAGAGTCCCTGCACCCCCCAGCGCCTCCCTCAGAAGACAGAGTCTCAGTGCTCCCCAGCGCATCCCTCAGAAGACAGAGTCTCAGTGCTCCCCAGCGCATCCCTCAGAAGGCACACAGAGTCTCAGTGAGATGCACAGCACCCCGCAGGATGGCTGCAGTCCCAAAGACAGGCCGGTGTCTGCCAGGACGTGGGGAAGTTAGGACCCTCACACTCCTGGTGGGAATGTGAACCGGTGCAGCCGCCCTGGAGAACAGTCTGACAGTTCCTCAAAAGTTAAACAAAGCCATCTGACGACCCAGCAATGCCATTCCTAAGCATACACCCAAGAGTAATGAAGATGTCTCTCGACACAAACGTTTGCCCCGGGACGGTCACTACGGCACTCTTCACAACAGCAAGAGGCAACCAAATGTCCACTCGTGGATGGACGCAGACAGAAAATGTGGCTTTCATGCAATGGGGTATTATTGGGCCGTAAAAAGGAATGGGAGACTGACACGTGCTCACCACGGCGAAACCTCAGGAGCCCTATGCTGAGTAGAGAAGTCAGGCCCTAAGGATGGCACATTGTATAGTCCCACTTACAGGAAACGTCCGGAAGAAGCAAATCCACAGAGACAGAGAGGACATTCGTGATCACCAGGGGTTGTGGGGAGAGAAGAAACTGGGAGGAGCTGCTAGTGGTCAGAGGTTTTTTTTTGGGGGGGTTGAATTGCTCTAAGATTAGACTGGCGAGGGCGTGCCACTCTGTGACTATACTAAAATCTAACACTTCTAAAGGCAAAATTATATGGTATGTGAATTATGACTCAATAAAACTGACATATATATTATAAAGCTGGTATATAAGTATCTATATCAATAAAACTGATATATATGTATATATATATATATATTTTTTTTTTTTTTGAGACGGAGTCTCGCTCTGTCGCCTAGGCTGGAGTGCAGTGGCCGGATCTCAGCTCACTGCAAGCTCCGCCTCCCGGGTTCACGCCATTCTCCTGCCTCAGCCTCCCGAGTAGCTGGGACTACAGGCGCCCGCCACCTCGCCCGGCTAGTTTTTTGTATTTTTTTTTGTAGAGACGGGGTTTCACCATGTTAGCCAGGATGGTCTCGATCTCCTGACCTCGTGATCCGCCCGTCTCGGCCTCCCAAAGTGCTGGGATTACAGGCTTGAGCCACCGCGCCCGGCCTATATATGTATATTATATAGGTTTTTATTTATACAGTTGAGCCTGATTATACCCAGATTTTATATTCCTGAATTCACCTACTTGCTAAAATGTATCTGTGACCCCCAAATCAATACATGAAGTGCACCCAAGGCCATTCCTGTACTTGCACTGAGGGGCGAAGGACCAGGTTGTCCAGCACGTGTGCTCCCAGCTGGGGTCTTCTCTGCCCTCTTGTCTCAGCCCTCACACTGTGACCAGGTGTTCTTTCCAGGCTACTTAGCGCCATGTTTTCCACGTTTGGTTTTTCGTGGCTGATTTCACTGTTTAAAATGGCCCCATGCACAGTGCTAAAGTGCTGTCTGCAGTTCCCAGGCACAGGGAGGCTGCAAGGAGCCTGATGTAGAATTACATGTCTTAGGGCAGCTTAGTTCAGGGGGAGTTACAGTGAGGATGGCTCGACAATGTATCCAGGCACACTTCATGTCACTGAGCTTCTCTTTACTGTGCTTTGCAATATTGCTTTTTTATTAAACAATTTTTTTTTTTTTTTAACGGATGGATACTTTGTGGTAACAAACGGATACTTTATGGCAACCCTGAATCCAACAACTCTACTGGTACCATTCTTCTAACAGCAGGTGCTTACTTCATGTCACTGTCCCCTTTTTTGGGCTATAAAGTATTTTTAAATTAAGGTATGTACATTGTTTTTAGACACAATGCATTGCACACCGCACATACTACGGTATAGCATAGACCAAAACATTTGTGTCACTGGCTTTATTGAAATATTTATTGCGATGATCTGGAACCAACCCCGGGAAATCTCTGAGTATGCCTGTGTTAGATAAGGTGTTTTTAAGCAGAACCACATGTAGGACAAGGTTGTTTATTGACCAGTTGATGAAAATGTGACCAGAGGCTTGCAGGAACCTAACCCAGCATTTCTCCTAGGAGCAACAGTTTAGCACCTGCTAATTCGGTGTTCCTGGCAACTCTACAGAACAGAACTGCAGCTGAGAATAGTGAGAATGAACTGTGTACTCATATCAGCAGAACAAACTGCACTCTCATTTAGCCACAAGGCTCTCCAAATTCGGCCAGAGCCAAGTCGGCAGTCCCCCAGTGACCAGCAGGTGCCAGATGGATTTCCACAGGAAGGGCCCCAAACAGGGCGGGCATCAGGAGATATTTCCACAGAATCCCATGGCTGGGAGCTCCTCTGCAGGCCTGGAGCACACAGGAAAACACAGAATGTGGCTGAGGTGTGGTGTGTGCCCCTGTGTGCCTGGGAACACCCTGGACGTCTGGGCCAACTTGGGAGAGTGGCTTTGCTTGGGGTTAGTAACAAGCCATCAGACACAGAGCAGAACCCAGTTTTCTGGCCAGGCCTCCTCTATCCCCTGTCCTGCCCACCTGACATTTTTCAAGTCCTGGATACAGTCTGTAGTTGGGTCTTACAGAGTCCTTGCTAAAGGGAGCTGGGCTCCTCTAGAGGTTTCAGCCTCAGCACGCCGAGATGTCTTCTCTTAAAAATACAAAGACAACTAAGGGTTTAATAAAGGGGTCACTTAAAATGACCAAATCTAACATCCCCTTTTCTTTAAAGCACATATCCCCAACTACAAATGCATTTATTGGCTTTTCATGTATTCATTTGTTTGGCAAGCATTCTTTTCTTCCTTCCCTCTTTTTTTTTTTTTTTTTTTTTGGTGAGATGGGGTCTTGCTCTGTTGCCCAGGCCGGAGTGCAGTGGTGCAATATCACAGCTCTTTGCAGCCTTGACCTCCAGGTGATCCTCCAACTTCAGCTTCCCGAGTAGCTGGGACTACAGGTACATGCCACCACATCCAGCTAATTTTTAATTGTTTTTGTAGAGACAAGGCCTCGCTAGGTTTCCCAGGCTGGTCTCAAACTCCTGGCCTCAAGCAATCTGCCCTCCTTGTCCTCCCAAAGTGTTGGGATTACAGGCATGAGCCACTGTGCCCGGCCCAAACATTTCTTGAACCTCACTCCATGTCAGGCTTGGTGGGGGGTAACGAGTGCAGACTTGCACTTGACAAGCTCCCTTGGTGGAGATGAGAAAATGGGGACTGCCTTCCGGGTGATAAGTGCCAAAAGCGAACAGATAACACCATCTCTTGCTCAGTGGGTAGAGTAATTGACTTCACATGCATAAATGGGGGTGGAGGGATGGTACAAGGTGGAAAAGACAAATAATAACAAAGAGAAAGGAGAGGAAACTCTCAATGATCACACGTGGATCTTGGTAGAGTCAGACACCGGCAGAATCCATTTTCCCCGGCACAAGTGCGCCCCAGTTGCACCGTGGTTCCGAGGCTCCAGGGAATGAAGACTTGCTGAAGGAGGAAATGTACTCATAAGGCTGGAAAACCGCAACTGGGATCTGAAACATCACGGCCACCGCACAGCATCTTCAACAAGGGCCAAGTCAGTGTCTTGAGGGAGAGGAGAGAAATGCTGTGTGCGTTTTGGTGGTAGTGGCGGTCTGAGCACAAAATTCCAGGAAGCCCATTTACGGATCCTGCAGGTCAGACCCTTCACATCCAGACAGCCCTGGCTGGACGGGAGGAGACCGAGCCTGAAGGCCAGAGCACTCTGCTGGGGCCAGGCTCGTCGGAGATGTGGAAGAGACGGCGAAGCGGAAGTCCAAAGACAAAAGCACTTTTTGGCCAAACGTGGTTGGAGAAGCATGAGATAGCCCCTTGGTCTACGATCCCTACAGCTCCAGAACTGGCATTTCTAGGAGATTCCTTTGCCTATTTCCTCACCAGCCCCCAGGAACCAAGGGCCAGGGGTCCAGGCAGCATCCTCAGACCTCAGCCACCAGAATGTTGTCATTGAACAAGCAGGAGAATCTCTTTAGCTAAGACTGGAAGGAGCGTGTCTGATACGAACTGGGAACCACACAAGCAAAGCTGCTAGCACAATTCGGTGAGGACCCACAACGCGCTGTGGACACACAAAGGCATAATATCCGGGGCTGCCCTGGCCAGCGGCAGTGGGGCAGGGGTTCGATGTCACTTAATTAAAACTAAGTAAAGTGAAAGCTTCCGTGCCTCCATCGAGCAACCAAGCTCATTTCCGGGCTGTGTTGGCCGTCGGGGCACCCAGCCCTGCAGCGCTTCCCTCCTCCTGACAGCCAGGCTGTTCTGAGCCTCTGCTGGTGCGTTCAGGCCTTCAGGGAGGCAGACAGGCTCTGAGTGCTCAGAACACAAGAGTAGGACAGGGAAGGAGAGGGGTGCAGGACTCGAATACGCGGCACATTTGTGGAGGAAGGTGTCCCCTGCACACTCAGGGTCTCTGATCCATGCCTGATGGGAATCCACTGATTTAAGGAGCGGAAGATGCTGTCACTTACACAAACCCCCAAGCCCCAGAGGTTGAGCTGTCAGAAGCCTTCTCTGGTGCGTGGCCCACACTCGGAATGTCCATCGCCTGGTGCCGCAGAACTCTCGGCAGCTTCCTTAGTGTACCTTGGGTGACATGCTGGCCCCTGCAGAGCTTGCAATGCAGTCTGGCCGTGTCTCCCTTTGGGGCTTCTATTCCCTTTTTCCTCCTGGAGTGTGGGACTCTGTACTTTTTTCTTCTCTTGGTACCTTACTGCCATTGGGCAGCCCTTCCCTGACTCCCTTCCTGTCCCCCGTTTCCTGCCGCTCCAGACTGCGGTGTTGTGGGTAGGAGTCGGCCTGCTGCCAGCTTCAGTTTGACGCCAGGAGCCTCATCCCCTTCTCTTATCCCTTCTGCCACCACCAGCTCCCTACCTGCCTGCTATAAAGCCACCCTTGGTCCTCAAAAATCCTCTCATCAGGTCGGGCGCAGTGGTTCACACCTGTAATCCCACCATTTTGGGAGGCTGAGGTGGGTGGATCACCTGAGGTCAGGAGTTTGAAATCAGCCTGGCCAACATGGCAAAATCCTGTCTCTACTAAAAGTACAAAAATTAGCCTGGCGTGGTGGCAGGCGCCTGAGGTCCCAGCTACTCAGGAGGCTAAGGCAGGAGAATCGCTTAAACCCGGGAGGTGGAGGTTGCGGTGAGCCAAGATCATGCCATTGCCCTCCAACCTGGGTGACAGAGAGAGATTCTGTCTCAAAAAAAAAAAAAAAAAAAAAAAAATTCCTCTCATCAGACATTGACCTGGACGGGATTTCACTGCTTCAGGGCTCACCTGAAATGGACAGAAATGCTGGTGATGCGAGCTCGAGGAGAAGCTGGGACTTGGAGAGGCCACTGGGCAGAGAGCGGACAGACGACAAGGGCTGACGGCTCCCCTTACGGTTCGTACACCCCACGAGGTCTGAGCTTTGCAAGCATTCAGTGGAAACCATGCTCTCAGGGCCCACACGGCCATTCTGATTTTACTTTCGGTACAGTATTCAATAAATTATGTGAGACAGCCAGCCCTTTACCCTGAAATAGGCTTTGTGTTAGATGAGTTTGCCCAACTGTAGGCTGATATGACTGTCTGAGCACATTTAAGGCAGGTGAGGCTAAGCTGTGCCGCTCAGTGGGTTTGGTGTGTGAACTGCGTTTTTGAGTTAGGATATTTTCCGCTCGCAGTGGGTTTTTTGGGACTTGCCCCCATTCCAAGTTCAGGAGCAGCTGTACTTAACAATGGCACATGAGCGTTCCACAGAAAGATTCTTCTGAAAACAAATCGGCCCTCCTTCCCGGCCATATCCTTCCTCCTCAGCCCCTCTCTGCATCCAGGCTGCCCATCCTGGTCCACACACGACCCCCATGGCTGCCTCTGGCATGTGCCCACTCCGGCCTCACAGGCACCCATGGCCTCCTCTGGCTTTGGTCCCCCTGTTGGAAGCCACTGCTGGCTCCCTCTTGGCCCCCTCCTCTCCCACACATCAAACAGCAGCATGAGGCACCGGGTTAGGGCCGGTGCAGCCTCTCGCCTCCTCCACTCAGACAGGCTCTGGAAGGCCAGGCTGTGCCCATTCCTATCTCTGCCCCCGGCTCCGGTTCTGCACAGAGTGGAAGAAGGATAAGCATTTGTGGGAGAATGGGTGGGTTTCTCTCCAGGTCTCCAGCTCCCTGACTGCCTTTCGGACCATAACGACTTTGAGCACATCTCTAGGAGGAGAATGTGGCTCCGGGTCCCTGCAGATGGGAAATGGGGCTGGACGGCAGGTCCAGGGGGCCCTGGACATGTGCCTCACAGCCAGCAGGGACCCATCAATCAAGCCGACAGCCACTTGCCCGGGACACTCTGCCATGACCCGTGCGGTCATGGGATGTAAGGAAGTGAGACCCTCAGGTGGGTCTGAGCAGATGACCACCCAGGCTGAGGCTTGAAAATGGCTCCCGCTGTCCTTTTGGGGAAGTCCCCAGGTTAGGATGGAAGTGGGGCTGTTGAAGCTCTTCCTCCTGCCCAGCCCCACTCAGGTCTTCTGGAACATTCCACTGCATAAGCTCTTCTGATCGGGGAGGGTAGGCCTTGTCTCAGTGGGCTTCTTGTGGGGGCAGGGGTGTCACGTCCCAGTTACCCCAGTTCTCACCATGCACAGCTTGACCCACGGCAGCTCTCCAGAGAGGCAGGAACCTCCCCACTTCACAGGGTTATTCATTCTCCCCTCAGGCTGCACATGTGGTGTCTTCAGCCTACAGAATTCTGGAAGAATTTGGAGGAAAAAAGAGCCCATCGCCCAGAAACCCTGTCAACGGAGCTTCCCCCAGACTAAACAAAGCCCACTGTGGGCGAGCGTGGTGCGCAGGCCTCGGAGCCGGGTGGTCAAGCCTCTGCCGCCACCGGTGGGAGGGAGAGGAGGACACTCGGCTCCTGAGTTACGTCCCCCGGGGTGGTGACAGTGAATGGGGCCCTGTGTTCACTCCGCATATGTGCACAGCTACCTGCACACCTGCATCGAAGGACAGCCTCTTCCCAGCCCCCACACGCTGGGGCTCCTGGAGGTTTGGGGTGCAGGGGGTCCTCCAGGGATCTGGGAGGAAGTCGCACCTCCGTGAGCTCATCATGGAAGTCCAGAGGGACCAGCCGAGGTGAGGAACCCGGAGAGCTGTCCAGTCCCCCCGCAGCACTGACACCTTCCTACCAATTCTCAGCTGAGCTGCACCCTCATTTAAAGAGGGGAAACTGAGGCCAGGAGGGGCTCACCCTGCAAGCCAGCTGTCCTGCCCACCACCTGATGCCTTTCCTGGATACCCTGTAGCTGTAATGCTGTAATGGCCTGACTTCTCGCGCTGTGAGCAGGGACCTCATGCATCTCACCTGAGCAGTGCCATGAGTGTACAGATGGGCCTGCCACAACCTGGGTCTCCTGGGAGGCAGAGGTGGCTTTTAAAGAACAATTTCGGACCACAGGCAGAAGAGCACCTCAATGAATGCTCAGTGGGGCTGAGGGTGCAGGGGTGAACCACCCCAGAACCTGCCACAGCCTGCCTGCAGTGACCAGACAGGGGAAGATGTCCCTGAGACAGGGCCTGACGCCGATGGCTGCTTCTGTGGGGTCTACCCCTCTCCCCTGGGTCTGCAGTTCTTAAGGCACGTGGGGTTGGTTCTGGTTTGTGTGTGTGATCAGAGAAAAGAGAAAATAAGAACAAAAACATTGGCCATGCCCGTGATCAGGACCTGGGCTTGGTTTGTGTTTGATTCTTTATGAGCTCTTGGCTCTGAGTCTCTCGTGGGCTTTTCTTGGAGGAGAATGGAGGTGACTTTGTCGATGATGCTCAACCAAACGCAGCTCAGTCTGTGAGGCCCGGGGGACAGAGGACAGCACTGGCTGAGGGGAGGCAGCTCAGGAGGTGCCTTTTCCCCCAAGTCCCTCAGGATACTGTTCTAAAGGGGGCTGCTCTGGGGATGTTCCTGGGGGGAAGAGAAAGGGGACACATCGAGGGCCTGGAATGGAGGGCTGTGTTGCTGATGTCGGGACAGAGTGGCTGGACACTGACCCATGGGTTTACCTGGTGATCTGGGAAGTCAGGGGCTCCTGAGGCCCCTCCCTACCTCAGTCCTGTAGCCCCTTTGGAAGAGAAAACCCTGAGGTGGGGTCAGGACTGCCGGAAGTGCCTCTGAAACCACAGCTGGTGAGAAGATGAAGAGAAGGGCTCAATCTGTTTTCTCCCTGGGGAGAAGTCCGAGGATGCCCTCCAGCCTGGATACACCCCCACTCCACAGCGATTCCTAGCCAGCAGACTCTGCCCCCAAGAGAAGCTCTTTACACCTGACAAGGTTTCACCTATTTACCTGGTAGACAGGTTCTAGGTGGGTGCCATCATTTCTGACTGCCAAGGCTCAGGTGGGCACATGGCAGGAATGCCTGGTCCCAGGGGAGTAAGGAGTCACCACAGTGGGGCAGGGGAATAGCCTAGCCCAGGCTTCTAGAGAAGCCAGAAACCCAATCCTATCATGTGTTCACAGATGCACACACAACACGCATGCACTCACACACTTCAGGCACCCATGAGTGTGCTGGGATTACGGGGGTGTCTCCAGGCCCTCAGACACCTGCAGGGGCTGGGTCGCGCCATCGCCTCTCCGAGGGGCAATGTTCACCAGGAGATGGAGAAGCCGGCGAGGGATGGAACAACATCGCCGCCAATTCCCAGATCCCTGGCGACCACTGAGCATCCTGCACAAACAGCCGTGCAGGACTTGCCCATAAATCCTGCTCAACAAGCTCTTAACAATGAAATACCCTACTATTAGCCGAGACAACCACTTACTCAAAACAAATACTATTCAGAACGGAGCTCAAACGCATTCCCCTCTGATCATCGGTTCCTGGCCTGGGTACTTCAATCTCTCTATTTATGAAACAATAATGGAATTCTATTTAGCGGCGCAGCGCGGAGTTCACTGCCTCTGATAAGTTTGCATTCCAACTTTGCCCCTGGCCATCGCGCCTTCCTATTACCTCCTTGTCCTGGTTCACAGACAGATGAATCATCACCCAGATAGCAATACAACCTTTACCCACATATTATTATCAAAGCCGGCGTTCACGGTGTTTTCAAAGGTTGCATGCTGACACAGCTGATGGGCCTGGGATGCGGTGCTGGTCCCGCTGAGCTGGACGGGGTCTCGCTGCTTCTCAGGTGGAGAGGGAGCCCCTGGGCTGCTTGGCTTTCCACAGGCTTCACTGAAGCCCCCTCGCCCCCCAACTTAGGATCCTCTACAGAAGCAGGTTCACTGCTGGTAACTCTGCCCAAACGTGCAGTTTTTCACTCAACACACGTCTGAGCCCCGGCCACGTGCCAGGAGCTGGGCTGGAATATGGGGTCAATAGGATGCCGTCCCTCTCCTCATAGGTGACGTCCCTATGAAAGGCACCTGGATGTTCCCTTGTCCTAGTAATTAGCTGCAGAAAGACAGCCGCACTGAGGCTCCCTCAAGAGTCCAAGTTCATGCCCGGAGCAGAGTGCCTCCGTGACGGCCAGTCCACAGAAGGCGAACAGGAAAAGGCCAGCGCCTCCTCCCTCCTCCCACGGGTCCACTCGCCCCTCTCGGCTGCCAGAAACGCACCCAGGCCGTTCAAAGATACAAGAGTTTCGTCGCTTGGCAATAGGACTGTCCTCCTGAGCCCCCACCGATGTGCTGGTGGAGGACATTCAGCCTGGGGTCCCCATTCTTCCCTTCATGCCAATTCTGTGACCCCTGTCTCCTGGGGCCACCCCCACCCCCAAACCTCCACCCTACAGGAAGGGAGGCGGGTTCCTTCGCTATCTGGCCCTGCCTTCCCTTCAGGGGAGGGGAGGACAGACTCTCCTTTCCCCTTCCGTCTGGACAAGCCGCTCTCATCCGGACAGCGCGGTCAAGAGTGAAGGTCACGGTGCCGCTCGCCAGGAGAACTCTCTTCAGCACTCGGGGAACGCTGCAGCCCCAGATAGAGGCGCAGCTGGGCGGAGAGCGACGGCTCAAGTGTGGTTTATCTCTCTGTGTTCTTTGCTTCTCTCTTGCTGGAGACACTGGGCGGAGGATCAAAGGCTGCGGGACAGAGCCGGACACCACTTTGATTCCTAGGAGCTAAAAATGAGCAGGTTTGGAAAGCCCAGGCCCGCTGCACCCGCGTTATCACCTCGGCTCTGCTCTGGCTTTTCGGCATAATAAGCCAAGTGTTGAGTAACAGGACTTGAGGCTGGGCCACGGCAGGTTCCTCCTGGCGATGGCATTAGACAGAACAGCTCAACCCGCTCTCCCCTCAATAAATCCGTCATGCGCCCCAGGTTGTCAGCGCAACCTTGAGAGGCCAGCATCCTGACAAGGCCTGTGGGCCCAGAAACTCTGCCTTCTCCACCAGCCTTGCTGAAGGGGCCGTGCACCTTCCTGCCGAGTCCTGTGGCCAAGCCCAACACACACAAGACGCAGAGGCATCTTGAGGGTGCCAGGCACTGGATAGGCCCCAAAGGAGCCCCAGGAGAAAGCACCTGCTGTGTGTGTGGGGAGACAGGCCCAGGAGGGGCCCTGGGAGCCTCCCAGGTTGGTCTCGAGCAGTGGCAGGTGCTCTGTTACCTTTGAGGAGAGAAGCAGTTGGAACCAGAGTTTACCTGCTATGTCCAACCCAGTGGGTCTCAAACTGGAATGCAGCTGTCTCTCCGGGCTTTGACACGGAACCCCCGTCTCCCTCAGTGCTGAGGCTCAGGGGACTTGCATTTCTAACAAGCTCCCCGGCACTGCCAAGAGCTGTCTTGACTCAACACGGGTGCTTCGTAACATTCAGACCTTATTTAAAATGGACACTGATGTGATTACTTAATAGGCAGCCCATGGCCTGGTGAGGCCCCTTCAAGAGGGGATGGGCAGGGGTGGGAGGAGTGTGGGGCTCTGAGGTCTGCGGGGCCTGTGGGCCCCTGGAGCTGGCCCTCCCATGTTCCAGCTGCTAGAACAGTGATGAGAGCGGATGGTGTTTACTGGGGTATCTTCGAAAGGTCAGACGCCTTTCCTTGCCTCCCTTAACCTGCAGACAACCCCATGGCAGCTATTGGAATCCCCGGGGTGCAGCGGAAGCAACAGAAGGGCAGAAGGAGTTGGTCCCCCAGGAGGCCATGTGGGGCCACTGTGAGCGCAGGTGTGTGAGATGCCCAGGACTCTCCGGGCTCCCTGTTCCTGGGAACGCCCTGACTGGGGTCTCCTGGGCCTGGCTCTCTCCGGTGTCTGGGGCGGCGTTATTGCCACCTTTGAGAGAGGCCGTGTGGGCTGCACTCAGCTGTGCATCGTCCTGGTCACGCCCTGCCTCATGACCTAAGCATCCATCAGGAAACTGCTACACGTGTCTCCAAGGACTCCGGAAGCGGGTGGGGCCGGTCCTGCCTGGGCGATCCTCCCGCACCTCTCCTCGAAGCCGGAGACAAGGATGGCCTCTCCCAGGCCCCTGGAGTCAGGAGGCCAAGCCGCTCCTATCACATCGTAAGAGGGTTAATAAGGCCCCCGATGAATGATGAGTATGGATTTCTGCACCACTAATTTCCGTAACCATCACTCTTTGAAAGATACCTCGGGCCCCCGGCGCTCCGGGCCCTTCCCAAACAGAGCGGCATTATGTGGCCAAGTTCAGCTCGGCGTATCCCATTTCAGGGATCTCATAGGGCCTGCCTCGGGAAACTGCAATATTTTTGGATCCACAGCTCCCGGCTTGAGTTTCTTCCACGCCCTGCGCGTGGCCCACCACTGCGTCCTGGAGGGATCCTGCAGACGGAGCCAGAGCCACGGGGCTTCTTCGGTGATGCCACCTCTCGCTGTGCCAAGCATTCACCTCTGTCCTCAGCACGGGAGGGGCTGGCCAGACACAGGCTCCTTTGAGCTCAGAAATGTGAGGGCACAAGGGCCGCAAGAGAAAAATCACCACTTCGAACACAGCAGGTGGGGGCCGCGGGCTCTTTGGGGAACCAGTGAATCTCCCCCTCTCTGTGCCTCCTCATCTGTAAGGTGGGGATACTGAGAGGCCCTCCTCTTTGAGCCATTTTGAGCATGGAAGGGGCTGACACCGAGGACCCCCGAGCCCTGTGGACTGGCAGGCAGATCTCTCCCACCCCGTCGCTCCTTCCTTCCCATGTCTACTTCCAAATGGTTGGAAACCTGCCCACCTCATGGGAGCCCCTGCACTGGCCAGCCTTGGAGTCGTAGGGCGTGATGCCCAGGAGAACAGCGCCCAGGTTGGTCACGTCAGTGTGACACATGCACTCTGTGAGTTTTCGTTCAGGAAAATAACTCTGCGCTCACGAGCACACTTTAATGCCAGCAACTGCTCCACAAGGGCAGGCACAGCCGCGGGGGCAGCCCCGGGTGGGAGTGGGGTCCTGGCGTCCAGAGAGGGAGTGGGGTCCCGGCACATGGAGGGGGAGTGGGGTCCCGGCGTCCAGAGCGGGAGTGGGGCCCCGGCACACGGAAGGGGAGTGGGATCCTGGTACCCGGGGTGGGAGTGGGGTCCCGGCACCCGGGGTGGGAGTGGGGTCCCGGCACGTGGGTGGGAGTGGGGTCCCGGCACCCGGGGTGGGAGTGGGGTCTCAGTATCCTGGAGGGATTGAGGTCTGGTGACTTGGATTGAGTGAGATCCTGGCACCCTGGAGGGAGTGGAGTCCAGTGACCGGGCAGGAGTGGGGTCTCAGCTCCCTGCAGGGAGTGGGGTCCTGACTCTCAGGTGGGAGCGGGGCCCCGGCCTTCTTTCCATCCTTTGCCCTGGAACTAGAGCTGACACCACAGGCACAGCAGTTGTGAAGGCCGTGACTGTCCCATGTTGCCTGGACACGTCCCCTGCTGTCCTGCCCCGGGGCCTTTGCCTGTGCCGTCCCCTCCCCTGGAAGGCTGTCCTTGCTTCTGCCAGCAGCTCCGGGGCTCACCGTGGACCCGCCCAGCTCCTGACCTGCCCGCAGCCCTTGCTACTGTGTCTGTCTCCTCCTGCTGGGCTGTGGGCACCGGGACTGGGTTTCCCTCACCCTAAGCCTACAGTCCTGACACAGGGTGGGCACAGGTGTGGGTGAGGAGGGTGAAATGATTTCTGGAAGCACCAAACAAAAACAGCACGGGGAAGCAGCACGTGGGAACTCACTGCAGGCAGGTACTTGTGAATTTGTCAACGGACACCCATCTGGCAGCTGCAGGGGCTGCACTCAGACTCCAGTGGGCATCGGGACACCAGGGAGCTTGCCCTCGTGCAGATTTCCAAGCTGACCCCCTCCCTGCCAGTGCACCCAGGAATGTTTAATGCATACCTCGGGGGCCTAGGCAGGGGGCTTGGGCCTCAGTCTCAGCAGCCCTGCTTCTCCCCACCTGTGACCTTATCCGGGGCCTTGTCCGTGGCCACACAGGTGGGTCTCCCTCCACATGGAGGTGTTCCCACCGGAGCCCTGCAGCAGGGGCCGGGCGAAAAGCACAGGAGGGAAGAGGCAGTGGCCACCCCGGGTGCAGCCTCAGCCTCCTCTTCTGCAGGGCTTGGGGTCTTCGGTCAGGGGCTCATGGGTAGCCAGTCAAGTTCCGCTGCCCCCAGGCCCTGTGAGGAGGTGGTGAGCACCCAGGATGGCAGGCCCCTGCCTGCTGTTCTACTCTAGGGGACTGCTGAAGCTTCAAAGACCCAGGAGCAGCAGGCACTGGTCAATGCGGGAGGAGAACACCCAGGAGGCCCCACTTTCTTCCCCAGAAGGGGCAGCCTGGACCCTGCACGTGACATTTGGCCCCGCCCCTTCCAGGGATGTCTGCTCCCTGCTGTGAGGAGGGGAGGGCTGGCTGCCCCTCTGGCTGCAGGACTTGGGTCTTTCTTATCTACACCTTGGAGGTTCCCATCTTTAGAGCCCCTGGGGTGGTGGGGGAGGGGTTATGAGTGGTGGTGGCCTCGGTCCCACCAGGACCCCCAGGCGAGCACAGGCACATCGGTCCCCCGTTTGGGCTGGAGCTGGGCTGGGGACCCACAGGACCCTTTTGCCACCACTCCTGGCCACAGGCTCGGGTCTCAACATCTGGTCGTTCCCAGCTAGGACCCTGGGCTTCAGAAAAAGCCGGCTGGAGCCCTCAAGGTGAGGGTGTTCCCTTCCAGCTGTGGGACGTAGAGCCCAAGGAAGGCCTTCGTCTAGAAACCGAGGTGGAGAGAGACAGAGCGGGGAGTGGGAAGGGTCCCGGCTGTCTGGCCTTGCCCCTGAGCCTGGGTCCACACAGGACGACCAGGGACCTGCTCACGGTGGGCCCCCAGGTCTCAGCTGCTTGGCCCACGTGCTGGGCCTGGAGGCATGAGGGTCAGAGGCCAGCCCTCCACAGCCACAACCTCCAATGCCGGAATATCTGGCACCTCTTCCAGGCTAAGACCAGCTGGCTCCTCGGGGGCTCCATTTGTCAAGCGTTGTGTAGACAGACTCCTATGGCCGGGCAGCTGGCTGGCCCTGCCTGGCTTTGCGGGCCTTGCCTCTTTGTGGCCCCCACGGCCCTGGGCTTGGTCAGGGCCACCACCCACCCCTGGGCCCAGGGCTCTGCCTCTATAACTCAGCAGTTTATTCTCTCCCTGTGAAACGCGTCGACGCAGCTGCCCTGGCCGGGGTGAGAAACCCTAGGGTGTGCGAGGCTCCGTGCAGGGAACAGCTCCAGTCCCAGTGAATGCAATCCTGGATGCCTGGGGCCTGGAAATGTCTGCGTGGCTGGGAAGTGGAGCTCTCTTACGGCGCTCAGGGCATCCTGGAGGTGCCATGGTTTCAACTTCCAAGCGTCCATGCTGCCGCCCCAGTGGGGCAGGCCTCCTGTTGACCCCAGGGGGACACCAGGCCCGCAGGACCTCATGGGCCAGACCAAGGGTGGGAAAATGAGTATGAGGGGAACAGGACCCCAGCACCCAGGAAGGGTGGGCAGACCCAGCTTTGAGTCCCACGCTTTCCATCCTCTCCCATCTGAGCTGGGTGGCCCCTCCGCCCTCTGTGCCTCTGTTTCCCTGAGTGAGGCTTGCAGGCCTCCTGTGAGTTAAGTGCCTGGCAGGTAGAGGCTGTCAGTATGAAAATGGTGACTAGAATTGCCACCAGCACAGTTGGTGTGGGAGGAACTTGGGGGTGCAGAAGGCTGAACCCCCAGGCCCTGAGGCCCTCACAGAGGACACGGGGTCCCTGAGCATCCAGCTTTCTCTGGGGGGTCCATGTCCTCTTCTTTCTCCTCTCCTGCCTGTCAGTTCAGGAGGCTGCAGGCTCCGCTGGGTCCAGCTGGTGAGGAGGTGTCACCAAGAAGAGGGAGAATCGTGGCCATGTTACCGTCTGCAGAGCAGAGCAGGGGCTGATGGGAAACAGGAATCCAGGGCTGGAAGATTCCGGAAGGCTTGCATGCCACCCACCCAGGGCTCTGCCGGCGGGGGATGGCCCTTCGGGCTGGGGGCACGACATGCTCTCTGAAGGGTTAACTGCAGTTGCGGTCCCCCTCGGTCCACAAACACTGACCACTTTATCAACACGTGCTTCCCATTACCCACACAACTTGCAATATTCCTGGTGTCTGTATCAACTTGATTCAATTACTGGGACCACTGTGAGGGAACATTTCCTTCAGGGGAGCAAACGCCCCAGCGCCTGTGGATGAGGCTGTCGTGGGGAATGCTGACTCCATTCCTTGCAAACTCCTGTAATTGACTTTTTAGAAAACGGCATTAGCATTTAAATGGTCCCGTAGTTATGGGGGTGAAGGTTCAGCACAATATGATCAATTTATTGAGCTCGTCAAATGTTCTTTTGATATTTATTTTTCCTTGTGTCACGCCGCAGGGGCCTTCTAGGTTTTCTTGTTGGCGGAGCACGGATCTTTGATTGGGCTCCACGCTCGGCACAGACGAAAACCACAAGGTCCACCTGCCCTGGGGTCTGAGAAGCTCTTGCCGGAGAGGCCAGCGCTGCTTCCCCAGGTGGACATGCCACGTATCCAGGGGAAGCTTTCCTCTGCCATGGCTTGGGAGCAAGGCTGGCGTCTGGACAAGCAGACCTTCATCCAGCCATTTCCAGGGGGAGGAAACCGACCTTGGCCATCCAGGGACCAGAGACGGAGGGGCTCAGACACGCCCTGGGCTCAGGCTGGTTGTGACCATGGCCGATGTGGACGTCGCGGGTGTGGGTGAAGAAGCCTGAGCAAGTGTTTCACAGCACAAGGACCAGAGTCCCACCTGCGCCCAGGAAGGCCAGGGACATGTCCGTCCCGAGCTTTGTGAGTCAGGGCGACTCAGCAGCTGCAGCAGGGCTGCTCAGTGGCCTGGGAATGCTTTGCAGAATCACAGGGATCAGGTGAAAATGTAAAATGACCTGAAAGGCAGCCTGGGGAACAATGGGGTGAGGGCAGGGGGCAGAGCTGCTTTCTCAGCCACACCTGGAGGGGTAATCAGAACGCCCAGGTGGCCAGCTGGAGGGGAGAGGCATTGCCCTCCACGGGGCTGGGGCCGGAGGCCTGGGGTGCCCCAGGCCAGACTTTGCTCCCAGCTGCCGTCCACGCAGCCCACCTCACCCCAGGTTTGCCCAGTGGGCTCTGAAAACCTCACCAAGGACCTCGGGAATCTCAGCAGGAAATGCTGGGGGCTGACCCAGAACTCGGGGGGCCAGAGAGTGCCAGCCTGCCTCCCTTGTACCCTGTCCAGGGCACCAGATGAAGCGTTCCATGGTCAAGGGCTGTATTGGCCAGAGGAACCTACCAACATTTGCCTCCGAAAGCCCCAGGCCCAGAGGGGAGCAGGTCACTCGGGGCTTACAGCCCAGGAAGGGCCAGTGTGGTGAGTAGGCGCACCAAGCTCAGAAGCTTCCCCGGCGGCTGCAGACTCCTCAGCCCGGCCTCCAGCTCTGACCCCTCTCTGCTCTGCCCTGGCCTGGGCAGGACCATGCTGGGTTTCCCAGGCTCTGCCGCCCCAGGTTCACAGGTGCTCCCTGAAACCCTCGAGACGCAAGGCCATTTCTAGGAGCGACACCCTGATCCTCCTTTCTGGCTGAGAATGAGCCCTCAGATTCCCCGTTGTAAGGCCACAGAGTCTATCTAAAGACGATCTCTATCAAGACCACACTCCCATGTTCTCAGGGTGCGGGGCACCCCCAGCCGCCCCTTTCCCTGCAGGGCTGAACTCGGGCTGCTGGCAGGGCCCGGCTCCCGAAGGCTTCATACCGACAGTGCCAAGAGAAGCCCGCCCTGGCAAGCCAGCCCCACCTCGCAGTTGCTTTGCTCTCTACAGACTCCTAGGCCACAGGGAAACAAACTCATCATTTTGGCCACGCCTTGTGCTGGTTTTCTCTGAAAATTCTGGCCTAACAGGAGAAAGCCCACCTGGTTCTTCCTCCCTCCCTCTCCAGATAAATACTGCCATCTTAACACTTTAAAACACACGCTCCAGGAACCACTCGGTTTACATAAAAAGCCAGACGGGGGCTGAAAACGCTTGACTCTTTATTTTAAAGGTTCCCAAAAGGCAGATAATGTCTGGGGAACCTGGGACGCTTAATGTCGGTTTGCAAAGGCAAACTGGTGTGCTTTGGCGAGATGTCCCCCAGGCAGGCGATAGAGGGCGCCTCCACCCCAGCTTCCCGGGCGGGCGGTGGGTGGCAGGCGGCGGGCGGCAGCCCCTACCCCAGGCCCAGGCCATGGGAGGAGAGCCCCCAGCTCCAGGCCCCTCCAGGCCGGCTACCCTAGGATGTCGGCATCCCAGCCAGGACCACAGGCCAGGCCCCTAGCGCGCTTCTAACCCTGCGATGTGCCTGCGTCTCCGGAACACGGCGCGGGCCTGGCCCCCAAATCTGAGCCGCATTCCTCCCGCTGAGGCACTTGGGCTTCTGCAGATCCTAACCTCTCAGCTTTGCAGGCTTGGATGTGGGTCGGGAAGGCTGTGTGGCCGCAACACCACCAGCCGGCTTTGCTAGAAGATGCTGGGGGAAGAAGGTGGGAAATGTACTCTTCCTCTGACCTTGAGGTCTGGTCCCCATAACCCTTCACTGCCCACCCCCTCTCTCTTCCTCTGACCTTGAGGTCTGGTCCCCATAACCCTTCGCTGCCCGCCCCCTCTCTCTTCCTCTGACCTTGAGGTCTGGTCCCCATAACCCTTCGCTACCCGCCCCCTCTCTCTTCCTCTGACCTTGGGGTCTGGTCCCCGTAACCCTTCGCTACCCGCCCCCTCTCTCTTCCTCTGACCTTGAAGTCTGGTCCCCATAACCCTTCGCTACCTGCCCCCTCTCTCTTCCTCTGACCTTGAAGTCTGGTCCCCGTAACCCTTCGCTGCCCGCCCCCTCTCTCTTCCTCTGACCTTGAAGTCTGGTCCCCATAACCCTTCGCTACCTGCCCCCTCTCTCTTCCTCTGACCTTGAAGTCTGGTCCCCGTAACCCTTCGCTGCCCGCCCCCTTTCTTCTGTGTGTCTGTCTCTGCTGTGGACTTAGGGGCACCACACAGCATGGGGCAGAGGCCGTTCTCTCCACTGTGGGGAGTGGGCAAGTTGGGTCTGCCTGGGGCTGTCCTGTGCCATAGAGCCCACCTCCAGTGTCTGCTGCGGGAGGGAGGGAGGGAGAGAGGGACAGACGGAGGGGCATTGGAGAATGAACAAGGTTTGGGGGGGCAGTTGCGTCCTCCATTGGCCCAAGGCCATTTGCAGCCACCTCAGGCCCTGGCCAAAGACTGGACAGACATTCCCTGGCACCCCCCTTGCAGAGGCAGCTCCGCCTCTAATGGGCAGCTGTGCCTGGGATGGGCTGTGGAGCCCGGGCAGGAGGGAAGGTGACCAGGGGCTGGCTGGCTAGTTCCCACCCACGAGCCCGGCCACTGGGTCAGACCCCTCCAAAACCAAGTGTCGGGAGGGGCAGAGTGAAGACGCACCTGCTGAGAAGCACTGCCTCCCGCCCGACCTCACAGCCTCGCCTGTCCCACAGGGAGCCTTCTGCAGCATGGACTCTGCACTGAAAGATGACAGTGTCAAAGAAAAGTCAGAAGGAAGGGAAAGGAGACACCCTCCTCGAACTGCCCTGATACAACCCCACCTCTCAAAACTCAGAAGGAAGGGAAGGGAGACGCCCGTCCTCAGCCGCCTTTACATGACCACGCCTCTCACTGTACCTGCAGGGGAGCCCTCACTGCTCCTTGGAGTGACCCTGGGAGCTAGGGCTGGCGCTGGCTGCCCACCACACTTGTGCCCCCTGGCTGCGGCTGCCTCCTATGCCCCACGTTTGCCAGGCTTCGGGTGGACAACAGTGTCTCCTCCCCAGGCAGAAAGGAAGCTGTATGAGGAGCTTTGCAGTGGCGGTGACCAGCTCTGGTGGCCATGCTGATTCCCGGGTCCCGGGAGATGCCTGCTCTCTTGGTGAGTGTTTTCTGGACACCAAGACCAGGGAGGCTTCAGTGACCTTGACGATAAGCCTTTCCCTATCTCCCTGAGAAGCTGACCATCCTCAAGTGGGTTGAATCGTGGTGAGAGGTGTGCATGGGGCAGCATCAGGGGAATCCTCAGCTAAGTGCCCCCTGGGGCGGGGCTGAGGAACAGGCTTTCCAAACCAGGGGCCCTGTGGTGCTGGCCCCAGGGCACAAAGCACACCAGGTTCTACTGAGGGTGACCCTGGCCTGTCCTAAGTCCGACAGTGGGGGGACAAGGTCTCTGGGTCGAGGACCTGTGGGGACCAAGCAAGGAGCCTAGAGCCCCCTCCACACACAGGCAGCCCCCTACTAAGCCAGCTGGTAGGGCCAGCCTGTGTCTGGGGAAGGGCCAGTGCCTGGCACCCACTGACCTCTCCAGGGAAATGTCTGCATGCTGAAGCGTGACCTCCCCAAGCACATGCCTCTTCTAGAACATTCTGGGAACTCACTGCTCAGGCTTGTGAAGTGAGCCAAGGTTCGGAAGCTTTTCATGTGCAAGCCCAAAGCTGCTTTGGTGGTAAGGAGAGAGCTGGTGTCCCATACCCAGAGGCTGGACCTGGGGTTCTCTGTGCAGGTCACCTGTTTGACTGAAGGGTTCATGGCTGACCTGACTGCAGCCCAAGCCCTCTCCTGCAGGCCAGCACTCCTTCTAGAACACCCCTCCACACCCAGGGCTGTGGGCGCACACCCCAGCCTCACGCCAGCCCCAGGCAGACCGGGACTCCAGTCTCCCTGAGCACCCTGCACTCCCTGGTACAGGGATGGCGTCTGCCTGCTCCTTATCCCTGGTTTCTCTTCCTGAAAGCAGCTCATCGATCTGACCATAGCTCGTCAATCAATCTGGCCATAGCTAATCTGTGAATCCAACCGTAGCTCATCAATGAACCCTATCAGAGCACACCAATCCGATCATAGCTAATCAATCAAGCTGGTCATAGCTCATCAATGAATCCAACCATAGCTTATCAATGAACTTGATCACAGCACATCAATCTGATCATAACTAATCAATCAAGCTGGTCATAACTCATCAATGAATCCAACCATAGCTCATCAATGAAGCCGATCACAGCACATCAATCTGATCATAACTAATCAATCAAGCTGGTCATAACTCATCAATGAATCCAACCATAGCTCATCAATGAAGCCGATCACAGCACATCAATCTGATCATAACTAATCAATCAAGCTGGTCATAACTCATCAATGAATCCAACCATAGCTCATCAATGAAGCCGATCACAGCACATCAATCTGATCATAACTAATCAATCAAGCTGGTCATAACTCATCAATGAATCCAACCATAGCTCATCAATGAAGCCGATCACAGCACATCAATCTGATCATAACTAATCAATCAAGCTGGTCATAACTCATCAATGAATCCAACCATAGCTCATCAATGAAGCCGATCACAGCACATCAATCTGATTGTAGCTAATCAATCAAGCTGGTCATAGCTCATCAATGAATCCAACCATAGCTCATCAATGAACCTGATCACAGCACATCAATCTGATCATAACTAATCAATCAAGCTGGTCATAACTCATCAATGAATTCAACCATAGCTCATCAATGAAGCTGATCACAGCACATCAATCCGATCATAGCTAATCAATCAAGCTGGTCATAGCTCATCAATGAATCCAAACGTAGCTCATCAATGAAGCTGATCACAGCACTTCGGTCTGACCATAGCTAATCAATCAATCTGGTCATAACTCATCAATCTGATCATGCCAAGTTGTGAATAACTGATAAAGTTCAAGTCTACTTCTCTCAAGGAGATTAGTGTTTTATTGGGAGGCACAGAAGTCGTCCTTATTTCAATTTCATGTAGTAGACATGTACTTATTTCTAAACAACCATGGCTGGGGTGGGCGTCTTGGTGCCAGCCTGGTCTGGAGCACAGGTGGAGGGTTCTGACCATCGGCAGCTGTAGGAAGGGAGTGTCTCAGCAGCCAGGCCCCCTCCTGGGTGACAGTGCCCACAGCTGCTTTCTCAGGTAGGGGCTGGGTGTGAGCCAGCAAGGCAGATGGCAACATTTCGAGTTGAAGAGGATGTCTGGGCATCTTGCAGTGTCCTCCTAGGGCCCAATTTCGCAGGCTTCTTGACAGTCCGGGAGGCCGATTGCCTCACTTTAGAGACAGTGGGCTGAGGACAGGTGCAGGGACTTGCCTGGTGTTGAACAATAACCCAGGGAAGGCGGCCCAGGCAGTGCTGTCCTCAGCCCAGAGCCAACCTCGCTGGGCAGCCACTCGGCCTCCCAGATTCAGAATTGGGGAGAAAACAAAACCCATGAATGGAGAGGCCCTGAGAGTTCCGCATTGTTTCTGACCAAATTTCCCTGCCCCTGCCCCAGGTGCTGTGAGAACCTCCCCTTGATTTCTCCTGGGAAGAGACCCCTTGGAGACAGGGTGGGTACGGCTTTGGATGGCCAGTCTATCCTGCTTCCCACTTTACCCAGGAACGGGTCTTTCTCCAGGTTCCCTTTCATTCGCATTTACTGTTTTCAAAGCTAAGCAACAGCCTTCATGTCTCAGAGAAGGTCTTAGTTCTTAGTTGGTGCCAGTGTGACCTTAATGCCACAGACTTTGCTGGGGTGAGAGGTGGGTTCTTCCAGCAGCTTCCAGGCTCCAGGTGGGGGTCGAGGGAGGCAACGGAAAGTCTGAGGTGGGAAGGATGAACCTTGTTGGAATGTACGCCGTCCCTCCACACGGGAAACTCGCTGGCTTTCCTCTGGTGCAGGGTTGGACGCTGGCAGTAAGCGTCGGGGACTCGGGCAGAAAACCACTTCCTCTGTGTGCAAACAGAGAACTCTGCGCCCTCCCAGATACACCTGCCGCCGGTGAGACAGGCAGCCACACACTTGAAGACACGTCCCCTGAGACAGCCACTGGGCTGCAAGCACGCACACACATGTGCACACACATCAGGTCATGAGCACACTCATGTGCACACGCCACGTGCAGACGCCAACACGAGAACACACAGAGTCAGCTTCAACAAGCCACAGACTTGGCACTAAGCTGGTGACCCGCTCGGGGCAGCCACCCCTACCCACGCCGTGGGTGCTGAATGTCTCTCTCTGGCCATAACTGGCTTCCACACAGCAACAGAGGACTCACGGGTAACTCTGACGTTCTCATTTAAATGTTCTTGTTTGTTTGTTTGTTGTTTGTTTGTTTTTCACCCTGCTTGTTTTACAAAAACCGTATGGCATTATCATGATTGGAAAATAAATCAATATTTCTTTTAAAAGACTCGGGATTCCATGAGGTTTTGTCCTGACAGCTCATGCTTCTCTGCTGATGTCCTGGGGAATGGTGTGGACCCACGTTGGTCGTGGGTGCCCAGGGGTGGGAGGAGGGGCTGCCTGTCCACTCCACACTGGCTCAGGGATGTGCTGGCCCCAGAGGCCACTTCCCTGTCCCCAGCCCCTCTGCAGGCCCTGGTCCTTAGGCAGCAGGGGAAGGGGCAGGAGGTGGTGGAGACCCCTTCGTCCCGCCTTCCTTCCTCCACCATCCCGTTCAGCCCCATTCCCCCGACCCTCTGCCCTCCTGCAGCGCCAACCCTCCCTGATGGCTGCCCGTTCCCAGCACATGGCACAGGAGCCTGGAGAGGGGCCGGCACCTTCCTCAGAGCCTCTTGCTCAAGTCTTTCCCTTCATCATCCACAGAGACAGCCCAATCGCAAGGGGGCTCTGGCCGAGGCAGCTCAGAAGGAAGCCAGCCTGGTGGCAGGGGCAGGCGTGCAGGGCGTCCCGGGCTGAGGCCACCGGGCAGGGCAGCTCTGCAGCCAGTATGGCCACTTGGTCCCTCACCCGGAGCGGCCGGCGCTGCTCACCACAGCTGCTCTATGGCACTGTGAGGGCCTGCCCTTCCTCCCTGCGTTTCAGATCTTAGGGGAGCACATCTACCCTGTCCCGCTGTGGCGGTGGCCTGACCGCAGGCTGTGCAGGACCCGGGGATGACTCATGCTCCAGCTTCTGCCGGGCTTCTGCTCAGCCAAGGGCCTGCGCCTGGGCACGAGACGCCAGTCTTTTCGGGAACGGTGAGCGATGCTTTGAGGCTCCTGGTGACCACCCGCACCCCCGGACTCGGGGTCACAGCTGCCCAAGTGGCCCCTGGTGGCAGCTTCCACGTCCACCTCTTTCGCAAAGTTGACATGGAGAGAAACTGGAGCCAGCCCAGCTGCCCCCACCCCAAAGGTGGACAGGGCTGACGATGACAGACACGGAGCACACGGCCAGCGCCGCGCTCGGCACCGTGTGGCTCCCCGTCTCTGCAGAGCCGGCTGGAGGGAAGCGTGGGGGAGGGGAGAGGCCACAGCTCGCTGAGTGTCTGCAGGAGCCGGGCCACGTTGAGAGGACGCAGGGACGCTTTGTTCCACTGTCCCGTCCCTACTCCGACGTTTCCTGTGGTCCGAACAGCAGAGGTTTTCTGAGTTTCAACGCGTCTGCCAGAGAGGCCAGCAGTCACACTGGAGAAGTTCTCGGGTGGCCAGTTTTCTAAGGGTCCTCAGATCACAATACCCTGGCTGAACCAGACCACAGACTCCAGAGAGGGCGGCCCTGTGGCTGCCGGGTGTCCTGGCTGACTGCGCGCCCCGCCGGGCAGCAGGGAAGTTTCGGGTGCGGCTGAGGTTCTGGGGCCTGTTTCGTGCCCAGCACAGGGATGGTCCATTTGCTAGTGATCATGCGTTAGGTGGGTGCTTAGAAGAGGGGGTTGCTGATGTGAGGAAATGTGCTGCTGCTGAAATACCCTGCATAAATGTGAACTCCGCACAGGCCCCTCGCACACTCTGCAGGCTGCCCCGGGGTCCTGCCTGTGCAGTGGGGTTCATTTGGTTCCCTGTTTCCACCCGGACAGCATTAGGCCTAGGTGTGGCTGCAGGGGTGCAGCCAGGCTGTCCCTGGGAAAGACGCCCCTTTATCCACACAATGTGGGAGATGGCCCATGGGAAGGGTTTGGGTGTTGGAGGAGACGCAGCATGGCCCTGAGGGAGTCTTCTCTGCCCCAGGCAGGGTGGGAGGCTGGAGAACCAGGTGAGGACGGTAAGGCTGGGCTATGATAGGGGTTTAGGGACCTGGGTGGGGTTGGGGAAATAGCCATGAGGATGAGGAGAAGCCTTCACACTGTCTGGGACTTGAATTAGGAATGACCCAGACACAGTTCCTGCAGTCACAAGAGTCTGTCCCAGGCCCTGCCCTGCCCTCCCTCCTTTTCAGAAGAGAGGGTCGCATGGCCTGCTAGCAATGATTGTTGACCTAGAGCTCCCAGATGCACGGACTAGAGCTCCCAGATGCACGGTGTTGGAACAGTGTGTGTGCTCATGTGCACGAGTGTATGGGTCTGCGTTCATGTTTGTGCCTGTGTGTGTTTACACACGGGTTGTGCACATGCAGCTGACAGTACGAGCCTGGGGCTTCCCTTTACTGGGATCCTGTCTCAACAGAGGCACCCAGAGACCCTGCAGTGAGGAGAGGCCTGAGCAAGCACACTGCATGGCAGGGAAGGGCCCTGGTGGCCTGGGCTTGGGGGTCCTCGCAGCCTTCCTGGCTGATGTACCTGCTGGCCTCTGAGGTGGGCACGGTGGATACCAGTGCACCCACAGGGAGAGTGAAGCGTGTGGCAGATGACGCCATCCCCGGGTGGCGCAGCAGCCAGGACTCGACTGTTTGGAAGATCCAGCCGTGCGCGGAGCGGCATGGGGTGGGCCACATCCGTTAGTCCCTCTCGGCCCTGAGCACAGGCCCGGCCTCTCCCGAAGCCTCCTCCTGGCCTGGCTCTTGTCTGTCTGGTGGTCATTGTGCAGTGACCACCGGCGGCAGGTGACGAATGGCTAGTGTCAAGTCCTGTCATGCCAATGGGGTCCTGGGGGAAATGCAAGAGGCTCTGAAACCAGCTTTATTACCAACCTGTGGCCACCGAGATGATCAATCAAACTGATCGGTGATGGCAAACACCACGGGGACGAGAGGCGGATGCTGCCAGGGGTCGTGATGGGGGATGGGGAGAAGATGGTGGAGGAAGTGCTGAACTTGACCAAGCCCAGCCCCCTTTTGGGCTTGCTCTCTTTCCATCATCAGGCCGGCCTTGGGGGTCCAGGCTGAGGCGGTGCAGGCTGAGGCGGTCCAGGCAACAGGAGATGTCAGATGGGGCAAAGGGGTGATTTACGGGGCGGCTGGCTCTGTTCTCCACGGAAAAGGGGGAAACTGTGGGGAAACAGGCACCTCTCACTGGCTTTGTTCACGGCACCTTGAGCTGGCCGGGGCTGACGAACTGAACACACTGCCAAGGCCCGGCAGCTTCCCTGGGATGTGAGCCCGGGGCTTCCTCTAGGCCATGGGCTGGGGCAGCTCGAGGACAGACATCGGCGGAGTTAGGGCCATGGGGCTTTCCTGCGGGCGGGTCCGGGTCTCCGGCCAGTCTTCACGCAGCTGACGGTGCGAGAGGCTCCCACAGCAGAGGCGGCTCAGGGCTGGGCACGAGAAGAGTCCGCTCTCCCCTCCTGAGCTCCCAGAGGTTCAAGGGCTGCTTTCCTTCCTGGGATGGGCCCACGGAGCCCTCCACGAGACCTGGTCGCTGCTGGAGGCTGCGGTGCTGAGACCAGGGCTCCCACCACGGGCCCGACAGCAGGCCTGGCGAGGATGGCGGGGGCGGGGGGGCTGCCGGGGCAGGATGAATCAGACCTCTCTTGGGAAATGACTCCCGCACAAGGACATTTTAGTCAGACATAATTGCAAGGAAAAATAAACCTGCCTTAACAGAAAACAGCTTTCCAGTTGCTTTTCCCCCCCTTGAAGGCTTTTCAACTCCAGGTTTTGGCAAATCCTGGCTGTGGGTAATTGTCAACACGACGTGGTGTCCGGAGACCAAAGCCGGCAGAGCGGAAATGGCACCCACAGCGTGAGAGAGACCCGGGAGGCTGCGGCAGGCGCGCGTGTGCTGGCGTGCACGGACCCACGGGGCGCAGCTGGGTCACAGAGAAAGGGAAACACGGTCTTGGCCGCAATGCGAATGGCTCGGGAGGGCATCTCAAGACTCTGACCCCGTAAGAGGAGACTAGGGCCTGGCTGGGTGCCGCCAACTTCCACGCCGGGTGTGCACGGCTCTCCCCAGTTTGGAACGACTCCCCTCCCGCCCCCCTGGCTCTCACTGGTGGTTCTCACGTCACCCTCAGCAAAAGGTCACCTAAAGTCCAGGAGGAAGGTCCCTTTGAGCCCTGCCTGGTCTCTCCTGGAGGGGACCGGATGGCGTTCTTGAGGGAACTGGAGCACTGGATGGGGCCGGCTCTGGCATTTGGTTTGAGCACTGTGCCCAAAACTGCCTCTGCCGAGTGGTGCTGCCTGCGCCAGGACAGGGTGACCCGCTCACCTCGGGGCACGCTGCGTGCCTGACCACTGTTTGTCGGGCAGTCCCAGTAGCCAGGCCCCCCAGGCCCTCCTTCTCCTTGCCCTTTCTTGGGGGTGCCCTGAAGAGGGGTAGAGGTGGGCAGAGGGGCCAGTGAGAGACAGGCAGCCAGGAAGGAGCGAAGGCTGGGGTTTGCCTGTGCCTGTGGGAGGCGGTGCCCTCACGTTTTCATTCCCGACATCCGGTTGATCATCTCCAGGAACTTGTTACAAGGTCTGTGAAGCCCATGGCTGACAGGCCGATGTTACTCACTTGGCTGGATTCTGGCAAGCTCAAGTTCATTTACCAGGCAAAATTAATGAGAAAAGAAAGACTTAGATGATGAGATAGTAATTTACGACTTTCACTGGGCCTGTCTCCCGCTCCCGGTGCGCGGCGGCACATTTCATCTGAAACAGCAGCCACCTAAGCGTCCAGAACGGCTCTGCCGGGCGCACCTGGGAGCCAGCCAGATCCGTGCTCCTGCTGAGCTGGGGGATGCTCGGAGTCCAACCGTGTTGTCTGTACATGACAAGTGTTCACAACACCCATCTCAAATCTCGAGCAAAACCAGCAAATTCCCAGCGTATCTGTGCACCCTGCATCCCCAGAGCAAGAACGGCTTTAGCAGATGCCGTGTGTCCCAAGCTGGCTGTCTCAGGACCCGGGACCCACACCCTGACATGCCTCCTCGTGCCTCCATGCCCTCGACACCACTGCCCCCGAACATACAAAGGAGAAGAATGTAATGGAAAAGCCAGCCATGCAGCAGCAAAATAAACCTTCCCTAATGGCTACCAAACTTGCTGGGTGTCAGCTCCAGCGACTTTGTGCAGACAGAGTCTGTAATAATCACGCAGCTCGCAGACAAGGCCTCGCTCCGGCAGGAGCCAACGTGACAGAGCCTGGAAGGCAGGTGCTACTGTAATTAGCTATTGTTTGACTATCAAAAGTCAGGGCTGATTAAAGCCACTAAGCACAAGTGCACTATTTTATTTCAAAGAATATTATGAACTGCACGCTGGGGCCCTTTCAGAACGGACCTTCCTTCCGCAGCCGGCTAAGAGCCCATGCCAGCAGTAATCAAACGCAAAATCTGCATAAACCTTCAGGGTTTAATTCAAGCAGAGACCTTTCATTAGAAATATGTTACTTTATGAAATCTGGTCGCCAGCAAGGGGAGAGAAATGTGACTTCTTAAGAAAAGTGAATGGCACCTCTTTAGTGATTAACCCGAGATTAATGGAGGCCCCCACTGCTCGGCCTAAGTCCATTTTATTGCTAATTCATTTAGGTACCATTTCAGAGATGCCTGATGAAAGTTACCTGCCAGGGCGTCAGGTTTTGGCAAGCGAGGATAGCCATTATGGTCAAATCCCAAATACACTTTTTATTACAGAAGCTTTGAAAAGTGTCTTATATTCGTCTTTTCCTCCCTTCTTTCTTAGGGACTTTCTATTTAATGTACTCAATTAGTTAAAAATTTGGATCCTAATTCACTGATCAGAGATGGATGTGGCTGGTTCCCTTTCAGCGGCTGTTTTTTTTTTTTTTTTTTTTTACCTCCCCATGCCAAGTCCACGGTGACAGAGTGGTGCCTGGGACACACGCACACAACACTTACATGCCACACGTGCACATGCACCTACTCACACGTAGGCTGGAACCCCCATATAAGCAGCCCATATACACACACACTCACATTTACATGCACACACACCTACCCACCCATGTGCACACATGAGCATGTACCCTTACATATGCAGCCCACAAGCACCCACCCATGCACACACATGTGCTTACATGCTCATCCATGCACATGCACCTGCCACACACGCACACACACACACACACACAGGAATGTACCCTCATAGATGCAGGCCATGCACACATATGCATGCACACACACACGCTTACATGCCCACACATGCACACACACCTACCCACACGTGCACACACAGGCATGTACCCTTATATACGCAGCCCCCATGCACCCACACATGTGCATGTACCCTCATATATGCAGCTCGTACACACATGCATGCACACACACACATTCACTCGCACCTACCCACACGCAAGCACACGTGTGTGTGCACCCTCATATGTGCGCCTCTCCCACACACAGATCAGAGTGTGCCAGGGCACCACGGCTGGGATCATAACAGATGTGGAAGTGTCGCTACTGCTCCCCACTCCTGCCCAGGAGGCACCTCGAATGGCAGAACAGACTTTCTTCTGGGCATCGGGGTGGTGATCCAAGGTTGGTGCCCTGGGGAGGCAGCCTCCCCATACCCAACAAAGAAACCAGCGTTGGGGGATGGTTAAGAGCCGGGTAAAAACCTGCTCTGCCATGTTGCCCACCTCATCCTTGCCCCTGCTCCCCACTGCCCCGGACTCCTCCCTGTTTCTGGGCCTTTCTGCCTCTCTCTCCTTTCTGCACCAGCTTCTGGTTCTGAACGCACATCCTCTCCCGTGCAGACTCTGGCTGCCCTCTTGGCCGCAGCACCAGCATAACTGCAGCCTCAGGTAAGCCCCCCAGGACAGTCCCATGACCAGGTCCCCACCATTTGGCAGACACAAGACTCGAGACTCAGAGTGGCCCGGCCCTCAGAGCCCAGGCTGGGGACTGGCAGAGCCGTGAAGTCACCTCTGTGTCCCCTTCACTGGCACAGGAAGCAGGGGAGCCAGCCCTCACTGTGGGGACACAGGGCAGCTCCAGAGACAGGCTCGGCCTCGCCTACCTTGCTCCAGGCTTGGAAGGCTGGCCCCCAACCCCACATTCAGGCAGAGCTCCCAGTGGCGGTGGGGCTCACAGGCATCCCATAGGGAACTTTCGAATCTTCCTGAACGAATGTGGAACTGAGGCAATGCAGCCAACACACGGGTTACCCTGGGACCCGCACACGGGAGCTGGGGTGGAGCAGGAATGTCCGCAGGCTCACTGGCAGGACGTCATGGAGAGCCTCCTACAGAGCCCCTGCCTCCCTAGATGGGCCGTAAAGTGCCCGACTACAGCCAACTCTGTTGCCATCTTCCCACCACGCACCTGCCCCCGCGGAGTGCTGCAGATGCAGGATGAGCAGGATCCGGTCTGAGAGCCCATGGGCCTCGCCAATTTGCCCTGGAGGAAACTGTGAGCCCAGATTCCCTGGGGTGTGAGCACTGCCTGGCCACCAGCCATCTCTGGAAGTATCTGCAAGCACCGGAAGTTCTTGTCCTCCTGCCATTCATGTGGGCACCATGTCCCAACCCAGGTAGCCCCTGGTAGACAGCTGACAGGTGCTTTCAGGGCTGGGAGAAGCTGTCTCATTGTGTGTGTCCCAGGGCAATGTGCGGTCTTGCCATCAGGCACCTTATCCTACCTGCAAGACAGGCGGTGACGGTGGTGTGTGCAGGTGGTAGCAGGGAGACATCCCCAGATGGGAGCAGAAGAGAGAAGGGAGCCCTGTGCCCAGGACTCTGCAGCCTGCCACTGCTTTCTGTGCTGGGGGTCAGAGATGGGCCTGTGCCAGCCAAGGTGATGCCAGGATCATCCCCAGCCCCTGAGGTAGGAGCTTTTCCTGCCACCAGGTGCCCCCTCCAGCTGACATCACCAGGCAGCCCAGGCTTGCCCCGAGCCAAAGCTGAGAAATCCAAGCCCTTGGTTCTCTGCCAGGCCCCCGGACTACCCGAACAGTCCCCCTGTCTGGCCTCAGGCTCCAGCTCACACAGCAGGTTCTAGATGGTTCCCCCCACGGGCAGCTCGCAGCGTCAGAATTTCCACACCTGCTGCAGGACAGCGGCCTTGGGCTCTCGCCGGGTTGAGCTCCTAAGGGCTACCATTTTCTTTATATTTTAGATTTGGCTGGGAGTGGCTTAAGAGTGAATTCTTCACCCCACACTTCCCTTAGCCACTGTTCCCCACTGAGGGAGACCTGTGGGGGGAGAGCTCTGCTAGAAAGAAACGAGTTTTTCAGGAAGCCTCACTCTGACTCCCCAGCTCTCAGACACCTCATAGAGCCAGGCTCTGTTCAGCTGTGGGATGTGGCCTCCTCGCCTGGCGGCAACGCTTCATTCCTTCCTCAAGGGATATCAGTACGAGAGGACTGGGGCTTTCATTCTGACCTGGAGATGTCCAGGGCCCCACATTGGTGTGAATGTCCAGTCTCTGGCCTTGAAAATCTCCAGCACTTCCTGCCACCCCATATCCCCTGCATGCACGTGGCGGGGCAGGCAGAGCCACAGCCACGGCTGGGAGGAGCGTGGCAGACACCAAGGCCCACCTCTGGGATGCCCTGGAGGACTCAGGGAGCAGGGCCCACACTGTCCTCCTCTGGGACTGCTCCTCTGGAACTGCCATCCTCCCCCACTGTCGTCCTCTGGACTGCCCTCCTCCAGGATCATCCTCCCTGATTGTCCTCCTCCCGACTGTCCTCCTCCGGGACTGTCCCCCCCGACGGTCCTCCTCTGGGACTGTCCTCCTCGCGACCGTCCTCCTCCGGGACTGTGCTCCTCCCGACTGTCCTCCTCTCCGACTGTCATCCTCCAGGACTGACCTACTCTGGGACTGTCCTCCGGGACTGTACTCCTCCCCGACTGCCCTTCTCCCAACTATCCTCCTCCCGGACTATCTTCCTCTGGGACTGTGCTCCTCTGGGACTGTCTTTCTCTGGGACTGTGCTCCTCTGGGACTGTCTTTCTCTGGGACTGTGCTCCTCTGGGACTGTCCTCTTCTGGGACTGTGCTCCTCTGGGACTGTCCTCCTCTAGGACTATGCTCCTCCTGACCGTCCTCCTCCCGACTGTCCTCCTCTGGGACTGTCTTCCTCCTGACTGTCCTCCTCCAGGACTGTGCTCATCCCTGACAGTCCTCCTCCTGGACTGTCCTCCTCCGGGACTGTCCTCCTCCCATCTGTCCTCCCCAACTGTCCTCCTCCAGGACTATGCTCCTCCCGACTGTTGTCCTCCCGACTGTCCTCCTCCAGTACTGTGCTCCTCCCGGACTGTGCTCCTCTGGGACTATCCTCCTCCTGACTGTGCTCCTCCGGGACGTGCTCCTCCCCGACTGTCCTCCTCTGAGACTGTGCTCCTCTGGGACTGTCCTCCTCCTCCAGCTGTCCATCTGGGACCCCAGCCACTGCCTGCTCCTTGGGACTGAACCTGCCTCGGCCCTGAGGACCCCCATGGCCATGGCCACTGCTCTCTGGCCTGGAGCCTCCTTTTAAAGCCCACCCCAGAGCCCACCCACCTGTCTTCTGTTCCCCACTTGGGAGCAAGAAACAAGCCCGAGATGCCTGTCTCTAAGACCTGCTGCTTCTGCAGTGCCTATTGAGGATGTGGGGGCCTGGACAGGCTCCCTGGGGGTGGGAAGCTTTGGAAGGACCCCCAGGTCATGGGGTCTCCTCAGGTAAAGCGAAATGAAAATACAGCAGCTGAGGTTGGCTTGGCACAGCACGTGGAAGCTTCTGACACTGCCCCTTGCCCTGAGGCATTCGGTGGGGCAGGCTGGGAGCCCCTGGACCAGGTCATGGCTCACAACTGCCCTCCTTGAATATACCAGGAATATTAGAATATTCTAGTGACCCCAATGGAGTCTGAGGCTGCGGTTGGGGGTGAGAAGCCCTTCTTCAGGGAATTCTGGGGTTCCCACACCCTTGCGCCCCTGCTAAGGCAGACAGGTGGGGAAGGGGTGCTGCAGGGGCAGCTGTGCTTTCTGCTGAGAGTGATGGATTTTTTAAAGCTGGTTGTAGGAATGAGGGTGAAGGCTTCCTGTGACCTGCCCCAGGTTGCCATGGCCTGCCAGGCTGCCCACTGTTGCTCATGAGCCTTACCCCTCGCAGGGCCTGTCTGCCCTCCCCGGCCGCCCTGCACCAGCCTGGCCATCCTGTCCTCCAACACCCTGGTCTAGCGGCTCTGCGAAGTGCACGTGTTAATTATCCTGCCACTGCTGTAATTTCTCCCCGTAGTCCATTAATTAAGGGGTCACAATCCCAGAGCATGTTTACCCAATAAGCCTTCTTTTTTAATTATCCTAATTGCTCGGAGACTGACAAAGACTCTGCCCTTCTCCTTCCCCCGTGGATTAGCGAATGACAAACACACTTCCACGTACACCCGGCCTGACATGAGCCGTAGTGGAGGCCTGCAACCACGGCAGGAGCCTCGGGCCCTTCCCTCGGGGCCAGTGGGCCAGCCGGAGGCTAGGGCCTGCTCACCATACGCTCCCACGCGTGTGCAAACAGGCACCCCGTTAGATTCGGGGGTCATGGCTTGAGGGCCGGGGAGCCATGGTCCGCAGGCCCCTGAGGTCAGCAGCCGGGTCGGCTGGTTTGCACCCACGTTGGTTGCGAATGGCAGGAAGATCCACCCCGTCAGAACAAAGCCAAAACAGCAGTGTGGACTCCTCAGGGTTCCCACCTCCGTCCTGGCTTGGAATCCACTTCTGACTCGGCTTAGGATCCACGTCACGGACCTGTGTCCTATGGACCAGGGAGGCTCCTTGTGGGCTGGGGAGCCAATGACATCACCGACACCCACTGTGGACCCGCAGCGGCTGGGGATGGAGAAGCGGTTCACAGATGGAAGGGCTGGTACTCCGCCCAACTTTCAGAAGGAGGGCAGGGGCTGGAATCACCCTGGTGCCGGAGGGGCCACCCCTTCAGCCGCTCTGTGAGGCTGCTCCTCGTTTCTGAGCCGCTCTGAGTCAAAAGAACACAGGCACCCCGGGATATGAAATGATATAAACACTGTGGTAAAGAGTCTGGCGGTTCCCCAAAAAGTCAGACATGGCGTTATTGTGACCCAGCCATCCCAGACCTAGGCTGCTCCCCACGAGAATCGATCCTTGTACACACATACACAGAGCAACACGATTCACAACACCCGCAGATGCAAACAAGCCTCACATCCTCCGGTCAGGGATGAGTGGATAGAAGAGGTGTGGCCCCTCCACACAGGGGAACATTACTAAGTCAGAAAAAGGCACGGAGCTCCGACATGAGCTACAACGTGGATAAACCTTGACAACGTTATGTTCAGTGAACATTTTAGCCATAAAGGCCACACACTGCATGATTCCATGAGATGAAATGTCCAGAACAGCAGATCCAGAAAGAGAAGGCAGACTTGTGGTTGCCTGGGGCTGGAAGAGAGGGGATGGGAGTGGCTGCCCACGGGTACAGGGTCTCCTTCAGGGCTAACAAAGATGCTGCAGAACTAGACAGAGGTGGCTGCAAAATACCGAATGTACTAATGCTGCTGCCTGTCCATTTTAGAATAATCCGTTGTATGTCTTGTACATTTCACATTGATTTAAGAAAAGAAAGAAAAGGAGATGGCTCTAAAATGCATGTGGCCAGACACGGCGGCTCACACCTGTACTCCCAGCACTTTGGGAGGTTGAGGCAGGTGGATCACCTGAGGTCAGGAGTTCGAGACCAGCTTGGACAACATGGCAAAACCCGGTCTCTACTAAAAATGCAAAAAAAATGTAGCTGGGCCTGGTGGCGGGTGCCTGTAATCCCAGCTACTCAGGAGACTGAGACAAGAGAATTGTTTGAACCTGGGAGGCAGAGGTTGCAGTGAGCTGAGATCGTGCTATTGCACTCCAGCCTGGGTGACAAGAGCAAGACTCCATCTCAAAAATAAACAAACAAACAAAACGCATGCCCCACCGCAGTCTGGCTGGAGCGTGGGAGCGGCAGAGGGTGCAGGACCATGCCTCCCGCCTGTGAGACAAGCGGGTCTGAGATCCAGGGAGTGGCTCCCGCTCCTGGGGCCCTCTCCTCGTCGGAGGAGTGGAGCAGCAATGCCTCCAATGCAGCTCCCTGATTAACTCTTTGCAAATGCGAACTGCTCGGTCCTCGCCGGCCTCTCTGGGGCTCTCAGGGGCAGAGAATTAACTCGCATCTGCTGAGGTAAGCGCAAGGGGCTCTCGGGGAGAAAAGGTTGCGGCGCACATTGTTCTCCGGTGGATTAGGGGTGCTCGGCCATCCTTGGGCCACCCCTGCCCGGCTCTCCTGGCGTCCGGCTGTGCCAGGCAGGCCCGCTTGTTCCGTGGAAGTTTACGTCTCTTTAATAAAGATTAAGATGTCAGAGGGCCAGCGTTGCACAAAATCCCACTTTTATTAACTTCTCATTACCAGCTGAAGAGCGAAGCCCATTTCTGAACTTCTGAAGCAGCGCATTTTCCCCAGGAAGAAAATAGTTATTAAATATGCATTTATGATGACTGCAGCTCACGGGTTCTTGCTGACTAAGCGACGAGCCGCACACCGCCCTGGATGGACTCGAGACGACGGGGACTTAATGGAAAGAGGGGCCAGGTGGCCTCGCCAGGCTGGAGGGCGCCCCTCGAGGTGGGGGCTGGGCCTGGCCTCGCCCTCCTGGGCTTTATGAGGCACGCACCAAGGAACCCTGGGGAGCACTGCAGAGCCCTGGGGAGCACTACACGACCGTAAAGGGATCACAGAGAACGAAGGACCTGGGCACGACCCACCGAGGCAGGATCTGGGGGCTCCCTGGGCAGTGAGGACAGGGCATGAGGTGCCAGTTGGATAACGCCTGTCTAGCTGGGGCTCACCGTGACCTCCTGGTTAACCATGGTCAGCTCCTATCCTCACCTTCCCAGGACAAACCCAGGCAGCCCCGGGGCAAGAGGTCTGCCCTTGGCTGTAATTTCAGGAGCTCCCAGTCCCAAGAGGGGCCTCTTCGGTCTGCTTCTCCCTCTCCCACCAGGACAAACCCTTCTCTTCCCATGAACCTCGGATGGGTCCCTTAAGTCATACACCTCTGCATCTGCCTCCTCCTGGCAGCGAAAAGCAGGCAGGGCAACTCACCTTCCCACCCTGAAGCCTCCTAGCCCCTCCCCAACCCCCTACTGGGACAGAATCTCAGCCCCCACTAGGAATGAGTGATGAGGCTGATGAGACATCATCAGTCTCAGGCCTGTCAGGCCTCCCTATGAGCTGTGCCCAGCAGCTTAGCCCTCTAGCTTCTGTCCATTTTCAGCCCCTTCCCACCCACACCTGCATTCCTGTCCCCTCCCCCTGCACCCTGGGCTTCTGTCCCAACCCTAAGGGACATGCTTTTGTCAAGCCATGGTCACAATTTCTCTGGACCCAGAGCCCTGCTCCTGTCTCATCCCTGTCCACCGCCCTCAGTCCCAGTCCTAACAGCCCACTCCCCTTGGCCTCAGTAGGTGCCTCCAGGGATTACAGGGCTGCTTCCCGCCTCCCTGCTGGTCTCAGCTCCCTCCTGGGCCCTGGGTCAGGGAAGGGCTGGGGGACTCAGTGGCTCAGCCCAGGTTTCTCTGTGCTCAGAAATCTGCATCTGTCTGCCTGACGCCTTCTCTGATATCCACCATCTCCATTTCCGTCTCTCCGCCACCCAGTCCCCTACCCTGGGCTTCAGGGCTTCCCATCCCTGCCAATGAGCCCATCCCCACTGTCCTCGGTCCCTGTTTCCATAGACTGATCCTTCTCCGAGACGTCCCAAATATGCCTGTTTGTCATCTTCTGTTCCATCCTTGTCCAAGCCCCTCTGCCCTTGGCTCTCTGCAGCCCCCTCCCGTCAGCACCCCAGGGACTCATGCGCATGGGACCTGCAAGCTCCCTCCACACCCCTCCCCTGCCTTCCCCCCCTGGCCTGGGGTCCTCGAATGCCTCTCCACGCCCTTCCCCTGCCTCCCCCCCTGGCCTGGGGTCCTCTGATGCCTCTCTGCACCCCTCCCCTTTCCTCTCCTCCTGGTCTAGGGTCCTCGAATGCCTCTCTGCACCCCTCCCCTTTCCTCCCCTCCTGGCCCGGGATCCTCGAATGCCCCTCTGCGCCCCTCCCCTTTCCTCTCCTCCTGGTCTAGGGTCCTCAGATGCCCCTCCACGCCCCTCCCTTTGCCTCCCCTTCTGGCCTGGGGTCCTTAGATGTGCTGTTCCCTCCACCCGGAAGGCTCAGCTCTGCTCCATATCCTGCTCCAGCTCAGCCTCAGGGCCTCCCTCAAGGCCCCTCCGCAGAGAGGCCCCGGGTCACACAGCACCCCATTTTCAGCCTCCATAGCACTGCTCACGACGTTGTTGTTTCTTTTTGTTTTTTATTCCTTTCTTTCAGGAGGTGGTGGGCTCTGGGGAAGGGCCTGACTACTCACAGCCTTGGCCTCGGAGACCTATGCTCCCTAAGCTTGCGGGAGGAGACAGCCAGGTGTCTGCTCAGCTGCTCATAGCTTCAGGCAAAGTCCTGCCCCTCCCTGAGCCCTGGAACCCCCTGATGAAGTGGGGGTCACAAAGAGAGAGGGCGAGTGCTTGTGCAGGAGGCTCCGAGAGGCGTCGACTGAATGAAGGAACCAACAACCACAGAAACAAAGGAATGAGTGGATGGCGCTGCCACCCCCCACCTGCACCATCTGCCTGGAGGTGGCTTTTCTAATGGGGGGCAAAGCCTTCTCCTGGTTTCAGGTTCCAATTATTAGATGAGACACCTCCTTTGGTATCCATCTTGCCATCCAGGCGGCCTCCCTGGAGCCGTGGTCAGGGCTGTGAGGGCCTGGAGGAGCCTAGTCAGGTCTGGCATCTGCAGGGCAGCATGGGCAGGAGCCAGCAGAGAACTATGGCCCAGACATATGGGCCATGTCCCTTGGGGCAAGTTCCCCCATAGGATGGAAGAGCTCAGGGACCCTGGCAACCTGTGCCACTCTCAGCTGCATTCAGGCTCTGCTGGGATCTCTGTGAGTGAGATCTGGGTGAGTGGCCAGGACAGATGCCCAGGGACCACTAGGCCAGGTTAGGCCCCCCAGGATTCCCACCACCACCAGGTGGTCCCATCTAGAGCGGGCCTGCGGGGGGCCCTGCGGGAGAGCAGCACGCCCTGTCTACTTGGGATGGTCCCAGAATTCTGGTCTAGACCTGATGTTTCTGCACCTGGGGGCTAGGCCTTCGACAAAGCCGGGTGGGGCCGGAAGAGCCTTAGACACAGTCAGTGTCCCGGTGCTCAGCCTCAACTCACTGTGTTCTCTGACCAGCCTTTCCCATCCCCGGGCACTCAGAGCAACTGAGGACAGAAATGGAAGAGGCTGCTGGTGCTTGAGACCCACGTGGGGTGGGAGGGGCCGCCACACAGGCTGCAGGGTCTGAGGAGCCCCTAGGGTGCACACTGAGCCATCACCTACCAGAGGCCGCGTGCCTGGAGCAGCTGGTGCCCCCACGATCCCCTGTCCACCAGGGCACCTCCGTCTGAAACAGACTCTCTCTACGGCCCTGCCAGAGGCACGATCGCTCACTCTCAAGGATCCAGTGCTTGGCCGTCACCCTGCACCCCGCAGGTGTCATCCCTGGGACCCCGTACCCGCACACCCTCATGTTGTCTCTGTGTTGTCATTACTGCTGTCATCGTCACCGAACTGCTTCTCCCACTGAAGAGCACGTGTGTGTCCTGTGGGATTTTTCTCTGTGGGTTCTTTTCAAGCTGCACCACTTCCCCACAACCCCTCAGCAAGGACCCCATCCCTCCAACTTCATCATCTGGTTTTGAGGAGAGGAGTGGCCAGGAATAGCCTGCAACCAGGAGTAGGGGGACACAGAGGGAGGGGCCCTGGCCAACCACACCTCCCGCCAAGGGTGACACTGTGGATCCCGGGCTCCTTGATGAAGCTGGTTCCTTGGGGCCCCAGGGCAAGACTCCTGCTCCCTCTGGCTGAGTTTTTCCCGATGGCTGGCTTTGTCTTCAGATGGACTCCTGGTGACTCACAAGTGTGGGGCTGTCTCTCCAATTCCCATGTTCCCAGAATAATGTGGAGTCCCTGGGGGAAGGAGGGAGCCCTCGGTCTTCAGAGTCCGGGGACGCAACTGGGTCACAAATGCACTTTAATGGGTCAAATAGGAGCCTCATGTCGGTGCTTAGCACACAGAGCCAGAGCGCCTGCGTTCAATGCCCCTCACAGCTGTGTGATCTTGGGCAGGTTACCGAACTTCTCTGTGTCCCATTTCTTCACCTGTAGAATGGGTACTGCTCACCAAAAGCACAAGTGCCTGAAGGCACATTAGCCAAATAAACAAGCAGACTGGGTTTTCAGTCCTTCCCTCTGAAAGTGCCCTGTACTGGAAGCTTCCATTCAGCTCCAAGGGCAGCAGAGCAGATGGCTTAGAAAAGGAAAGCAGACAGGGTTGGGGGTAGGATGGCAGCTCTTTTCTTTCTCTTCCTATTGCCTCATGGCCCATGGGACCAGGAGTTGAGCAGGCTGCAGGCCAGACCCCCCATCAACTGAGCAAACCTGGTCCCCAGGGCATGTTTCTGAAAGGAGCCAGGATGGAGGGAGGGTGGGGACCAGGATGGAGGGTGGGGCAGGCGGAACGCCAGTTCTTCCAGCCTCTTTCAGGAGGCAGGCTGGGCTGCCACAGGAGGAGTGGAGGAGGTTCCTGAGAGTCTGGCTCCAGGGGTGTCTGGGCAGGTCTCCCCCGCGAACCCAGTTAGGTGGGTCTGGTGTGTGTGTGGGTGGGCTGGTGGGCAATGCCGTGTGTACAGGTCATCTACCCGGCCCCCCTGGGTTCAGTGCCTGCGCTCCAGGGCCTGTTTGCTGGAGAGGGTGAAAGGGACTCTCGCCACTGTGTAAATAGACTTTGCAAAGGCCTCGGCTTTCTCACCCCGTCTCCAGCTCTCCAAACTCCCGCTATGAATTGGCGGGCTTATCAAACCCCGTCTGGCAGTTAAAAGATGTTTCCATGCATTGTGAGGCTGCATGGAAACCAAGTCATCTCGCCCCAAGGACAAAGGAACTCAAGTGTTTGAAATGCAAAAATATTTTGACCCGACTACATCATTTTTCAAAGGAAAAAAGTAATTCGCGGCTCACAATTCACTTGCTATCTCACAGGAAGTCCTGTATTTCTTATTCACTCCCCAAGGCCCGCTTCTCTGTGTGAGAGGTCACCTAAGAGGACCAGGGTGTAAGGGACATTCAAGAGTTTTCTTTCCGCCTCTTCCTGTTTTTTTTTTTTTTCTTGTTAATGCCTCATGTTTGTGAAGTACTCTCCTGAGCCCTGTTCTATGCCTTATCTCCTGGGGTCCTCCCCACCCCAGGAACTTGAGTGGGGTACAGAGCATCTACCCTCTGTTGCCAAGTCAGAAAGCAAGGCCCTAACAGGTTAAGTGACTTGCCCCAGGTCATGCTGATTGATGATGGAGCCAGCACTGAAGCTCCTGGGGTCTCCCGGTCCCTTGATGTCTGCCCTCTCCTGGGCTCTTTGGTTCTCCCATGTGTGTCTAGATGGGACCTTGAGGCTCATCATCATCATTGTCATCATCAGCAGTATCAACATCATTATCACTATCATTGCCATCGTCATCATCTCCCTCATCACCTAAATGATCCTCCTCCTCATCATCTGAATCACCACCATCACCAACATCATCAGTATCATCACAACCATCACCATCATCATCACCATCATCATCGCCACCATCACCATCATCACCATCACCACCAGTATCATTATCACCACCATCACCATCATCGCCATCACCACTATCACCATGATCACCACCACCATCACCATCATTATCACATCATCAACATCATCACCACCATCACCACCAACCCCATCACCATCATCATCACCACCACTATCATTATCGCCATCACCACCATCACCACCATCACCATCACCACCATCACCATCATCACCATCACCATCACCACCATCACCATCACCATCATCACCACCATCACCAACATCATCACCATCACCACCACCATCACCATCATCACCATCACCACCATCACCATCATCACCATCACCATCACCATCATCACCATCACCACCATCACTATCACCATCATCACCACCATCACCATCACTATCATCACCATCACCACCATCACCATCATCATATCATTACCACCATCACCACCATCACCATCACCATCATCACCATCATCACCATCATCATCACCACCATCACCATCATCACCATCATCACCATCATCATCACCACTATCACCATCATGACCATCACCATCATCAGACCATCACCATCATCACCACCACCACCATCATCATCATCACCATCACCATCATCACATCATCACCATCATCACCACCACTATCATCACCACCACTATCATCACCACCACCACCACCACCACCATCACCATCATCACCATCATCATATCATTACCACCATCACCACCATCACCATCACCGTCATCACCACCATCACCATCATCATCAACATCATCATAATCAAAGCTACAATCATCATTGCCTTCATCACTAACATCATCACTACCACCACGGTCACCATCATCTTCATCTTCATTATCAACTTCATCACCACCATCATCACATAAATCTTGATCTCACTCTGAGTCTCAGGCATGTGCCAGGTGCTATTTTAAGTTTACTTTACACCCCACAACTTGTCTAGTCACCACCATAACTCTGAAGCAAAAGTTATTATTTCCACTTTACAGATGGAGAAATTAAGGTGTCAGTAGCATAAAGGAGTTTTCTTACAGGCCCTTTGCCTTCCGGGAAGTTCTTTTCACCACTAAGTCTCCCAGGTCCACAGAAAGTGCTTGTGGACAGACCTTCATGGGGACTCTGGAGCAGCTCAGAAGACGCTTAGCGGAGAGGCAGCCTGTGGGGTTAGAGCTGAGTAAAACCCCAAAGGCCTGTGGAGCTGTGCTTGGGGCCTGGCCCCCAGAACCACAGAAATCCAGACAATCAGGAAGTGTTCCCTGCTGGGCCAGGGCTTGGGTACTTGCTTGGGTTCACACAACCAAAGCTGTTTGAAGAGCAAGAGTTTCTCTTTGAGAGTGGGGTTTCAGAAGGGGTTCCCTGAGGGGTACACTGCAAGGGAGATGCAAGTCTTCCCTGGAGTTGTGTGGGGAGGTGTGAAGGGTGTATGACGCTGGAAAACCAGGGGCCCAAAGAAGGGCAGGGGGCTTAGGGGATACTATGGGGAGAGTTTGAGGGCCACAACTTAGTAACAGAAGATCCTGGGCACCCTGTAAGGAAGCCTGGATGAGGGACATGCAGACGGCACCTGCTGCGCTAACGAGGAACCGACAGCTGGGACCAGGCATGACCATGGAGAGGGGAGGCATATCCCAGGCCCAGGACACGGTCCCACCATGGAGCGGGGAGGCGCATCCCAGGCCCGTGGAGGCGGCTCGTGCAGAAATCCCTCGCTTGGGGCTGGTTGTGGGGACCACACTGTTTCCAACCTCAGAAATCTGGACAGCCCAGAGCATGCGGCGCTGCGGGCTGCACTGCAAAACACTTCACTGGGTCCCCTCTTGCCCCAGCCTCCTGTTCACTAGTTGGTCTGGGTTTCAGGGCTTTCTTGGGGGGCCCAATTTGCCACTTACTGCCTATGTGGCCTTGGGTGGTGAGTTTACCTGCTTGAATGCAGTTTTCTCATGATTATGTGGAGGGAAAGAAAGGCAGCTGCCTCACAGGGCCGCTGTGTAGCCCCAGCACTCACTGGCTGTGCCCTAAGATCATCCCTTGGAGAGCTGCAGGGCAGCCTCTACCACCCAGACCTGAGCCCAGCGTGGCCAGACTTTGCACAGGGAGGGTGCTGCCATGCCCAGGCACAATCATCGTGGTGAACGAGGCCCAGAGATGTCTCGCCAGCCCCAGCTGCAGCCCCTGGAAGGAATCCCCGGGGCCTTCTGCTTCCGGCACCTGCCTGGACCCTCCTCCTGGGTAAACTGAGGGTGACTTGGGCCTCCCCTCAGGCTGGTGTGACCTGCCGAAGGGCTGTGCGTGGGCAGACACGGGACAGAGGTGCTGCTCGTCCCTGGACCTCCTCCCCCGACCCAGGGTGCCCACTAATCCAGGCCTTCCTTCCAGTCTAATTTGCTGCTTTCTCCACCTTGCCAGTTCCCTTTTGCTCCCGCCTCTGCATTTCTCGTCCAAAACAGAAATACAAAGGGAGGAAATCTATTCAAAAGTCCTCCTCCTCATTTTATTTTTGCAGCTCTCTGGGGTGCCCAGGCTTCAGATTCTCTTCCGATAATTATCTGCCCTTTCGGGGCCTTGGTAACCCAGAGCCTCAGGTTTGGGAGGCAAGAAGGAAGCTCTGGCCTGGCTCGAGCAGGGAGCCCGTTCCCCAGCAGACACCGCCGCGCGCTCGCCCCTTCCCCTCTAACCCGGTGTGTGTGAGCCGGCTACAGTGGATGCTTTTTGTCTCTGAATATCTCCACTTCCTCTCAGCTGATCTGTGATGAACACCAGACCAGACTCTTTTTATGTGATAATTTTCCATCCCAGGCAATTCAAACATTTCTGTGGCTAATAATCTGAGTCTTGGCCATTGCTCAGAAATAACAGAGGCGAGGTTCCAACATAAAATAATACGTCTTGCTTTTTATTACTTAATTCATCAACACTATACTGGAGAAACATCTTGTTAACTGGGCAAGAAGAAACAGTTTCCCAATGCAGCCCTGGCTGATGGAAGCGGGTGTCAGGTGGAGTAATGAATCCCGTTAGCATAAAAAGAGGCCAACGCTGAAAGAGGGTATTATTCAAAGAGGGAAATATTACTAAATAAGAAATCGGTACACTCGCACGGAATCTGTTACATTAAGAATCCCACTCTTTCTGGCCAAACTCAATTTGTCATCCTCACAATCTCCCCCCGTAGATAACAGATGAGAAGAGGAATAGCCCCGAGAAAGTGACCCCTCGGAATCTGTGAAGTACAGGGACGCAGCCAAGCCCACCACAGCATGACAGTAGATGCTTGCCTTTCCCACCCTCCAAGGTCTGTGATGATCTGATTTGGACCCTCACAGCTGAAGGTCCCCAGGGACCTGGGGCACCAAAAGCAAAGGCCTAAGAGGTCCTTGTTGCAGGGAACTGAGTTCCCAGAAGAATTCAGACTCCAGGAGGAGTCTGATGAGCTTGGTGGAATCTAACCTCATGTCTCCAGCACCCAGGACAGCTCCCCACCCACAGTAGGTGCTTCCTAGACACAGCCAGCCCTCGCATGCATGGGGACGCTGGTTCCCACTCACCTCCTCCCGCTGCGGGTGCCCAAATCCAAGGATGCTCAAGTCTCTTATAGAAAATGGCACCACAGTGAATTAGCCCTCTGACTCTGTGGGTTTCAGTGTGTGGTTGGTTGTATCCCGGCAACACTATTAAATGGAGAAGGGTCTTCAAACGCCAGCCTACAAGACCCCAAGGCAGGCATATTTGTTGAATGAATGAGTGAGTGAATGAATGAATGAGGGACGTTTTGAAAATGTAGAACTGAATCAGACACAAGGAACTCGCTGAGCAGATCAGTCAGGGCGAGCAAGGTTATGCCAACGTAACAAACAGCCTCTAAAACTCTGTCTTAACCAAATAACAAAGTCTTATTTTTCCTAAATAAATGTGTGACTTTTATTTTTTTCCCAAGCCCAGTGTGACTTGGCAGGGCAGCTCTGCTTGTGGTAAAGACTTGAGGAGCTCTCTGGGACTCTCTGGTTGCAGGGCTGGAGAGCAAAGAACTCTGGAGGGACCACACCAGCAGCTGGTGCCCGGCCTAGAGCGGCAGTGCCTACCCTCATACTCACCGGCCCGATGCTCCACCCAACCCCAGGTGGGCAGAAAGTCTCATCCTACCTTATTCCTGGAAGGCAGAGAGCCAGAAACTGGGGCCAGCTGTGCCAATGGCACCCACACACATGAAGGGATGACCCACAACCCTGGGCCACAAGGATTTTAGAATCCAGCCAACTAGAAGAGCCTTCCACGGCCTGCCAGGTGCTGCCAGTGTTCACTGACTGCCTTTTCCACTTCCTGAGTGTGTGCTGCAGGCGGCACAGCCCTACGTGCTTCACGCCACATATTAACAAGTAAAACACCCCCTATCGGTGTTCATTTAAAAAAATCATTATCTCACCAATAAGGGATATTATCATTTAAAACTATTTCCAACCGGGCTTTTCAGACACATATGTCCTTATGCATGTGCACGTTGTTTGCATACAACATGCATCTTCTAGAAAACTCTTTTTTAATGAAGACTTTAGCTTTTAGAGCAATGTCAGGCGCACAGGAAAACAGGATGGACAAGTACATTGCTCCCTTCGACTCACTCTCTCCCTGTCTCCCCGCAATTCCCCCGTGATGAACACCTACGTTGGTGTGATACTCTTGTTACAATGGATGAACGAGTATCAGCCCGTTATTATTAACGGACGTCCACAGTTGACCTCAGGGGTCATGGTCACGTGTGAATGTAGAATGGCGCCTGGACCCGCCCTGGGAGTGTCATACAGAGCCCTGCCCCTGCCCTGCCCACTCATCCTGCCCCTCAGCCCGGAGCAGCCCCTGATGGTTTTGGTTCTTCTACAGCGTTGCTTTGTCCCGAGTGCCGTGGGGTTGGAGGCATGGAGCATGCAGCCTTCTCAGACTGGTTGGGTCAAGCCGGTTTATCTTCTCTTATCCTGATGTCTCCTCTCCTCTTCCCTCCTGGTTAACCTCACTACCAGTTACTCAGCATCAGCGGAAGCAAGGGGCAGCCTGAGCTGTTCTCCAGTCCCGCTCCCAGGTGAGGTGCTGTCACTGTGCCACATACCTGCTCTCTGCCATGTAACCATGTCCCTCCCCTGAGAGGCGGGCTCATTCCACACCTGTGCTGTTGGTGTGGCCCCGGGGTTGGCTTCGGGTGTCGGTGTGGCCGTGGGGTTGGCTTCGGGTGTCGGTGAGGCCGTGGTATTGGCTTCGGGTGTCGGTGTGGCCGTGGTATTGGCTTCGGGTGTCGGTGTGGCCATGGTATTGGCTTCGGGTGTCGGTGTGGCCGTGGTATTGGCTTCGGGTGTCGGTGAGGCCGTGGTATTGGCTTCGGGTGTTGGTGTGGGTGTGGCCGTGGTATTGGCTTCAGGTGTCGGTGAGGCCGTGGTATTGGCTTCGGGTGTTGGTGTGGCTGTGGTATTGGCTTCGGACACAAGTGACGATGGGCTTGTTCTGAGCCAAGGCGTAAGGAGGATGAGGACTACATGTGTCTGCCGTCCTCTTCTGCTGCCACCAGGAATATTTCATGCCCCCAGATAGCTCCAGCGTCCAAGGAGGGCAGGCAGTCAGGACAAACTGGGCCCAACCGCCAGTGTGGACCAAGCCCTGCTGCGTGTCCACAGCAGCTAAGTCGAATGCGATACGGAGAGGCACCATGTGTGGTTTCGAGCCACCGAGTTGGGGGATGGCTTATGTCTCCCGTCCCCTCCCCGTGCCACTGTGGCCACAGATGAACACTGCAACTCCTCCCAGAACTCCACCCTGTCCGTCCTGCCTCCCTCTGAGCCCAACTGTGTTGACAGCTCAGTGCCATCCTGGGCTGGGCTCCTGAAGAGTCGGGGGCAGCCCTGACTTCGTGCTGAGAGCTGTCTGGGAGGCCATGTGCTGCACGCGACCCTCAGGACCCCACTGTGAGGTCCGCAGGCTGGCGTTTGGAAACTGTCTCCTGCGATTAAGAGTGTCGTGCATTATTTTCTGACGTGGCCTGGTGGGGGTGATGCTACCTGGATGGCTAGTGTGGAGATACATTCAGGAGAATCGTGGAGGCTGTGGAGCGTGTGGTGCCTGGCGAGCATTCTGTAAGCGATGGTGACATGCACAGCAGCAGCGAGCAGGCTGGAGGGGTCCCTGCACATGCGGCTGGTGTATGGTAGAGGACAGCCCGCTGTCGGAACCAGGGAGGGGGAATGTTGCATCTCCACGAGCACACACCCTGCCTTTTTCCTTCTTTCCTGCATGACCCTCCTTCCCGCCCCCACCCCCTCAGCACAAGGCTGAACACACACTGTCTCATGGCCAGCCTGGAACCTGCAGTGGCAGTGAGGCAGGAGGGGGAGGCTTGGCACTGCTGCTCAGTGGCCCCAGCTGGGACCCCCACGGTCCACGCACCTGTGGGATCACAGTCGGCCCCAGGAAGCCAGTGCCCCCACCAGAGAAGTAGGCTCATGGAGCACAAGCCTGGGATGCTTGTGGATCTGCAACCTTCTCCCGGGGCCTGGCTGCCCCACCCTGCCGCCCACCAGCCCCACCCCCGGGGCAGGCGCTTTCTCTAACAGCAGGTGGCTTCTTAGATAAGGTGGGGAGATACCACCTTCCATGAGGGGCCCACCTCCTGCGGAAAATTTCCACCAGCGAGATAGGCCTCACGGACCCCCACCGCAGCCCCCACTGGTCACATGAGGCCCTTACTCTCCCCAGAGCCTTCTTCTGGCCTCTAGAGCAAGACTGGACCCCAAGAAGCCCGGGAAGATCCACCCTCTATTTGAGGGATTCAGGGCCCGCCTGGGGCCCGGCCTGGACACCGCTATGCAGAGGAGCAGCTGCAGAGCACAGCCCCTAGTGCCCGCACAGGGACACCACTGGGCATGGCAGGACTTCAGAGCCCAGCTCTCGTAGCCGGGAGCACTCAACCTGCACCACGAGAGGGAAGTGTGCTCAGGCCACTGGGTACCTCACCTAGGGGGAGACAGGGTTCGGGAAGAGGGGTGGCACAGTATGACATCACGGACAGTGAGGAGCTGGGCCTCGGGAAGGGACCCAAGTAGTCCCAGCACCCAGGAGAGCTGCCCTCTTTTACCCTGGAGGGGAACCCGCCCCCCGGCTCGCTAGCACACAGAAGCCCAGGTGATGAGAATGGTGGTAACGAGGTTTGGCAGGTGTCTCAGGAGGGAGGCGGTGTGGCTGTGTGGAAGAGAGAACTCCCCGCCCAAACCAATTACCGCAGACTTTGCTGAGGTGTGTGTTCGTGTTTAAAGCAGAAGAGGCTAAGCGGGGCTCAGAGCTGATCTATTTTTCTCTCCTAATAGTGCGGCACAATTTAATTAACTCAATATTGCACCCACCTGAAGATTACGGACGGGGTTTATTGACACCACCATCTGGCTCCTATAAAGCTGGTAATGTAGCCAATAAATCCTGCTTCGGAACCAGGCGCCTGCGAGAGGTGTCCCGCCTGCGGGGCCTCCCCTTGTGCCTGCAAGAGGCATCCCGCCTGCAGGGTCTCCCCGTGCGCCCTGCTGCGGGAGCTGCTTGGGTGGCCACGATGGAAGGGCTGCCCTGGGCACCCTGTGGCGTCGGTTCGGTTGTGGAGAAAGGGTGCCGGTTCCAGGGCAGTACCCGTGTACCCTGACCCCCGCAGGGGCCATGGTGCCACTTCAGAGGCAGGTGTCTGCCCAGGGGCCCCCTACCCTGGTCACTGGGTTCCCACTACCCCGACTGGTCCCCTCGTTCCCACACCCAGTAAAGAGCAGCCAAGCCCTGGACATGGGTTCTCAGATGCCGGGTGCCCAGAGCTGTGCCTGACTGACACGCTGTCACCCCAGTTCACCCCGGGTGCCCAGAGCTGTGCCTCACTGCCGTGCTCTCACCCCACCTCACCCCTGAACCACGCAGCACATGAGACTCATTATCTCCCATTGCAAAGGAGGAAACCAAACGGCAAGGCCTGGAGCTCAAGGCTGAGGGCCGCACTGTCCCGGGCAGAACCAGGTCCAAAGGGCAGGGGTGGGCGGGGAAGGGGCCCTGGCTTGGTCTGGCTCCTCTGGGTCTCCAAGGTAAGAAGACCCCCCCTGTTTAACTCGGGGTTAAGGCAACGTCTCAGTGTGTCCTAAAATTTGTGATGTTTTGTCTGCTACTAGAATTTAAGTTCCAGCATAAAGGCTTAGCACGATAGAGGTCATTCCTGATGACAGCAGGGTCCCCAGAGCCACCTGTTCTCATGCCGAGCCAGGGACCCCAAGATGGCGGACGCAGCTCCCTGCCCTGCCTTCCAGGCTCCGTCCACACCAGGCCCACTTCTGCGGGGCCTCTATGCCAGGCTGTACCCTCGTAGGCCTTTCAGAAGCTTCCCAGGGATGCTTCAGGGTGAGAAAGAAACCCAGGCTCTTCTTTCAGTCACACAGAAAAAGGACAAGTAAAACTCTCATGTCCCCCTGTGCACTCTCGGACTTGGGCTGGATCTGTGTGAACAACGGCCCTCCCCAGGCTGCCCTGAGCCCCCGGCACCCTCAGGCCCTGGGGCCTTGCAGAGCAGAAAGGAAGCCACCTCAGACACGCAGGGCGGAGACCACGGCACCACCACGGCAGGTAATAAGCCACTGCGCCGGACGGTAATTAGCTACACCTCTCCCAGTCGAATCTGACGGTTTCCGCTGATTCAAGGGATCCTTTGGTTGAGGTGGGGGTGGGGTAAGTGGAATCAACTCAATTTAGAATGGGGGGAGGGGAGGTGGCAAAAGGGTTACGTTGATAAAGTCGTCAGCCAGCCTGGAGCTGCCCATAACTCACCTTGGGCCACGCTAAACGGGCCATTAATCACCCTTATCAGCCTGTGAAGGGGCCCCTGCGGGACCGCCCTACCCCAGGGGGCAAGTTCAGGTGTGGCGAGGTGGCGAGAGGTCAGAGTCCACCCAGGGCCGGCTGCCACCTTGGAGGCCACGGGAGCTGTGGCTGCGGCCCCTCCCTCGGGCCTGATTTCTGCCCTGCGGACTGGAGCCTCGGGAGCAGAGCAGCCTCTCCAGACAAGCCGCAACAGTTGTGAAAACAGGATCCTGGGAGTGGGGTCGGGGGAGGCGGGAGAGAAGGCGGAGAGGGCGGAAGCCAGGCACCTGGGCTGGTCCCCGGGGCAGCTGAGGGTCCCCAGGGCCATGGCCCAGCGCTGCCTTGGGAAGGGGATGGCGCGGGTGGTGCTTTCCGACTTTCTGCTGCCTGGGCCGCCTTACACCTCTCCGCCTGCAGCCTTTGATTCAGCAAAATCAAGGATGCAAACTTCTTAGGAATACTTAGTTTCCATGGTAACCGTAGCTGACCTCAACATTATTGTTCTCAAGAGGGGACTGACTTTACTATATGTTCATTCACTGAATTAATGGACTCCCAGTTCTTTTATCAGCAACCCCGGGACAATGGAAAGAGAGACATGTCGTCAAAGGGCTTTCAGCCACTGTCCAGCCTTTTGTCCGCGGCTTACTGCAACGAAGCAAGTCTATTCAGGCTGAGATTATCAAAATCAACTCGGGGCTGTCTCCGGGGCAGCTAAACACACTTGGATTTCATAAAGACATAACTGATCCCACATGCAAATTAATAATTTGGATAGCAGGGTTCTTAGGGTTAGGGACTTGGGTGTGCTTTTTTTTTCTTTTTTGGTAATAAAGCGCATGGGTAGGTAAATGCAGTTTAGTGACGGCACTCCGGCATGATCTGTGTTGCTGGCTGGCTGCTAAGGGAACAGGGGGAAAGGCGGTCTGAACCTCACTCACCTCGCTGGCATAGACCTCAGCAAAACCGAGCTTAGGGAGGCCGCAAAAAGCCTTCTAGATCCGGTACACACCACAGAGCCTTCTAGTTCCCATACGCACCAGCTGAGTCCGACGCATGCACAGCAGCACCTCCTTCTGCAGCTCTCTTTTTCAGGGTCCCTGCATCTCTCCAACCCCATCCCCTCCCCTCCCTACCCCCGCCCCCCACTCCTTTCCTCCCCATCCCTCCAGCCTCCTTGAGGAGGAAAACAATACAAACAGAATACAGTAAGCCACAGGCCTGGACACCGAACAGCAGTCTCTGGCTGCGTGGTGCTGTGCTGGGCTCAAAGCCCGGCATGGCCAGGAACTCGGTGTTATCCCGCTTGCAAACTGCCCGGAGTCCCAGCAAGGTCCCAGCCGCGTTTAGACCTCAGGGTGTGTGGCCTCCTCCAGTAACTGCTGCACAAAAGACACTTAGCAGTTGCCTGTCTGTCTCGCTCCCATCTTCCTGGGATCAGGAGTCATCCTTCATTAGCCCCCAGTCCCCACGGGACGGACACAGAAAACCTCTGGATTCCTCGTTACCGGAGGCATTTTGCCCGGGCCGAGCTATAGAAAATGCCCGCACCACAGCCCAGTGGGACAGGCCATGGTTCTAACATCCAAATAATCATTTCACAAATTATCATCATTATCAATCAATCACCCTGTTTGGACAATGCGAGGCTGGGCTATCAGATGACTTTTATGACCTGTAGCATTTTGTATGTAATAATAATAACTGGGAGAGATTTATGGACCCATCACCGGCCCCTCTTCCAGCGGAACGACTTTATTAGCTCCATTTATTTTTGACCCTCCTCTAAGCCTCTGCACTCCCGCCCCTCGCCCTGGGGGCTGGCTGGGGTGGACGCATTTTTCCGAAGCTTCTGAAGGGTTTTTTTCAGGTCCTCAGGCCTAGCCGTCCCATGCGAATTCACGATGTATTTATTTTTGGGAGGAGGGGGATAAAGAAGCGGAGGGGAAGGGAAAATAAAAATAAGAGAAAAGGTCACTTCCTTTTGTTTGTGTTTCCCCGTTCTGTATTAACACGTCTTTCCTTTTCAAGAGGGGGAAGGAAAACACGATAAAGTGGACAAAGGGAAGGCTGCCGGGCCATGTTTCCCCTTTCATATCGCCAGAGATTGAATCAAAATTCTTTCAGCTGATAGCATCTCCCGGGTGGACTACACTCTTGTTAACGGATAAATTCAAGCCCTCCAGAAAGTCAAAGAATAAATTTAAGCCTTTTGCCAAACGTCTATCCTATTGGATTTTGATAAGATGGCCATTGAGCCTTAATAATGTCTTCCATCCATTTTCAGCGAGCCCTTAACACGGCTCTTGATTCGTCCCCAAAGCCTCTTCGCCCGGCCTTTTTATTACCGGCTCTGGCGGGCTCTCCAGGGAGCCGCGCGCCCCGAGTGATGGATGGACAACTCGCTAGATTATCTCCCGCAGATGTTTGCTCTCCAGGAGCCCCCGGGCTTTCCCTCTAAGTAAACAGAGACTAAATAGAGAGTCCGCTGGAGGGAACGGTCCCAGAGGTCCCCGCACCGCGGCCAGGAAAGGCGCGACGCAGCCCGACCCACAGTCAATGTGACTTTTGGGAAGCGCCGGTGACGCGCGCCCAGGGCGCACCAGGGCGAACGCGGGAAGTGAGCCAAAGCTCTGGGCTGCGCGGGCGCACCGGCTGCGGAGTGAACGAAGGCGCAGAGGCTGGGGTGGGAGACAGAGGGGACATGGGAGGCCAGGGCGAGGCTGAAGGGGCACAGGAGGGATGAAGGAGGACCCTCCCCTGCGGTTGCTGGTGGCTCCGCCCTCCTGGGGCGGGGGCGGGGCTGACGGGAGGCACCTCTGTAGCTCCCACAGGAGCCCCGCCCCGCGCCACAGTCCTGGGTTCGAATCCCAGGCCTCCATACATCCCCCGACCCGGCCACCCTCGCCTGTACATTCTGAGTAGAGTCATCCTGCATCCAGCCCCTTCGGAAACCTCGCTCTCTGATACTTAAAATTCCTAACCATGGCTTCCTCACAAAATATCACCTTTTCTGTAGCTCATGTGCCAAGCTGCTGATTGAATTAATTAACTTCGTCACATTTCACTGAGGCAGACAAAGAACAGGAAGTTTAATCCTCTCAGCGATGGATGAACTGAAGTCAGAGACAGGAGTTGCGCACCCACAGGTCACACAGCGCCACCCCCCCCCCCACCGTGATGTTCCCCTATGAGATTTTTAATGCTCCCAAGTGCGCCTTTGGGTGACGCAAACTACAAAACCTTGAAACCAGAGTCCTCATCCTATAAGTAAGGATTGCACTGAATTCATCCTGAAAACAGCACCACGGTGTGCACAGTTACCGTAGCAATCCACACATTGCACCTATACCGATAGCTCTAAGTGGCGCCTCTGTTTGCAGGGTGGGGCCTCTGTCTGGACTGATGCCTCTCGAGGACTGTCTGTCCTGGTCTTCCTGGCCCCCGAGTCTGAAACCTTTTTTGAATTTTAGCTCACATCTCTCAGTCTCTCAGCCCCAACTCCCCCGGGCCCCCAAGAGTGCCTGGAAATGTAACTGAACGGGTCCAGTCAGAGCCCTGGGGTTAGGGATCTGATTCTCCCACCAGCGTGGCCTTGGCAAACACTCGAATCTCCCAGACCTGACGGTGTTTAGTGTAGAGGCTGAAAAAACTGTGAGTTGACGGCTCAGGCAGTGCTGTGTGGCAGCCTCCCCCTCTGGTGGAGCTGCGCCTAAGGACTTGGGTGAGGACGCCTCCTCCAGGCAGCCCCCAGCCCCTCGGACTGGGCTTGCAGGGCAGCGGCAGGGAGGAGCCCTGGGCTGGGGTCAGGGGGCCTGCTTAGACAGGACCGCCCACCAACGCCCTTGATGCTGGCTCTCGTACCCTGCACTGAGCTCCCTGCAGCTGCAGTGGTGTTGTGGGGGGTCTCGTGCATCGGGTCTGCTCTGATTCTGTGGGATGGCGGAAGCTGGAACTCCTCAGCCCAACCCAAGGCTCTCAACCAGCTTTCCAAGGGCCTGCGTCAAAAGGATGCCTGCTGCCCTGGGCACTCGGAAGTCGGCCCCTGGCTGGACAGCACCTCATACCCACCCCGGGAGCCGCTCTCAAGAATGACCTTGGGCCACACTGGGCAAGACCTGATGGCCCCATATATGAGACAAAAAGGCAAACCCCACTGTGGCCCAGAGACACAGAAGGTGGTGCCCACTTCGCCCTCCTTCTGTCCTATTTCACTCTGGTTCAGAAGCAGCCAGCACTTGCCTCTTCCATGCCCTTTAAATCTAGACTTGACCTTTTAACCTTCTGCCTTGACCCCTGTTCCTAGACCAAGCAATCCCTCCCAGCATAAGCTGATCCCCTTCTAACCTCCTGCCAGGCCACCTCCACGACGCATTTAGGAGAGGCGCGGCCAAGGAGAGCGTCTTGAAAACGTCAGAGGGTCCAGGGACGCATGGGGTGGAAAACTCAACGCTTTCAGGCTCACTCGAGAGCTTGAGAGATTCGCACTAACTGCAGGTCACTTTTCGCGTGAAGTGAAAATACTGCAGTTCTCGGAAATCAGCAGCGCTGCTTCCTGTTTCCTGCTCCTCTACGTCCTTTAAGAAAATGTGAAATCATTTAAAGAGGCAGGAAAGAAGAAAGAGGGAAAGTGGAAAAGACCAGCCCTGGAATTTGCTCCATGGCGCAGTCAAACATGGGTGCAGGAAGACTTCAGGCGTCCTGTGGACGGCGGGGACTGAGAACTAACACCTTGTCCTCAGACAGAAGGACCCCAGCAGGCCAGACACAGCCACACGAGTGATGGGGGGGGGACATGGGAACCAGTTCGCCCGGTTTCCAGAGGCCCTTCAGTGGGTCACTGCGGGCTCAGAAGAAGTCTCCATTGCCATGGTTTCTCTAAAATCAATGTCTCTGGGGTTGAACCTGGAGAGAAGGGTCAGGTCCCCTGTGCTTTGCGGATAGCTCTGCCCAGATGGTGGGTCCCTGTCCCTCATAGGCAGCTCCACCCAAATGCCTCAACTGAGAGACTGGGAGTTTGGTGGAACTAGCACAGGGTTTTCCTTTGACTTTGGGAGAAAAAGGGCATATCGATGACTTAAATACTCAGCTCAGGTCGTGGGGTCAGGCCTTCCTAACCACAAGGCCGCCAGTACCCCTCAAGCCCATATTCTGTGTCACGGAAACCAGTTGTAATTCTTACAGAATTGTAACAGCACTTGGTAGGCACTGACTCAGCGCTGGCTCCTCTGTGCCAGCAGCCCCCACGGTGCCCCCCGTCCCCCGCGATGCTGTCTGGGTGGAGATGTGTAAATGTGACTCTCTAAATTTTATCTTGCTTTAAAGCAAAGATGCCAAGCGAGAGACTGTTACTTTAATTTTACTAGAAAACCCAAGCAAATAGGAGATCGGCCACCATGTGTGAGCGTGCCTGTGTCTGTGGACGTCTGTGTGTGCGTGTAGACAATGCATAGCCCCTGGAAGCCGAGTTCTGGCTGCTGAATGGGTTCTGGGTTTTGGAGCTGCTTTCCAGGCCGTTCCTCCTCCTGGCCGTCTAGACTGCAGTGTGCACACCCAGCGACACGTGTGACTGTGTGTGTCTCCCCAGGGCCTGTGTGTTTCTCTGCATATCGTTCTCCCTCTGAATCTGTTAGAGCTAATGTTTGTCCACCAGCCGTTACCCACCACCAGTCAGCAAAGCTGTGGATAATGCCACGTGGACCCTTTTTCTTTCACCTCGTGGTTTGCTTATTTAAAGCGATGCTTCTTTGGAAGCTATGAGTGCAGCAAAAGGCTTTGTTGAATCTGCAGCCAATTTTTCCCCGTATTCTTTTCATGAGAGTATCCAGCGAAGACAGTTAAATAAACACAACCTGCGTTTATTTAATTTTCCTGTCTGCGTGGCCTGAAGCTTTCCCACAGGTACAGGGCTCTCCTCCGCTCTTGGGAGTTCGGAGAGTGGCGGATGGCCCTGTACCTGTGACCCTACGGCGACATTATCCCCACCTCCCCACACAATAAAAAGAAGCATCTCTGCTAATGACAGCAAAGCCACCGTCCTGTGCACATGTCAGTCCACGGATAACACATTGCTCAGGGCCCGCCAGCAACATTCCGACTGCACGCTTGTTAACTCAGGGACAGCTGGGATGGTGGTCGCCCCGCCAGGAGCTCCGAGAACTCTGGGGAGCCGAGATGGCGCGGGACGAGCTCTCCTACCTTTTTGATGCAGCCTTCCTGGGGTGACACTTCCGCATCCGTCAGTATTTGCTGCAAAACAATTTTGAGAGGGGTTGTTAGTTTCTGAAAAAACGTCGTTCTCAAGCTACACTGGGTTCTAAATGGTGGGGACAGATCCACTGTCCCCAAAAGTCACAGGGTGGGACCCAGCGGCTTCTCCACAGCAGGAAATGAAGACTCCATTGATCACAGGTACCCCTTCTTCCAGCAGAGGCTCCCCAATCACCGAGGACCCCAAGCAGCCCCCAGGGACTTCACCTCCCTGGAAACAGCACACTCCAGGGATGGAGACACTGTGTCGCTCACTCTGGCCCTTTAGGGGTTGGGTGGGGACCCAGGTCAAGGCACCTCAAGGTGAGCCATTCGTATTATTTATGAGAAGCATCTGGGCAGAGCGCACGGACACCCCGGATGCTGAACAGACTCTATTTTTATTTCCTCCGAGTTCCATGGACAAATCACACCGTGTGTATTTAGACATAACTTGGCCTATGTTGTGCTTGGCCCTGGACGGGTGAGGGACAGCAAGGTGCGGTCCCTGCCCTCGGGGGGCTTACAGTCCAGCTCGGGAGGTGGAGGTTGGGGGGAGCTAAACTCTGCCCAGCGGTACCAGGAGACAGAGGCGGGCGGCCAGAGCGAGGGGCAGAGGTTGGCCAGCGCCCTGCAGAAGGACGGCTTGGTGGGTGCTGGAGAGAGAGGGAGCTCATGCCATTTCTCTGCTTCCTCCTTTTTGTCGAATCAGAGGTGTAAGCGTTTTAACTGGCTCTTCACTCCCATCCATATCCCTGGGAGGGGGATGTCCCCTGTGGTTTTTGGAGGAAACTTCTCAAAGGAAATCAAGCTAAGGCAGAAAAGCCGCTGTGCCTAGTGTCATGCAGGGGCCCAGGATGGCCACTGAGGACCCCCCAGCTGTTTGCTGTGGGCCTCACAGGAGCTCCCGGCCCCTCACCCACGTGTGACAGAGGCCGAGACAGGGAGGCTGGAGTGGGCCAGCAGTCAGCTTGTTCTTCCTCCAGGGTTGCTCTGGCTGCAACGTTCTTTGGCTCTGGAGAGCATTTTGCCAGGTGTCTCCTCTTAAAAGCCACCAGGCTGCACTCCAGAGGGGCGGCGTCTCAGTGACCCGTCCCAGAGTGCTGTCTGTGCTAAGCAAACTGACAAACGAGCTCTAGAAATTGGATTTTTCCCTTCTGGACCCAAAGTGGCCGTGCACGGATGAGTATACGGAAACCGCAACATTGTTTCCATAAGAATAGAACCAAGATTGAAACTGATACTTGAAAAATAAAAGGAGAAATGATGCTCAAGCCAAAGGTTTTCCTTCCCCTCCCCTCGATATTACATGATGACTTTATACATCATAAGGACGGAGCACAGCGTGCCTGCCAAGGCGCAATTGACAAGCTGGCGTTCCCAGCCACAGCAGGGCCCAGCCTGATCGCCTTCCGGGTCACCCTGCGCTAATGTGAATGGCAGTGACGGCTGCTAGATTCAGGCACCTACAAGGGCTGCGTTTGGAAGAGGAGAAAGCCTTAGGAGGGGTGTGACCTGCCCGCAGGGCCGAGGCTGGAGGCAGAGCTTGAGACGTATTGATGACTTGAATACTCAGCTCGGGTCGTGGGGTCAGGCCTTCCTAACCACAAGGCTGCCAGTACCCCTCAAGCCCATATTCTGCGTCATGGAATCCAGTTGTAATTCTGACGGAATTGTAACAGCACTCGGTAGGCATTGACTCAGCGCTGGCTCCTCTGTGCCAGCAGCCCCCACGATGCCCCCCTGGAGGCAGAGCTCAAGGCAGTGCTCAGGTGGAATCTGTCCTTGCTCTGGATGCTGGAGGACCGTGTGGCCGTCCCAGGTCTGGTGAAAGGGACGCCCATCCCACTGGTGGCCCTGGAGCTCTTGAGAGTAGAAGGACAGATCCCGCCATAGTGAGCCGCCCCGAGCAGAGAAGCTGTGGATCTCGTTGCCAGTTAAAGGCTGGGCTGAAACCAGAACCAGGGCCTCTGCAGTCCTGCCTGCTTCATGAGGTGCATCGAGGAGCGAGATGCTGGTTGTGTCTCTCTGGCATTTGCAGCCAAGTCACAGGCACCTGCGCAGACACCACCAGCGAGAGGGCCCTGCCGTCCCCATCCTGCCCTGCCAGTGCCTGCTCACAAACCCACACACCCGCCCAGAGCCCACAGGGGCCTGGCGCTGGTCTAGGAGCATTTGGTGGCCTCTGGTTGGGCATTTTCCTGGAGGCTGCCTCCTGTTCCCAGTGGGAAAGTGCATGCCACAGCCCATTCAAGCCATTCCCAACGCAAGTGACACCCCCACCATCATCCCCCGGCCAGGTCAGTCCAGGAGCCCTTGTTAACACCGCATCCTCACATTCAGAGGGGGCTAGAGCCCTCCATCCACCCACCGATGCCACCCTGGGCCTGCTGTGGCCTCAGATGCAAAGCTTTCAGGTGGGGGCTGCCCTCACCCTCCCTCTGTCCACGCTGCTCTCTGTTGGGTGTGCTCCGTTCCTGCTGTGGCCAGCTGCATTTTCACTTGCACTTTTGGTGGCCTGATCTTCCTGCCTCCCTGCCCTCCGAGTGGCCGGGTGGGATGGAACGCTCCCGTAAACCCACCTGTCACGCCATGCGGAGGCCCTTTTTGCCTTTCTGGCAGAGTCTGACAGGGTCTGTGCGTGGGCTTGGCCAGCACTCCTGCTCCCCGGAGCTTGTCATCAGGTGGGGACGCAGGGACGGACCTCCAACACTGGCCCCAATAGTTGAAGGCGTTGCATGCGACGCACCGACCAGGAGGGCCCGGTCATACGGGGTGGCATCAGGAGGTGGGACCTGGCCAGCCTGGGGTGGTGGTGGGGGCAGGTGCTACAGCTGCTGGGCTCCCGGCTGTCTCTCTGAATCCTCTGAGCGCAAGGCCTGGGCCCCCTTCAGGCAGAGGGTGTGGGCTGCTGAGGACTGTGGTCACAGCAGAGCCCATTGTGGAGCCACGGAAGAGCTGCACAGATGTCGAGCCCTCCCCAGCTGCCCTGCATCCCCTGAAGAGGAAGCCGGCGCCCGATGGCAACAGAGAAAGAAGCGGCCCCCTGCAGGAGGGGCACTGGGGCCTGAGCCGTGTTCCGGAACTGCCTGCCCCATCTCACAGCCCACCTTGGCAGGTATGAAGACCATTCACTCTGCCTCTTCACTCGCCGCTGAGCTCAGGTGGAAAAACGGCCGGACGCGCTCCCCGGCTTCCTCAGCCCCAGCCCCCTCCCTTGCCCGAGCCGCCGTTCTGCTGAAAACCCTCTTTATTTTGCTAGCTGGGCCCTCAGCACACGCACCGCTGGCCCCTGGATTGCTGGCAATGGCCACCGCGCTCTCCACCTCTCCGCACCCCGGCAGAAGTATTAGGTGTGTTTGATTAAGCGTTTTAGCCAAAAAAGCGAGGTCTGACCCCTGGCATTTAGCTTCTCTCGCGGGTGCCAGTGCCAGGATTTAGCTAAGTGGGGTTGGTCAGAACCTCTTTTTTGACTCTTAAAATAAATACCCTCTGTTCTCCAAAAAGCCAGCAAAGAGGCCACGTACGCAGAGGCGCTTACGGCTCCGGAGTTCTGGCGCGGCCCCAGGGGGGCTCAGCTTGCTGTTCGGTGTCACAAATGGATCCCGGAAGGTTTCTCTCCCGTCCAAAGTATCTGTTATTAAAGTATCTGAGAACCTAACAAAGGAGGAAGCCCAGAGTGAGCCCCGGCCACGGAGCTGCTTCCAAACCGGCGGGAGGTGAACGGAGCCTAGCGCGGCGGAGGCTGAGGCCCATGAGGGCTCCCAACACTCCAGTTAATGCACCCCTTGCTCAAACCTCCTCTCTCTAACCGACTTCTCTTTTCTTTTTTCTTCTTCTTTTTTTTTTTTTTTTGAAACAGGGTGTCTCGCCCAGGCTGGAGTGCAGGGGTGCAATCATGGCTCACTGCAGCCTCAGCCTCCTGAGCTCAAGCGATCCTCTCAACTCAGCCTCCTGAGCAGCTGGGACAACAGGCACACCACCACCCTGGCTAATTTGTTTTATTTTTTGTAGAGATGGGGTCTCACTCTGTTGCCCAGGCTGGGACTCCTGGACTCCAGCAATCCTCCCAAAGTTCTGGGATTATAGATGTGAGCCACCATGCCCAGTCGGCTCTAAACCAACCTACCTTCCTTCCTTCCTTCCTTTTCTTTCTTTCTTCTTTCCTTTCTTCTCTCTCTCTCTCCCCACCCCACACCCGCAGGCTAGAGTGCAGTGGCTCCATCAGTTCACTGCAACCTTGACCTCCTGGGCTCAGGTGATCTTCCCACCTCTGCCTCCCAAGTAGCTGGGATTAGAGGCATGCTCCACCATGTCTGGCTAATTTTTTGTATTTTTTGTAGAGACAGGGTCTCACTGTGTTGCCCAGGCTGATTTCTGACTCCTGGACTCAAGCAATTCTCCTGCCTCGGCCTCCCAAAGTGCTGGGACGACAGGCGTGAGCCACTGTGCCTGGTTCTAACCTACTTTTCTTTCTTGCCCATTTCTGAAGTAGCTTCATTGGACCCAAAGATGTGGGTCTGAGTCTAGAACCTACTAAAAGCTGATTCCAAGGCCTCCTCTCCTTGAAGAAGCCCCTATGGGTGGAGTCGGGGGGTCAGGGTTGTCTGTGCAGGGCACCCAAGTGTGTTCAAATGGCAGGGCTGATGGAGCCCTCCACAACCCCCACATCCCACCTAGGCTGCAAACCTCGCTCTGCTCACTGCTGGGAGGTTGTGGGGTCGAGGGGCTCAGGGTTCTGCAGGAGACACAACCTGAGCAGAGGTCTTGGTGGTCAGCAGCTTCAGCTTCCCTGCAGCCTACACGTTCAGGAGGGTTTTACAGCCAACTAAACAGTGCCCCTGGCAGGGCTGGAAGCTGATGACCAGGCCACACTGAGCCTCCACATCTCAGGATCATCTCTAACTCTTGGAGAACCACCCACACATCCTCCTTTTCTGAGAGATGGAGTTTTTAAAGAACAAATCTCATTCTTCATTTTCTTTTCCAAATGGAAGCCCTGGATGCTGCCAATTTCCCTGGTGTAAATGTTGCCTCAAGGTGATGGCAATGCTGAGGCCAATCATCACAGCAGCAGGTCATCTTCTGGGGCCCTGCTGCATGTGGGGGGCCTGTCTCAGGCACCGAGGATGCAGACCTCCTCCTCACAACCACATGTGGGAAGCAGGAACCAGCAATGCCCCTGCTGTGTAGACGGGAAACAGGGGCTGCAGAGTTGAGGTGACCGGGCAGTTGATGAGGAGCTGCTCAGGGTGGTGCCCGCACTCAAATGCGAGCCTCCTGACTCCCAGAGTGTGCGCCAGCGGGACAGAGGCCTCCGGGTGGATGCCTCAGCAGGAAGAAGCCACACGCCAGGCCCTTCCACCCGGGACTTGCACCTGAACCCTGGCCAGGCCTCTCTCCGTGGCCAAGCTCCCTCTGGCCGTGTGGGCTCCAGCGGAGCTGGGTGGCTTCCCGTTGGCAGCTCCCGCAAGAACCGTGAAAGGCGGTTAGTCACCGGCCGCCCCGGCTCTGGCTCCCAGAGCAAAGACTGCACTGGTGTTGACACAAACCCTTGAGCTCTCAACCGGGAGTCGGGTAATATTTATTTATTTTTTGCATTAAAAAAAATCAGCTTGGCCGTGTTTGAGCTACAGAAATGATTTTTTTTTAAAGCTCCTTGGACACTGTTTTTAGCTTTTATGCCTAAACAGATACTTCTCAGTTCCTTCAAGTGAGATCTATCCAATGAATGGAGGCTCTCTCTTTACTCCTAAGAAAAATATTTACATAGTCAAGTACGGCACAGAAAAGGACCCTGAGCTCTGGAGAGCCCGTCCCGAAATGCACAGAGGTCTCTACGCCGCTGTTTACACTCCCAGCCGCCACCTCCCTCACTCCTGCCCTCTACATCCCCCCACCCCAACCACCAAAGCCTTCCCAAGTCTCCCGTGTTGGGCCCTGTCATCAGGGGTGGCCTGGGTTCTTCATGAGAACCCCACGGGGCTGTGCGACACGAGGGGACGGCCCCTAAGCCCTACCTTCCAAACCCTCTTTGTTTTGGCCAACGAGAGAAGCCAGGCCGCTCTGCTTCCAGGGCCCCGAGCAGGGGACAGCACTAGGATGCAGCATCTTCGCCCCCAGCCCCACAGGACCCGAGCTCCAGGCAGGCAGCATCTTCGCCGACCTGGTGTGATGGGGCCTTCTGCTTTGCTCTGGCCAGAAGAACTACCGCGGGGGCCAGCAGACTTCAATGCATGCCCAGTGATCTTCTCTCAACCTGCAGGGCTGCCACCGCCTGGCCAGCGAGGCCTCGAAGGTTCGAAATCTGGGCATGGTCTGCTCTGTTTCTGATGTTCCAAGAACACTCTGTTCGCTGGCAGCCCCGCCTGTGAGTGCTGCCCCTTGGCCTGGACACGCCGCCCGGGTGAGGCTGGCCCCGCGTGCATCTCCCTTCCTGTGGGGAAGATTGAACGAGCACTGCTCCTCCTCTCCCTGGCCCCCAAGAGCAGGCTCCACACCCCTTCGTGTCCTCATTTCATAAGCGGTATTGAGCACCTTTGGTCTATACTGCCCCATGGAGGGTGCCTTGGAGACATTTAAAAAATACAGAAACAGAGTTTAGTCCAGAATTCGCTACTCTGGGGCGGAGACAATGGATAGGACCCACCCTGCCTTCCACGGCAACATCAGCACGAGGAAGAGGAAAGACCTCCAGTCTGGGAGCTGAGGTCCTCTTGCGGCGGGGGTCCTGGAGTGCGGGGGGGTCCCGGAGTGCGGGCGGGGGGGTCCCGGAGTGCGGGGGGGGGCCGGGGGGGGGGGGGGGGGGGGCGGGGGGGCGGGGGGGGGACCAGGAGGGGAGGGGGGCTGGGAGTGAGGGGTGGGAGCCCAGGAGGTGATGGGGCTGGGAGTGAGGCAGCATGCACAAAGGTGTTAGCAGGGGGCAAATGAGCGCCCCAGAGATGGAGGAGCCCCGGGTTTGGGAGGGCCTGGGGGGACTCTGCTGTGGCCCTTTGAGGACCAGGCTGAGGGATTTCACTCGGGCAGAGGCTTTCGGATGCAGGCAAGAAACGGACGATGGGGGCATGGGGCGTGGAGGAGGAACAGTTTGCAGGGAGGACGGCTTCCTGCGTGCACGGATCCCCATGGGGTCTCCACGGGGTCTCCCTCTTCGTGTCTGCTCGGAGGAGTATGTGGGGGTCTTCCCTGCTGACCCAAGTGTGGGGCCCCGCAGTGGGCTCCATCTGGCCTGCGCCCCCCAGCTTCCCCCATCTGCTAGGACCTGTCTGGCTCTCCTCACACAGAGAAGGAGGCTGCCCAGGACAAGAGGCCTCCATGGTGAGGTGGAGGGCCAAGGGCTAGGCAGGCCGGGCTCCGAACTGGGTACTTGGCCCACATTAATGCATCTAAATCCCAGAACATGCCCACGAGGAAGGCTATGGCTTCCTGATCTTTGTAGAAGAGGAAGGGGCTCAGAGAGGTAAAGCAGTCTTCTGAATTTGCACAGCAGGGGAGTGTTAACCCGGGCTCACCCTGGATTCACAGGGGCCCTACCAAGATCAAGGTGAGTGGGCCCCGAGGAGGTGGCGCATACCGAGGGCAGGGCTGGACAGCCCCTTTTCCCAGGGAAGCCTAAAGGCACGCAGGTGTTGACCAGCCCTGGCCCCCAGCCCAGGTCACGGAGGCACCCATCACCATGGCACAGTTTGCTGGTGAAGCACCTAGGAGGCCCCCACTCCCTTCCAGCCTGCAAGCTGCCCTGTGAGGCCTCATCACCAATGCAGTGGTCAGACAAGTACCCCCCAGGTCATTAGCAAGTTTGTAGTCCTTGATCTGGAAGTCATGGGAGCCTCTCAGAGGTCGAGGCTGCTGGGAGCCCTAGGGTGGGGGGCCTGTCTCTCACTCCAGCCGCTCCTGGCCTGGGAAGCCGCCCCCCGCCAGGCCTCTCCAGGCCTCCTTCCCAGCCTCTGGGGCTGCGGGAGACAAGGAGTCGCTGTGGGGTCCCCCTGGCCTGCCCCGGCTGTGACCTTGCTCTGCCCTCTGCCTCTAGCACCTCGGGGCACAAGGTAGAGTTTGGGGCAGGGATGTAACTGACCACCTGCACTGGGGCTGCAGGTGTCTGGGGAGGGTGGTGCCTGCAGGGACACCTGCTGTCTGGATACTGCCCCCGCCATGCTATCCCTTTCCAGAGAGGAGAGAGTGCAGGTTACCGCACTCAGAGCTTCCCAAGCTTCCGGAAGGCTTGGGCCATTCCAGCCACAGCTTTGAATTCTCCACCAAGCCAAAAACACAGCTCCTCCACCACACAACACCCCTCCCTGTGCTCGATGGGCTGCTCCAGATCTCAGAGCCCCGCCCCACACCTGCAGGTCAGCTCTTTCCAAATGAGGGGCCTTGGGGAGATCCGACCCAGCCTGGAGATGCCCTGGAGCATGGCAGGCTTCCGGGGTTCTACGTGGCTGAGACCCGCCCCCCTCCTGGACTCAGGGGTGCTCTTTCTCCTGTGTCAGGCTGAGCTGGGGAAGGCCTGTTTTTCCTGGGCTCCACCTGGGAGCACCTGCTGTTGGAGCGAGGTGAGAGCGGGTGAGGGTCACCTGGTGCGGGGACTGGCAGGAGGCTATCAGCCCCTGGGGTGCAGGCTCCAGAGCCCTTTCTCTGCTGGGCAGCAGGGCGAGCAGGAAGGATCTCTGCAGGCCCCCGTCCCCGAGCCCAGGGGTGTCCAGCCTTGCTTCTGGCCCTCTGTGGATGCCTTCCTCCTTCTGCTTCCGGAAGATTGATGCCCCCAGGGGAAGGGAATGTAAATCATCAAAGCGGGTGACGTGTGGCCCTTGCGATCAATGGCTCATGACGAGTCGTGACTTCCAGCATGAGAAAGGGAAGCAGCGGCCGGTCCAAGAGCCTCCCGTAGCCAGCTCAGGAACTGGACATGCGTGCCCTGGAAATGAGGGAAAGTTCTGCGAGGCTGTTTGCTCCTGGAGCTGGTCTCAGAGCTTCCGTCTGAGGGCCTGGGTTCTAGGAGAGGAAAGGCAAGACCTGGAGCAGCTGGGCGGCCTCGCGGGGCCCAAGGCCCTGCAGACAGGGCTCGGTAGGGGACTCTGGCTCGGACGCCGGGGGGCCGGTCCCAGGGACGCCTCCACGTTCTGTAGCCCCTGTGCTAGGAAGGTGCTGTTGAGGCTGATGGTTCTAGGTGGACGGCAGGTGACCTTGACCCAACGCACTCACACTGCATTTCTCCACCAACTTTCATGAGAGCCCTGTAGCCTGGAAACGGATGGCCGGCACTCACTTCAAAGCTGCCCAGTTGTTACAGGCAGGCTCATCCTCCCTCCTGGATTAGACACCCCCTTAGGCCAAAGGCAGGGTGTCAGGCACCATCACGGGCCCTCCGAGCAGGAACACAGCGGAGACCCCACGTGGCATTTACCGAATGATAAATCATGAGCTACCGAATGGAAAATGGGAGCTCTCCTTGCAGGATGTACAGAGCTGCTACAAGATCGTGTTCACCTGGGCCGGGCCCCTGGGAACCAGGCCCTGGCCTGTGGGTGGGGGGTGGGGACTGGCACAGTCACTGTGGGGTCCGGCCATCCAGCCTGCAGGGGCCCTGTGCTCGGGGTGCCTCTCTGACTATGGGACTTAGGGAAGCTGCCCTGGCCGCCCTGACAGGCTCAGGGCCTCTTGCTGGACCAGGCGTCTTGGGCAGGCGTCTGGAAATCAGATACCCGGGCCTCGAGGCACAGGGTCCGGCTCCCGCCTGTCTTGCTGCTGCTTGGCCTGGAAGTGACCTGGCAGGGGCAGCCTGGGGAGCTGAGGATGGACCTGAACTGCTGGAGCGGGGACAGCTCCTTTGTGCAGGCTCTGTGTCAGTGCCCCACGAACAAAGGGACCAACCTGTGGCCAGTACTGTTTGGATTTGAGCACTGAAAGCCCCTGTCCCGGGAAACCCCTCCATTGGTGACCCTACTGGAGAGGAAGCAGCAAAGCTACCCCAGAGGAAGGGCCTCCAGAAAAGGGGATGAGTCAGGGGTGACAGCCCTGAGGACAAAATCAACACAGCCGTCCTACGCCCGGGTGCCAAGTGCCCAAACCCTGAGCACACCCCCAGGACACCAGGACCAACCCCATCGCAAACCTGAAAGTCACAGCCCACCTGGTGGGAGTGTCCAGGAGCCGAGGGCTCCAGGCTCAGCCAGGACAAACGAAAGGAGAGCCGTGGACCCTGTGCCCATCCTCCAGCAGCCACTCCCACCTGCGAGAGGCCAGCTCAACAGTCTCCCAGAGTTGATAGAATTTCCCCCCACTTAAAAAAAAACCAAAAAAACCCAACACTTTATTGCGCTATGATTGGCATATAAAAAGCTGTTGATATTTAATGTAGACAACTTTATGAGCCCGGAGACGTAAGAATGCACCGAGAAACCATCGCCACGATCCATGCCATAAACCCATCCATCACCTCCAAAAGCTTGCCTGCCCTCTTCATTCATCATTAGTTTATTTTGTGAGGGGACAATCTACCGTCGGCTCTCCTGTCTTAGTAAAGTTACGGAGGCCACACGGAGGCTGCTGAAGGAGACTACTCCAGGCCCACTGGGCAGACAGGACCAGACCAGGCCAGCCGCACCCACAGGGGCAGGGAGAAGGATGCTGGCACAATGTTTCTCCATCTCCCAAAGGCCAGTGTCTGTGAGCAGGGGATGATCCACGCTCAGCCTGAGCCCTTTGCGCCCCAGGATAGATTCTGCTCGTCACGAGTGGCAGCGGCAGGAGGGGACCCCAGCTCTGGGGGGTGCTCTGTACCTTCCCCCATTCACTTAAACCAACACCAAGCTTTGGCATTGCAAACCCCGAAGTGGCTGTCCCGACTCACATCTGAAAGGTGTGCCCTCCCAGGTCCACTGGTGGCCATTTTCCACCCTGCTTCTGAAAATACTGATGGTCCCTTCCCCACGCCGATGACACAGGAGGTGCTAGGCGCTGCGCGGCCACCGGCCACCCCCATCCTGGGGAGGGGCAGTTGCTGGAGGTTCCCCCACTGGCAGTCCTCCAAGGCAGCCCGGTGGGTTCTGCGCCAGCATCTCCCCAGGGGGCTTCTCTTTCCACGGGGAAAATAAATCACAGGATCAATGATTGGTTCTATACAAACATTTATCTTTTATCTCAACCCTTTTTAGTTATAGAAATGACCTGGAAATTGACAGAATCATATTAATGCACTTCTACTTGACTCTGCTGATTGATCCCTCGTTTATTAAGGTGATTCTTAATAATCATAAGTGAATAAGAAGGGTTGTAGATCTCCTGGTCACGGCGCCTGGGTCACACACATGTTTGAAAGCCCCAAGACCCAGGACTAGGCGGGGGAATCTGACCTCCCCAAATTGGGTTCTTTTCTGGCTGTGACTTATGGCTCCACTCACTGAGGTTTGGGGAACCCTTCAGGATCTGGAAGTGGATCCATATCAGAGAAGAACATGGAATTTTAACTCCCTTAAAAATGGCAGGCGGCACTTTCTGGGGATGGAGGAAGCAGAAGCAGCCACCAGTGTCCTACCCGCCTTGGCCCTTCCCCGATCAAATTCAGTCTTCCTCTCATTCTCACTTGTCACGCATGCCACTTACTCATGAAGCAAGCATTTGTGGACCCGCATGTCTGGGTTTCACAAACTTGCAAGCCAAGGAGGCCAGAAGTACAACTGTTTCCCATTGTATTTTATTCTTGATTGAAATAAAATAACAGTGATAATCATAACAGCAAATATGCTAGCTCTGCCAAAGGCATCATTGCATTATCCTATTTAACACTTGAAATAATCCTACGATGATAATCCCCATTTACACCTGAAAATGCTGAGGCTCAGAGAGGTTGGGTTAAGTTGTCCAATGTCACAGGGCCAGGAAGTGGCAGAGCTGGGATTCGAACTCAGGCCGTGCAGTTCCACAGGGCATTATCCAGGCCTTTGGCTTATCTGGCCTCCCTTGAACTGGTTCCATTTGAAGAAGTGGGGGAGGTGGATTGGCGGGAAGGGAGAGGGAGATGAGGAGCTCTGCTTTCTCTCACATGAGGAATGTTTCGAATCTGTTGTAGGGACAACATGCAGAGGCCCGAGCGCCTAGGTTTCGGTCACAGCTGCCTGCGAACTCGAGACCACCGTGCGTGAGGGCAGCCGGAGGCAGAGCGCCACCAAACAAGACTGCACACTTTGCTAATGGGACACAGTGACAGGAACAGCTGCAGCGAGGAATTCCGGGCTGATCTGCTGTGAAAAACTGGCCGCCTCTGGAGTCTTGCAGCCTCCATGCAACTGTGGCTGCAGCTGGGACCCCTCAGGGCCCAGCTTTACTCTCTTGGGGTGGGGATAGTGGAGAAGCTGAACCAGGAAGGCTTGGCAGGTGAAAGGCTGCCCACTCTGCCCCGGATTTCCAAGTAACCTCCCGGGGTCCCACGTCTGCATTTCCAGGCCATACCGAGTCCAGGGCCAAGCACACTGAAGGTGCGGGGCAGAGAATTCACAGGACTGCCCAGCCTTGCTGAGACGTGGGGCAGACATATGGCCAAGGCTGCCTGCCCTGGAGGATGCCTTCAGGGGCTTCCTGACCAACACGGAATGTTCCTCCAACCTTCCTTCCTTCTGGTGCCTTTCACAGAGCTGGGAGGGGCTGCAGAAACCAGGCAAAGAATCCTGGGCTCCCAGCCAGCGCTTCCCATTCTGAGTCCTAGAAACACTTCTCAGCCCCTGCATCCCCTGAGTTGAGCAGTCTTGATGCCCTCATCTGTGAAGCGGGAGGCAGACGCCCCAGGGAGACGGCCTTGACCGCTGTCCATGACGACGGAGAAGATGCAAACAGCAACCCTGCCTGGCCAATCACTCCCTTATTTTGCAGCATAAGCACACAAATAATGATGACACTCAAGACGTAAACACCCGTTTTCAAGACTGCCACACTCGTGGACCAAAAGCCTCTTGTGGCGATTAACCTAGTAAGCGTGATGGAAGGATGGGCAGCTTTTACATGTACGAAGAGTTGTAAAAGCAAACAAAAACATGTATGGGACGGAGATCACACGGGACACAGAAAGCCTAAATTATACATGATCTGGCCTTTTACATTGGAGGCACATTGACCCCGGCCCATGGCAGAGACACCACAGCTCCAAGGAGGATGGAGATAAGAGGGCACTCATGTCCTTGGGTAGCCAGTCCAGCTGCCAGCAGAAAGGCAGGGACAAACCTTCCCCCGCCTTTCTCCAGGACTGAGAGGCTTCCGTGAGCAGAGGCGGCTCATCTGTCCCTGCCTCCCTTTGCTCACACCTGCTCCCAACACCAAAAGGCCAAGGCAAAACCCCAAGCAGAGGAAATACAATAAGGTTGTCACTTTGAATGCCTCATGGTGCCCGAGGCTGCAGTGTGGTCCCACCGGGCAGGTGTGGGGAAGGAATGTGCACAGGTACCACACAGCCAGCAAGACGGGCAGGCAGGGCTGCTGGGAACACCCAATCCTGGGGACGGCTGTCCCGCCTCACCCCAACCGGGGCTCACTGGAGCTGCCTTCTCAGCTGGAGCCTCCCACGGGGAAAGGTGGCGTGAGATTGGAAGCAGCCTGAAACGGCTCTGTTCATTTACGTTTTTCTTATTCTCCTCCTGTTTGTTTTCCAACAAGGAGAAGCACACGAAGCACACGAACTTGCCACAGGGGAGATCCCCAAACCCTCAGAATGTCAATTTCCATCTGCACAACTTCCCTGGAAATTCGACCTCCTCTGGGATGGTGAAGGGTCTCTTCCCTGGGGCAGGTCTTGTGGCCATGAGTCCGGTGCTAACTGAGCTTCTCGCCTGGATGACTGTGGAGGGCAGTGGAGTCTCACTCCATGCCCACACCAAGGGCTCATCCCAGGAGGCTGGGAGTGGAGTCCTAGTGCAGAAAGGCATCCATGAGGCCTGGCAACACCCAGGAATCCAGAACGGCCATCTAGTTGGCCCCCTTGCCTGGCCTTGTGGAGAGCCGTGGGGCAGGTCAGGATTGCCAGTGGAGGCCAGTCTGTCTCTCTTGAGGTCCTTGGCTAGACAGCACGCTGGGTGCCCGAAAGCATCCTCTAGTGATTTCATCTCACAGGGACCCCAGACAGCTGCAGGGGGATGCGCGTTCCTCCTTGGGCCACAGCAACGCATCGGAAGCGCGTGGAGCGTTCATGCAAACGAAACATGGGCGCCAGGGCAGCTGCTTTTGGTCCTGACATCTGCATGGAGCTGCAGTTTTATTTTGCACCATCTTTCCTCGCTTTCTAACAAGTCACTGAAATGAGAGCAGAGACCTTGCTCTAAGGAAGAGAGCAAACCACTCTCCCTCCTGCCCGTGTCTGAGAACGGAGCCTGGGCCAGGGGCTCCCCTGGGGACGGCTCCTGCCCGCTGGCCGTGAGCCTCAGAAAAATACACACACCTGCTGGCCTCCGTTCTTTTTAGCCCTAAGAGAAGAAGAAAAAGACCCTTAAGGCCTCCCTGGTTTGTCTCCAGCTGCAGGAGGCCAGCATGGACAGCAGGTTCAGTGACCAGGCTCACGGGCTGCGAGCGGCTGGGTGGGACTGGGTTCCGGTCCGATTCTGCCATCCTGCCTGTGAGGCTTGGAATGCCCATCCCGTGGCTTGGATGCCCTGACAGGGAAGGTGGGAGGTGGCGCTTTGATGCCTAGCTATGCTGTCAACAAACATGACAAGGTCACCATCTGTCTGCAGGATGGACTGAGAAAAATGTTCCTTATTAGTGCAGGAGAAAGACAGGGGCACGGGGGTGAATGTGCTTCCCAGGCCATCTAGGGGAGGCCAGGGAGGGCCCACGGGGCACCTGCAGGTGTGGGCACCTCTTGCCCGATCTCACAGTCCTCCCTGACTGCTTCTGTGCTGGACTGTGGGTGATCAGTGCTCCCAGGGACACCTGTCCACCCAACCCGTGTGTGGGTAACGTTGGCCCTGGGGGAATATCCACCAGTCAGTAGTGGAAAAGGTGCCTTCCTCTCGCCATGACCCTGGGCTCCTCGCTGGCCGGCTTGCTGCATGGTTGCAGAACGCAGAACGCAGAAGGGCTGCGTTCACGGTGCCCTGGGGAGGCACTCTGCCCAAGTGGCTTTAGAAACGGGCACCTTCCCGCCTGCGAAGGCATTGGCCCAGGAAGGCTCATCTTGAAGAGCCACAGAAATAGTCTCAGACACAGTTACTGAAACTGTATTCTTAGGGCTGGGAGAGCTGTTCCGAAGTGTGATTTATTTGCCCTTCCCAAGGACTGAAAAGAGGGGTAAGGTTGTGCCAGCTGTGAACCAGGCAGGCCTGTGGGAAAGCACTGCCTGTGGGGGTGATGGCCCAGGGCATCCTGTTCAGAGAGAGAGAGATGGAGGGAGAGAAAGGAGAACCCCATGGCAGGAGGCCTGGGGAGCTGGGTGGACAGTGCAGGTGGATAGACAGAGGATCTCACACGCAGAACTAGGTGGTACTATTTCTGGAGGGACAGGGCATGGTGAGGAGCCCCCAGCTCATAAGGGGCGATACGCACAGGCCGAAGCCCTGGTTCAGCAGCTGGGGCAGCTGCAACATTGTCGAGGCAGTGGGGACAGGGCAGGGAGATGACATAGCCCTCGTTCAACTTTATGCCCATCTTGGAGTCCTCTGAGCCTGGCACAGGCCTTCCTTCCTGGGGCTGGCCCACAGCTCCCTTTGGGCCACAGGAAAGCAACAGCGTTACTCTGAGAGGCACACAAAAACTGCTTTCTCTTGACCTCCATTCCTACTAGCTTTGTATGGCCTCAAGTAATTAATTCTGGTACATTCCTACACTTAACAAACAGAATTTTCTCGGGGTGTGCAGACTGCCTGCGCAATCTCGGGGTGTGCAGATTCGCCTGCGCACGTTCAGGCAGAAAACGGTGGGATCCTTTTCCTCTCTCAGCCCACTTTTAAGGCGTCTCGTTTATCGCGAGTGAACGCAGGCGCGTCCCATCCTCGGTTTGCGTCTCTTCTCTGGAAAACGCTTCGTGCTTTTCCAGGCTTCAATCCTGGGAAGGACACACTCTGGACACATCCCCCGGGGACTCTCTTCAGAAGAGGGAGACCTCCGTATATTCAATCAGTGTTGCCAACTGGCAGGGACAGCCTCGCCACCGGCACGTCAGTTTTGTCTTCAAGATCTCGCTTTCTCCGAGCGGAACAACGTTACTTGGATGTGACCGTGAAGCTTGGGATACTGCAAAGAGCCCATGGTTCGAAACAGAGACTTGGAGAAAGAGCGAACTTGACCCACTCAGGTGCGGGTCACACAGTATTGGTGCTTGTCATGATGGAGAAAGAGAGAGAGAGAGAACGCCAGCTCCAAAGCCCCTGCTTCCCAGCACCTGTCCGCACAGGAACTCTTGCCCAGGAACAGGTCCTGCTCAGGAGATCCAGCCACCGCCTGCAAGAAACTCTTCACAGCCATCTCTTTCTTCCAGTATCTTAAGAGGAACTGAAGGGTTAGCGCCGGCAGAGATGGGCAGCCTGGACAGCCAGCTGCGGATTTGGGTCTTTGCATTTTACCAAACCAGGTCCCGGAGCTGAGCCCTACATCTCAGGTCCTGGGGGCTGATTTGGGCCCACGGGTCCTGATTTCCTTTTAGCACTGGCTGTTAAGAGTGTGCCGCAGAGCCCAGCCATAGCTGCAGCCCCATGCTGGACTGTCACGGTCCCGCCGGCTTTACGCACCTTCACTCTGCAGCTCCATGCCTGAGAGACACCACAATCTTTTTACCCAATTTTCCAGCTGAGTTGACAGAGGCCCGTGGAGGTCAAGGAGCTTGCCCAGGGTCACTGAGTAAAACAGCGAAGCCTCTGGCCTCGGGACAAGGATGCAGGACTCTGGTTCCTGTCCCTAATCGCTTGGCCAAAGGCTCTTTCATAAATAATAGAAATAACAGGACTTCATTTTTCTTTAGAGGATAAACTCCCCAAACGGCCACCGGGGCTGTGGTCCGCGAGCTGCAGGTCCTCGCCGGGCGAGAAGGCAAGGTCGGAGCTCCAGCAGCCAGGGGATGAGGGGCCTGGAGCACAGGCTGGCTCCCGCGAAGGCATTAATTTGTAACAGACGCCCAAAGAGCTGGAAAGAGCGTGGATGTTCGTTGCACGTGACAACGGCTGATTATTCATTGCTGACAGTTATTAGCCTATTATTAAACGTATGAATTGCCTCTTTCATACCACATTGCCTATCCTTAAAGTGCTTTATTAACTGACATTAACCAATCCAATTAGCAAAAGACACTGTATTTGTGTAATTAGTAATTTGAGGCTTTGTTCTGTCTTGGTCTTAAAGAGAACGGGCATTGGATGTTGATTAGCGCGGCGCACTGTACAATTAGGAGAAGTGGTCGGAGATTAACCGACAACATTCTCATTCCCCGGAGTCCCCGTGCGGGGACCCAGTCCCGCGAAGACGTGCAGGGGTTTATGTCTGCGGCATTTAAGTGAATCCAATTGCTTCCTCTTGTATCCAAGCTCCTCTCTGCAGTTGGCATGGCCTCCAACGTCAGGAAGGGGAAATATTTATTTTTATGATAAATGTAGAGGCTGAGCAATAAGGAACCTTGTTGTTTAATGCTCCAAGCCTAATTCTGCAGAAAATCTCACAATCCAACTCTGAGTATTAATTGCAAGGTTGTTTTTCCTAATCAGATGCCAAAAGGAACATTTCAGGGAAAGATGTTTTAGGGCCGCCTTTGCCAAACGGCATTTCTGTTTATGTCTCTGAGTGAGCAGAGACGGCCAAGATGGGGCCAGATGCTCTAGATAAGGGGGAAGCTGCGGAGGGATCCAGGGTGCCAGGCACGGACTCACCGCACACCCGAAATACGGGACCAAGTGAAGAGCGGCGCTCAGGCCCCGTCTGAATGACGCGGCCACAACATGTCAACGTCCCCGTGTGCCCCTCAGTGTTCCTCTCAGATGCCCCCAAATGTTGTTAGATTGTAACAGTGCAGAGAAGACCTCATGAATCTCAGCAACCAGCCCCGTGCTTCTTGGCAGCTTTTAGCTCTGAACAGGAAGGAAGTGGGTTGGCCTCAGGGGTAGCTGGGTAGCTGCCCCCAGCCTTACCTGCTGGCACCTGAGCTACCTGGAGGAGGAAGCTGGCGTTTCACTCAAGGGTCCTGGGAGGCCTGCCTGCCTGCTGGACGAGGTGAGGCCAAGGCTCTGGCCCTGTCCTAAAAGTGGCTGCCACAATAATCTGGGCCCACTAAGGGCTGAGGCACGGATGCAGGAGAATCAGCCTCACCTGATCTGATTTGTTCCTGCAGAGGTAAAGAAGATGGCCCCGCGTTGGAGCATGCCACTGGCCTTGCCTGTGCGGTGCCCACACATCTGGCTGCCCCGGCGGCTCCGTCCCTAGGAGCTGTGTCCTGTGATCTGACACTTCTGGAGGGGGGCCGATTGCCCACTTGGAGCCCAGATGTTTGGGCTGGGAGCAGACACTGCTGACTTCATTCCAGTGCCGGTTTTACAGCCTTATTTCACCTCCTTCAAGTAGGATTCTCATGTGTTTTTTTTCCCATTCCACGCCAAAATAAAGTTAGAATTCTTGAAGTCCCAAAGCCTCATCCCTTCACTGATCTTCTTTGCCTTTCCTTTCTGCTGCACATGCGTGCGTGCGTGCACACACACGCGTGTGCACACACACACATACATACAAATACACACATACACACACACACACATACACATACACACACATACACAGGCACACACACACACAAACACACACACATATACACATACACGCACACATACAAACACATACACACACACAAACATACACGCGCGCGCACACACACACAGGCAAGCTGCACGTCATCAGGTCAGGCTGTGGAAATCCTGCACCCAGGACGTAGAGAGTGGTGTCCACGCGCCGCGCAGGCTGGACCTGCCCTTCAGAGGCAGACAGGGACCGGCGCACACAGGCACTCACTAAAGGTAAGGCAGAGAGGAGACCTGGGTGCAAACATTTCAGAAACCTCTTCAAAATATTTGGGTTTGTCAAAATCCCAAACCGCCGTTTGCCAGGCACTTTTCCCGCTAGTGTTTGAGCCCGCGGGTATTTTAAAGGAAATGAGATCCGTGTGTTTCTGATTTATTTATACTTAACTCATCAAAATGCTGTTTTAAAGAGCTATTTTGTGTCCAAAATGCCCTCTATCCTTTTTTTTCCTTCCAAGCTAAAAGCCATATTTTGCCAAGCATATATGACCTTAAACTCTAACATTTTCAAGGTTCTTTTGATAGTCAAGTTCATGAAGTCCAAGCAGACCTGAACCGTAACCAAAGGCGCCCCTCACCCCCACCCCAGGAGGAGCCCAGTGAATGGGAAGGTGACGCCCTTGGCCTTTTCTTGCTTTTTGTCTCTGACCCAAGCACCGTATCTGTCCCTGTGGCCCCACCAGAGTCCCCGAGACGCTGCGTCCAACAGGAAGGAGCAACTTCTCTGGAGACAAAAATCCCCAGAGATGAGATTGCATAGTCCTTCCCAGAGCTCTTGCCTGGAGCAGCTCAGGGTCACCTCAGGACCAGGGTGGCACCGGAGCAGGTATCCTCCCGCCTGGCTTCACAGTAGGGGTTCCCCTTCTCATCCTGTGGAGCCCACAGTATCTTTTATCCAGGCCATGGCCCTCATTTCTCCACTTCATTGTTCCCCTTGGGGCCGCCTAATGCAGGTGGCCAGAGGGGAACACAGTTCTCCTGCAGGTTTAAGCCAAGTCAGACCGGAGCACATTTTCTCTTCTCTAAGGAAAGAAAAAGGGAAGCACTGGCCAAAGCCCGGGGCGAGTGGGGAAGGGGAGAGGGAGAGAGAGTGGCCCGGGGCACGTGCGGAAGGGGAGAGGAGGAGAGAGTGGCACTTGGAAGCTGGTACCCCAGCGAGAGGGGCACACCGGGGCCTCCAGCGGGAGACACAACTGGGTATTGGCAACACTGTCGCCTGACCCATAACACCGGACGAACTCGGGTTATATGCTTTTGGGTGTGATATTTATCTCTGGCCGATTTCATGCAATGGAGTTCAATTATGAATTTGATTGCTTTTTTGTGCACAATATAAAATCCTTTATCTTCGCAGCATTTAATTGTGTTCCCTGGCAGATTTGGTATTCATCACGGCCCTGCTGTCCCCAGCCCCAAAGATAAACCATCCGCGGGGCAATAAATGTCCACTCTGGTTATTGATGCTTTCAGGGAAATTGATTATCTATTTGAGGGGCAGAGCCGGCTGATGTATGGCCACCTCTTTACCTGACACAATAGCTTCCCTGGAAGAGAAATCCCTGATCGGTGCCATAGATTTTCTATTATATGTAAAATTTCCAAAAGTGATACCCGTTTATCTTAATATTTGTAAAAGGAGGAGACGCCTCGGATGGGGTTGGAAAACTGGCTTCCTTATTCATCTGCTCAAGGCATTTAAAGTTGGAAAAGGCGGTGGACAAGGTGGGTGATGAAACAGGGTGCTGGTCCCGCTCTGGTTATTCCCGGTTCTCGCTGCCCATTCCGCCGACCCCCCCCCGCCATTCCGGACACTGCTCACCGGCCCTGGTACCACATGACCTCTCGCACCTGGTCTGTGATTTACTGAGAAGTTTATTCCTAGGGTTGACATCAGTATGCAGACCCAGTACTCAAATTGATGGTGCATTCCCTGGCAGCCCTGAGAGGTAAAGCAGGCTTTGGATGAGTTTAGTTTGAGCTCAAGAAAAAGAAAATCCAAGCAATGTTATTCTAGATTGACCATCACGTACTTGGACGGCCAGTCTTTCTCCTTTCTCCTTCTTGCCACGATTAAGAGAAAAGTGCCACGATTAAGAGAAAGGGGTGAGTGTGGGGTCAGCACCTGTGTGAGTCATGACACTCCTGAGCTGGGGAAGACGCCTGAACCCAGGAACATTCCAGACAAAAGATGAACTTCGGCTCATCAGCAGCGCTTCTATCAGCCAAACGATAACAGGCATTGTAAACTCCAGAAACGTTTGCTCCCGACGAAAATCGATAGCAACCCCGCAATCAACACTGTGAGGAACCGCGCCCTGGTGAAAACTGGCCCAGGGTGTGTTCATTTGCTAATTCCCAAACTCCAGAAGGAAGCCTTGATTTTCGGAGGTTGCAGTGAGCCGAGATCGCGTCCCTGCACCCCAGCCTGGCAACAGAGCAAGACTGTGTCTCAAAAAATAAATAAATAAATAGAAGCTTTAATTTTGGCCGTGGTGGAGGCAGGGCCACCTTGGCGGCCCCAAGGATGCGTCTATGAACTGGAGCTTCCATCAGCAAACGCTGCTCCACGCACACTCATGTCTGGGAATCTCTGGAGCTGGGGATGCCTTGACCGATCCAAATGCCCCTCAAGCTGGTCTTGCTCCCTGCCCCCCACCCACCAGGGCTCTACCCCCGCCTCGAGGGCAAACTGCACACTTTCTCCAGGCCCCTTTGGATGCAAAGGACCCTCACATCAGGCTTCAGTTTTGGAAACCACAAGCCTGGGAATCACAGATGGATGTGGGGAAAGGCCCAGAACCGAGCCTGCATCTGCTGCAGCACTGGGAATGGGGGCGCTGGTCCTCGCCCCACCGCACGCTGGAGACAGGGGCCCTACAGAGCACCCATGCCTGGTCCGCCCCAGAGTCTCATGTTGGGGTGTGGGCCGGGCCTAAGTTCCCTGGCGTGGGGAGCAGGCCGTCCCCTGCATGGTAGCTGGTGCGTGAGGCCTGCTGAGCAGGGCCATGAAACACACCCAGCACCAGCACCATTGGTTGGCAGGGGCCCTGCAGGTTCCGCCTCCTGAAGCCAACCACAGGCTGAAAGAAAGGCTTCCTGGAGGGAAAAAAGGCGGGGTAGTTGGCAACAGGCTGCGAGCCCCCATCCCTCATGGTGGAGGCCAGGAGAGAGACCTTCCCCAGCGAAAAAGAGGAAGCCCCAGCACCCAGGCCTGCTGGAGTCTCAGCTTGTTCTTCCAGCTCAGAATGCTGGAAAACACATCTCAGGGCCAGCAGCTGGGGGACCGCTCCCTCCCGGGGGAATTACATCTGTCGTCACCAGCTCTTCACCGGGGGAGGCTGGGCTGGGTGGGTGAAAGGGAACCCACGTGGGCAGCCCTCTGGCTGGTTATTTGCTTTGTCAGGGGGTGGGACCTGAGCTCAAGGTCACGGCACCTGCAGCAGAGGCTGGCCCTGCAAACGCACCTGTAACAGTCCCTCCTTCCCCTTGGGCCTCCCTCATCTCATTTCCTGCCAGCACGGGGCCTGCAGACCTCTGCTGAGGAGCAGTGGACGCCCTCCAGGGTCTAGGGAGCAGACAAGACATCAGACAACTTCATGAAGTTTACTGTATCCCCATCTACATTGGTGGCTTTTCTTGCCCAGATTTCTCCGTACCCTGCAGACCCTGAGGGTGGCTCCAAGATTCTGAGGGGGGCCTCAGGATGGGAATGAATTCTCCATGAGGAAATTGTGTATGTGTGTGCACATCTGTGTGCACGTGTTTTGCATGCATGACCTGTGTTTATCTGTACGTGTGCATAGACACACATGCATGTCCCTGTTTGTTTGCACACATGTGCGTCTGTGCATGTATATGTGTGTGCATGGGTGTACATGGGGGCATCCATGTGTGTCCCACATGCCCAGGTTCTGGACACTTCAGGGCCAGGCAGGTATGAGGGTGAAAAGGGGGAAATGCAAGAGGCCACCGCTGCCTCTGCTCTCTGGGCAAGAGCAGTGCGCAGCGCTCATCTGGCGCCAGACTTCTCTATGATCAATGGCCTGACCAGCAACGCTTTATTTTGACTAAAGAACACACAGTGTTATAGAGTGGGTGCAGGCCGGACAAAGGGTCTCCCCAGTGAGGCCAGCTGCAAGCGCCTGTCATTTGTGCAGACACAGCACATCCAAGCAGCTCTTGCATCTTCTGGAGAAAAGTCCCATGGACATGATCCGGTTTGATTGTCTCTGTTACACTGAACCGGAGGCCCAGAGAGGCTCATGACTCTAAGGACACACAGCAGGCAACTGCGTGCTGGAACCAGGAGGCCCAGAGTCCAGTCTTCTGCTCTCTTAGTTAGAGACTGTTTCCCTGAAGAGCAGAGCAAGGCAGAGGCTGGGGGGCACTGCCCATCTTTGCCAGAGACCAAATGCTGAGGCTGAGTTGCACACGGTGAGGCTGCACACGTCCCAAGGCCCTGAGCCAGTGTCATCATGGCCAGTTGGAATTCCAGGGCCCAGCCACTGGCAACCCGTCCCCTCTTCTCCACCTCACTGACCATCCCTGGTTGTAAACATGACTCCTGCTCCCAGACAGGGTCTCCCTGTCTTGAGTCTGAGCATCAAGTGGCCTGATGGGATGGATTCTGAAATCACCATGTGTCAAAGGCCTGGAAGAGGCTGGCTCTGCCACTGTGGTGCTCTTTCTCCCAAGGCTGGGCTAGGCTGGCCCTTTCCTCCCTGGGTAGCTTATCTCAAAAAGACCAAGGCAAGGAGCTTCCCCAGGCAGACTGTAGCCGCAGCCTTCGAGGGGGTAAGCAGCCGCACGAGCCCTGCACGCCGGTCTGCCTCCCTCTTTGGGTTCCTGTTTGCCAGGCCCCTGCACACCTGTCATGGGCACCAGGAAGCTTCTTCCAGTGACACCCAGGAACTGCCAGAGAATTGGGGGAGGGAGCAAGTGGTGTCCTTTCAAGGAAGGGCTCCTCTAGACCATCCCCAAAGTCAGCCTTGCCTTGCCTTTCAGGCCAAGGAGAACCACAGCAGCATGGGGGTAGGGCAGGACTCTAGGCCAGGTGGGCCGGCTGCTCCTGGGGCCTGGGGCCCCTGCACCTGCGAGCAGGTCTTGGCTTTCTCAGCCCTGCCGACCCAGTGTTGCCCCCACATGTGCTGGTCCTGTGTGACCAGGTCCCAGGCCCACAGAGCTGTGGGGGGTGGCAGACACAGGGAGGGCTGCAGGTAGCTCCTGGATTGACCCTGGGCATGAGTCTGAGCCAGGACAGACCACAGGTCCTCGGGCTGCCCTGGCTGGCTGCTATGATGCCTGTGACGTGGCTCCACAGTGTTGGGGACAGGTTTTGTGTGCATCGGCCAGGAGACTGGGCGGGCTGTGGGGCTGCAGAGACGCATGGAGGAAGGTGCTGCAGACGGAGCGACGGCGTGGGCACGGCGAGGACAAGATGCTTTCCTCCCGGCGCGTGTGGGCACGGAATGAATGTCTCTTCAAAATGAGGGCTGTGTCTGGAGCTGCAGGCAAACCCGTTTAGATCCTCTGAGAGTCCACCCGGGGGCTTTTACTGTCTGAGGTTACGTGGTCAATGGTTTTCAGGAGAGGCTCATTATTACTTCAGCGCCAAACATCTGTGGCCAGCACCGCTGCCTCGCCGTTTCCCCAGGGAGACTCCACCGGTCTGGGCGTAGTCTGTGCTAGCTCCGTGGATCCGGGGGACCTCATGCCTGCGGGGGAGCTGGCTTTGCTGAGATACCCTCCTCTGGCTTGCCAGAGTGGGGGAGACCACGCCCGGGAGGCATGGGGGGTTTCTCCCGAAGTCGGTGAAGCAGGGCAGGCGGGCGGTTACACAGCCTTGAAATGCAGCGCGAGAGATGGCCGCTCCTGCCATGTTCAGCCCTCACTCCTGCGGGACATTATCTGCACAGAATCTCCCGGGTGCAGAGCTGTGGCTGGGATCTGGGAGAATTTTATCGTCCTGTTCCCGAACACTGCAGACAGACCTGGGCAATTATTAACCCGGCTTCTGACTCCCTCGGTTCCCAAAGATGATACTGCTCTACCGAGGGCCTGCCAGCCCCCCGCGCTCTCCTCCCACGCTGGACTCCTTCCCCCGCCCCAGCTCCGAGGGGAAGGAATGAGAAGGCAGGTCCTCCGGGAGCTGGCACGGCAGACAATGTGTGTCTTGTGTGAGTAATTTAGCGCTGTGGCCAGTCAATCTGGTTTCTGGGCCCGCTGCCCTGACCCTCTTTAGAGCTGCTTGCTCTCGCCGACACAGTGTGAAACATTTTCTTTCACTGCGCTGACACTCCGCAGATTGAGACGTCAGCCTGGTCCAACTGCAGCAAATTAGCAATTTTTCTTTTGCTAATTGGAAATAAAAATGTTTGCCGAGGGAGCCGTTTGTCGGCATGCGGTTTTCGGTTTCTGTGCACGGTGAGGCTGTGTTGAAACTGCATCCCGAGGTGCTGCCCACCCTGGGGTGCCCCTCACCACGAATCCTGAAGGCCTTCCTCGCGGCAGTGTGCAGACACGCCTCTCCCCTGCAGCTCTCCGCTCAGCTCGGCACTGGACGCGAGGACCCCTCCTCTGGGAGAGCCGGGCCCCAGGCTATGCACTTTCGGAAAGCCGTTGGGATTGGCAGGTGGCAAAACTGTCTAGGGTGAGCTGTGAGAAAGCTCTTTGCAGGGAAGAGAGAGAACACGTCTCCAAAAATGCCAGCTGCGTCAGGGGATTTCTGAGCGAGCGTGTTTGGGGTTGCCCACTTCGTCCCCTGAGCATGCACCTGGGGGAGGAGTGTCCCAAGGCCTGGCCTCCAGGGCACATCTGACTTCAGCCACCCCTCGCTGCCAAGAGTAGAAAAGACCCCAGCTTATGGGTAGAAGGTGGCAAAGGCACCTGCCAGGGTGGATAAGGGGAGGAAGCATCTTCTGCTAATTGGAACAAAGAAAGAAAAAGCCAGAAGGCAGGCAGAGAGCATCCCTTTCTAAGAAAGGGCCTTGAGATCAGGTGTAGCCATTCAAAACTTGGCGAAGAGACGGGCCCCATCTATACCCACCTGTGCGGGCACATCTGTGTGCATGTGTGTGCACGTGTGCATTGGAGTGGGTGGGTGTGCCCAAGTGTGTCGTGGCCTGTTCCTGCACACCGAGGTGGCCCCGGCTGCCCCCTGGGGATAACTGGGGTCTCTGGGGAAGCCGGGGCTGCTGGCCAGCACCTAACGGGTTACTGCACTCCCTCCTTCTCTGATAAAGCATTTGACAGCCATGCCTAATAATTCTTTCTGCTGGGTTTTTTTCTTGATGTCTTTATGTGAATATGAAGCCTGAATGAAAGGCTTTGGGAGACCCCCATGAGAGAGGAAAAGCATGAACCAGAGAGGAAGAAAGAGCGCTGTGCTCCCTGCCGAGAGCCAGGCACCTCCCCTGGCCGTCACGCCAGGCTGCAGAGGCCCTTTGTAAGTGCAGGCGACTCTTCTTCACTTGGCCACCACAAAAGTGTTTTGTGGCGAGGGACGGGGTGGGGCGGCAGCGAGGGGCTCGCCCCGGGGCCTGCAGATGTTGGATGAGGGGTGATTTATTACTCCGGTGTCCTCCTGCATTTGGCTACCTTCCCAGACCCCAACACTGGCGACACAGGAGGGAGGGCCGGCAAGAGAGGGAAGAGGTCGGTGGCAGCGGGCCAAGGGGGCACCCCAAAACCTTCCGTGGGGAGCGGAGTGGGGAGTGAGCGAGGTAGCATGCAGGTGGCGCCCCGAATCCTTCTGGGCAGAAGAGTGCGCATCCCAGCCAGCCCAAAACGAAACGCGCAGGGCCTCAAGGAAAACCGGGCTGAGTTTCTCAAGAGCTCTCCCGTGTTGAAAAAAAAAAGATCTACCAGGATGCACTGCACGGGGACCTGGTCCCGGGCAGAGCAGGGCCATGGGTGAAAACGCTGCTTCTGGACAGCGTGCACTCAGCCGCAGTGGCTGGGAGAACCCTTCACCCTCATCCTAGACGTAGGCCAGTGCACTCAGCATGGCTGCCAAGCTCCACAGAGGCCAGTTCATACTCCCAGGCACTCTCGAGATCCACTTTCATTTGGAATGAGGAGCAGAAAGGAGCGGTTTTCCTCTTGGGTTCTGACCTGGCCCGAACCAGAGAAGTCATAAATCCAACCAGGAGGGCTGTTCCCATGAGATCCCTGCTCCCATTCCAGACCAAATAAGCCGGGAAGAGCTGGGGGGCAGCCCAGCAGCTGCTGCAGCGTCTTCTGAACTGACAGCCTCCAGGCCGCCATGCGCCCACTGCTGTGGCCGCCCCATCCCCAGCGGTAACCCAGGCTAAGGAGCTGGCTGCCAGCCGCCCAGGACGGGATTCTGGGTCGCTTCCAGGGAAAAGAAATCACTGCCGATCAACTCATACGCGGGCGAAATCCTGCTTCCCAGTGAAAGGTGTGTGAGGAGAAGGCCACCCGGGGCTTTTTATCCTGTTTGGGAATGAGCTTTGGTCACAGAACCCTGAGGAAAACACCACACAGAAAGCGTGCTTCTATCCACACAGTGGGTGCTGTTTCCCCTGCTGCCCTGCAACATTCAGACAGGGAACAGTGCTAGGCTACGAGTTAATTCACAGAGGACCTGCCGCCATCCCAGTGGGGGGCTTCGGGCTGTCAGAGACAGTGGTGGCCCAGGGAGGGACCAGTAGCCTGGGAGGCTGAGGAAGACGGAGGTGAGCACAGAGGGCACCTGATCTCTATGGCGGTCACGGATGACTGGCCACAGGAACCTGTTCCCTCCAGTTCCGTGCTGATGGCCACAGCCACAGACCCACCCTCTGCAATATCAAGAAAGGTTTCAGCATCTCCAGCCTCAGGCATGGGCCTAGACCCTCTGATTTCATGAGGCCAACCACAGCCTCCAGACAGTGTGGCTCCTGACTCCTGCCCCAGGTTTGGGGAGACTCTGGGATGCCCAACTCCAGCCTGCTGGGATGCCCACCTATGCCTTCTATGGCAGGTTATTGAGTGTGCCCCACTGTGATGTGACAACCAGGCCTGGTTCAGCAGGGGACAGCCACCAGGGCCTCTGAAACCCACCAACCCACCAGACCTGGGTGGGGATATGTCTGGGTGTGTCTCCCCAGGCAGGCCATCTTGGGGAAGGCCCTTGGATTCTCCTTCCCTGGTGGGTTTGGGGGGGCTGCAGGAGCACACATGCTCTGTGGGACTCCTCTCTGCGGAGGCTCCTCTGGCTTCCCAGCCCCGTGGCATGGATGTCACTGGAGTGACAGCACTGTGACAACCACTGTCCTTTCTGTGGTCTGGACACTCCTTGGACATGGCTGGTTCAGCATCTCGGGGGCCTGGACACTGCCTCGTCAGCACAAATCTCTCCCCAGTTCCTCGCTGGGATATGTGGAAACATTTTTCCCATGGAAAGAGAGTGTGGCCTTTGTCAGGGGGCCACGGCCGGCCCGAATTACAGTAAAGATTAATCCCAAACAAGAGACAAGAGACAGAGACAAAGAGCATCATACACTTGGGTTTTCAATGGATGTTTTCATAAATGTATGAATAATTTAAATTATCATTGCCGAGTATTTATTCGAGTGTTTCAGGGGGAAAAATGCCTCCTCTTTTTTCTCCCTCGATTCTTTTCATTTTTGCCTCATCTCTTTTATGTGCTGCATAGGCTGTTTTCTTGCCATCTGAATCGGCCCCGGGAACAATGGGATGTATGAGGCTGAGGGGCCGGGGAAGAATGCGCCCCTTGTTGCCGACGCCGCGCCTTGACATTGATTAATGAGGGTGCGGACACGGGCAGAATTTGTGAGAGCTGAGGGGAAACCAGAGGACGTGGGGGCACCCGAGGAGGAGGGCAGGGGCTGGCAGGGGAAGGCCACGGCTGTCCCTCCACGCCCAGTGGGAAAGGGCCGAGGGAGGCATGGCCTGGAGCCACCGTGCAGAGGAGCACTGACTCGACAGGTCCCTGGAGGACAGGGCCCCAGGTGGGGGTCCGGGTTGGTCTGCATGGTGGAGGGAGGGTGGGGCTACAGCCAGGTTGTTGGGGCTCTAGGCAGGGCCCCCACCTTTCTTCCCCTCCCACTCATTTCCACCCCACACAAACCACTCTCTCCCGCCTCCACTCATGACCCTCCTGGAGGCCCTGTTCTCCTGGACGCCGTGGCCTTGCCTGTCCCCGGGGCCCGTGACCCTCCTGGAGGCCCTGTTCTCCTGGACACCATGGCCTTGCGTGTCCCCAGGATCCGTGACCCTCCTGGAGGCCCTGTTCTCCTAGACCCTGTGGGCCTTGCCTGTCCCCGGGGCCTGGCTGCACTTCCATGACGTGGATCTTTCTTCCTGACATGGTCCCAGTGGCACCTGTGGATCAGCCACAGAGAGGTCGGGTTCCGTTCTGCTTTGTGCCATCCGATCCTGTTTACTGAATGACAGATTCCTTAATGGGAGGAATGGACTTCTTGGGGATGTCCTTTTGGTTCTGATAGAATCCTCAACCCAGGCTATCCGGGAGCCCAACACCGACATCAGGCCCGCGGCAGTGATGGGGAAGCAGATGGGACGATGTCTTTGATGATGCTTCGATATAGTCCCATTGGCTGAAAAAACACCTTGGTCAGCTGACCACACAGTCTCCACACACAGGCCCCCACTGTCAGGTCTGCTGCATTGACCTCATAGATCGGCGGCCCTGAAAGGAAGGTTTGCGGGACGATGCCCAGGATATCACACCAGGGTCTCAGGCCCTGCCCAGCCAAATGGTCTGTGTTCACCACAGAAGCATCCTGGGGCCACAGCTCCAACGGTCAAGGTCAAGCTCATTGTAACCATCTCCCCCTGTGTTGGTATCTCTTGTTTGATGTGGAATATGTTAGCACAGGGCCAGGCACCCAACAGGGGCTCAACACGCTATTCAGAATAAGAAGAATCTGTCTCTGGATGATACTGATTTAGCTGAAGCCATTCTTGCCCCTGCAAGATGCTAGCTATTGTGGTAATGTATCTCAGCTCACTGCAACCTCTGCCTCCTGAGCTCAAGCATTTCTCCTGCCTCAGCCTCCCAAGTAGCTGGGATTATAGGTGTGTAACACCATGCCCAGCTAGTTTCTGTACTTTTAGTAGAGATGGGGTTTTGCCATGTTGGCCAGGCTGGTCTTGAACTCCCAACCTCAGGTGATCTGCCCGCCTCGGCCTCCCAAAGTGCTGGGATGACAGATGTGAGCCACTGCACCTGGCCAAGGGCTTGGAGGTCTAAGGCCTGTGAGTCTACAGTGCTATCGGTTGGACATCAGCTCTTAAAAGCTGCCATCGCCCTGGGTCGCCTAGCAGCGTTTGAACTGAGAAAGGCATTATTTTTGTGTAGAAAGAGAGAGGTAGGGTTGGAAGTTGCCCAGCATGTCAGACCCTCGTCAGATCTCAAAGTTTCTGGTTTATGTCCAATAGGAGAATGGAATGAAAAGACGCCTGTCTGAAAAGGAAAACCATTTTCTCTGTTAACTATTTTCTCCTCTTTTCTAGTAAACTTTTTGCAGGGAAACACAGTCTTTGCTGGCCAAGCGGAGCCTCCCGGGCAGTGCTGCATCCTGCAGACAAGGGGCGGGGGCCGTGGTAGGATAAGGATGGCAGATTACAGCCGAGGCAGACCCAGTGGCCACACGAGACTCGGACATGTGTCTGGGTGCAGCTTGCCTGGCCGTTCTGCTTGCTGCACTGGCCACACCCTGTCACCCGCGTGCTTCTGAGTTAATGTACCAGGCAGAGTGACCTTGATAATGATCTGGAATTGCAGGATTAATGGGGGGTGGCAAGGCCTCCTGGGAAGGCACCGGCTTGGCCTCGGGAGTCCTTGGTCTACAGCCCTGGCTGACCTTGTTTGTAGGTGACCTGGGGTGGACATGGTGTCCCGGAAGCCCTGCTTCCTCGCCTGGGGAAAGCAGAACCTCCTGGGCCAGGCAGAGTCTCCCGGAATCCTGGGGAAACGCTGGGTTAGAACAGGAGGAGCTTGGGGCCTCTCATGGAAACAAGTGCCACCTCCCTCCAGAATGCCGCTCTTGCTCCTGTTCCTCGGAGAAAGAGTGAGTTCCAGGTGTCTGTGCCCCCAGGGAGGCAACAAAGGACTCTCTAGTGAACCGCACGGGCACAACCAAACCCAGGGCAGCACCCGCACAGCTGGGGTGACTGCCTGGCCAGTGACAAGCCTGAGTGGAAAATTACAGTCGTCCCAATTTTATAATTAATGACAACGGCAGAGCCGAGACGCCCAGGATCCGCCATCCCGCCCCCAACACCCCTCTCCCCAGCAAAACAGTTAGGGGGATTTGTGTCAGCAAATTAAGCAGAAATGGTTGTCTCTATGACTTGATGGACGTGCCATGTTTAATTCATAAAGATTTGGGAAGGTGGTTTCTTCTCCATCTCCCTCCTCACCGCGGAATGGGTGGTGTTTATTGGCTCATCTGGGGATCTCCAAATCTGTGTTTCTGTTGCCGCTGGCGGTGGCATTTCCTTTTTTGGCAGCGGAGGGGCTGCCAGCACATAGGATGGGATTTGCCGCGTCTTCCTGAGCTCAGCCTCCCGGGGAAGCGTGCAGCAGGCGGGCGAGCCGACCCTGCTTTCCTTTCTGGGTGAGGCCTGTTTCGTGGCCTCGAAGGTCCCGCTGACTTCCCTGTGTCCAGCTCTGCTGCCAGGGAGCTCTTAAACTAGTACCTGGGGAGCGGTCCCCAGCAACGTGAAAAAGGAAAGGCTCGAGGCCTCTGTGCCAGGAGCAGGGAAGAGGGCCCCTCGCCAGGTGGGTACTTAAAATCTGAGGCTGAGCTGGAGGGAGGGGGCAGAGCTGGGGTCAGGGAGAAAGCAGGCAGAGCCAGGCGAAGGTAGCAGCGGAAATGCAGGTGCTGGTGGGAGCCAAGATGATGGGACCTCCCTATCTCAGTTTGTGTGAAGCCCGTCCACAGTGGCAGAGAGGACCGCAGCGAGGGGGCCAGGAGGATGAGCAGGGGCCTCCACTCCACCTTCAAAGCCTCCGGGATGCAGGCATCCAGCCAGGACCTCTGCGAGGCACCCAGAACATGAGGATGGAGGCACGAGGCTATGAGGAGAGAGGGGCCTTGGCCACCTCTGCCGTCCCTACTGCAGGCCAGTGTCCGGCCAGCTCCAGGCCCGGACTCCCAGAATTCTGAGGTGCCCCCGCTCAGGCAGCCCTGCCCCCACTGTCCACTCAGGCCAGGGCCAGAGGGGTGTCAAGATCACCTGAAAAGGCAGCCCCTGAGGGTGACCGGAGCCCCGAGCCCCAGCGGGGACAAATGAGGAGCTTAACTAGCACAAGGCCGCATGAAAGGGAACGGGAGAGGAGGGACAAAGCCTCACCCATGCGCTCTTTTGGGCTTTGTGCGCACTGGCCCTTTTCCCAGTATATCAGGCTCCCAGTGAATGGAGGCCCGCGCCGCGCAGTCCTTCCGCAGCCCTGATGGTTTCACGAGCCGGTGAATGGAGTGCAAATTAGCAGGGTCCCCGGGAGCCTTGTTACTGTCACTCCCAAACTGACGGCCCAAAGACGATGCGAGGATTAATCCACCCCGAGAACTCGCCCATTATCCAGGCAAGGTAGGAAGCTATTTATTGTCCCCTCTTTCATGTCTCCTCCATGTTGCCCACTGCAGCGAGCCTTTCCAGCAGAATGGAGCAGCGGTGGATACACACCCGCTCCCGCCCACACACTCACGCCGGGCCCGGGCCGCCAGGCGTGGATGCACGCACGTGCACACACATGCACACATGCACACACGGATGCTGCAAGGCCATGGGGCACCGTGTGCTGTTCCGTGCACATTTATCCTTCTCTGAGGACCCAGGCCCACTTGTCCGTGAAGTGCCAACGTTAGGGGCTGTGCAGGGCAGGGTTAGCGAGCACAGGCCGCCAGTGCTGGCCCTCACTGCTGCGGCCAGCGGCCTGGACGACCAACGACGAGGCCCAAGCCTTGGGAACAAAGTTCCAGCAATGAGGCAGGGACCTCACAGCAGAGGGAGCTGGACCCAGCGAATCTGCTGCAGCCCCCAACGGGCCCCAAGAGACCCTGTTTTGAGTCTTTTCTTAGGAGCCCACCCACTGCCGCATCTCCAACTAGATCAAGCCCATGGCTTTTCACACTGCTGGACTAGACACCACGAGAGACGTTCAGTCAACACTGTGTATATCTCAACTTTCAGGTGGATGCTGCTTCCCGGAAATGACTTTTACTTATTTTCAATCAGTCTACTTAGCAAAAGAAAATCGGCATTGACAGCGCTTAGACCAAGACAGCTTAGGGAAGATGGGCAGGGTGGCTGCTGACCGCAGGCTCTCAACAGACCCGTGTACGATGGGTGGGTAAGCACGGGTCCGGGAGTGCAGACAGACAAGCAGACGTCTAATGAAGGAGGAGACAACCAGCATTGAACAAATGAACAAGAAATAGATGCCTAGTGAGTGACTGGATCAGCAAATGTATACACGTGTGCATAAACAGATCAATATCTAATATCTAAACCAATAAATGTATGAACAAATAATGCCTAATGAGTGAAAAAACAAATATCTAATGAATGCATGGACAAATTGATATCTAACGAATGGACGAACAAATGCATATCTATGGATGGATAAACAAATAAATATCTAATCAATAAATGAATAAATACCTAATAAATGGATGAACAGACATATTCCTAATGAGTGAATAAACAAATATCTCATGAATACATGGACAGATAGATATCCAATGAATGGATGAACAAATGCATGTCTATGAATGGATAAAGAAATAAACATCTCATAAATGAATGAATAAAAACCTAATAAATGTATGAACAGATATATGCCTAGTGAGTGAATAAACCAATATCGCATGAATGCATGGACAAACTGATATCTAATGAAGGAATGAACAAATGCATATCCATGAATGGAAAAGAAATACACATCTCATAAATGAATAAACCAGTGGATGTAGAGCTGGTGAATGGATCAACAAATGTGTATCTCGAGGCTAAGGGCGGCCCCTTCCAGCTCTGTGAACCCTGTGACATACATTCAACCACAGGTTTTCCTGAATTCTGATCCCCTCAACTTAGAACAGGTGCCTTTATGTTCTTTAGAGCATGTCTTGGAAATACTTTGTCAGCCTTTGCATGTGGCTTGAGTAAGTGGACTCAGACGTTGAAAGTCACACGCGTGCACACACACACGCGTGCACGCACACTCTTCCTTGATGCCCACAGGCTCCGGGCAGGGCTGTCTGCAGCTGTGGTTCCAACTGGGAGCCTGGGTTCTGAGCCTGTGCGGCTCCTTCCTGAATCTGAGGGGCAAGCCTTCCAGGGCCTCGGTTTCCCCATGGATCCCAGGGAGCATGTTCCCATCCCCACGCTCAGAGCTGGATCAGGAGTGATGCCTCGATCTGCCTTTATGTGGAATCCTGGTGCAAGGATCCTGCAAAGCTTCGAGCCAGAGGAGAGCCCATCTGCCTGTGAGTGCACGTTGGCTGCCCTAAAAGCCCATAGTAACACGAGGCAGCTGCAGGAACACATCGGCACATAAAGAGCTGGTTTCTGGCGCTGCAGTTATCCAATATTTATTGAATAGATTTCTGTTCTAGACATACCTGGGTTATGGTATGGATGTCAGTTAACAATAAGATGATAATAGTAGTCACTGATTTTCTGTAGTTGAGAAAGAAAATTGGCTTTAATGTGTCAAATACCTTCCTGCAAATGTCTCTAGAAAATGCTACGATATTTTCCGTGCTAAATAAGAGCTCTGAGAAAGGGTTAACACGGGTGCATCTTTTGGAAGTCCCCGTTAACCTCAGATCAGGAGGCAAATGAGTGTCACTACTTTTCTAGCACGTCCGTCTTAGATCCCTGTGTTCTGCCAGTTTGGAAAACGCTGGACACGGTCCTGGCTGTAGGGCTCAGGAAACTACAACACACGTTCCTGGCCCAAAACTCAGGGAAGGGGATCTGTGGCGGGTGGGAGGGCCGTGACTCCTGGTGGCCGTTGACAACTCAAACCTCTCCAGAAGCAGGAGGTGGCATTTGTGGCCAATCGGTCTCGACCAAGGATCCCAAAGTGAGGCTCCAGGACATTCCACTGAGGTGCTCAGCTTCCACGCGCACCCGCAGGGAGCTTCCTTTGGAAATGTGCAAGAGCAGAACCACGGCCTCCCAGCGAGGCCTATTCCACACGCAGGCCTGTCCTCCTGCCTCCCTGGCTGTCCCGGGGGACACAGGCATGCATGTGACCTTCACAGACCTCCCCAGGAAGAAAGGAGCACAGGCTGGCTGCAGTCTGTCCCAGGTGACTCGGGGCAGGTGTGCCGGTCAGGACCGGCCACGTCAGAGCTGCGTGCCCCGATGTCAAACGTGCGGCACTGTGTGCCCCTAGTTATTGTTCAGCGTGACTGTGCTTAGTAAATCCCACTCTGAGATTTAGTTCCTGTCTTTCCCTTCTTGTTCCTTTCCTACTCAGTCATGGGCCTTTACCAGATAAATGATTAATTTTTTCTTGCCCCTGGAACCAAAACATTCCCATATTTTTGACTAGGATATTCAAAGCCACCTGCTGTCCACCCTGCCCCAGGTTTAGGTTGGTGCAGGGCATTCCCTTCTGAGCTCCTTCTGAATTCCCACTGCTCTCTCTCCCTAAATGCCCTTGAGAGTTAAGTCCCACCCACTCGCGAAGAAGCAGGTGGTCGCTGCATGACGGACGGAAAAAGTCACTCCCTTGATGTGGGGGAGGGGACACCCGTTCATGGGAAAAGCCAGATTTCTTCTGTTCCCAAGACTTTCCATCCACTCGTGGGGGTCTGGGGGGGGCCTCTGGACAGGCACTCCGGGAGCAAGAGAGATGGCTTCAGGGAGCAGAGATGGTTCCAAAGGACAAACCCCACAAAGGAGATGGTCGCCCCCACCTTTGACCAGTGGCTCTCCATTAGGGCAACTCTGCTGCCCAGGCAGACACCTGGTGATATCTGGAGACATTTTCTTTTCTTTTCTTTTCTTTTTTTGAGACGGAGTCTCACTCTGTCACCAAGTTGGAGTGCAGTGGCGCGATCTCAGTTCACTGCAACCTCTGCCTCCCGGGTTCAAGTGATTCTTCTGCCTCAGCCTCCCGAGTAGCTGGGATTACAGGCGCCCACCGCCACGTCCAGCTAACTTTTGTATTTTTAGTAGAGACAAGGTTTCACCATGTTGGTCAGGCTGATCTCGAACTCCTGACCTTGTGATCCACCCTCCTTGGCCTCCCAAAGTGCTGGAATTACAGGCGTGAGCCACCGCCCCCGGCCTCTGGAGACACTCAATCGTCGTCACCACTCGGGGTGGCCTCGGGCACACTAAACATCCCACAGTTCAGGACTGGAGAATCGCTGCCCACATGTGAACAGAGCCGGGAGAAACTGCTTTAAACAAAGGTCGGAACAAAAGATTCTGGGAAGAAGGGGTGCCCTTGTCAGGGAGGCTCCATCTGGAACCCCGTGAGGCTCCGAGCGCGGCCGCTCTGGCTGGTTACAGGGCCCTCGGGCTGTAGACAGAGCTGCCACGTGGGTGCAGAGGTGCTGGGGCAGGTGCTGGCTTGGGCTTTCTCACGCAGAGACCCCCGTCATCCCTAGAACGGCCCAGGGAGGACTCTCGCAGATGAGCAAACCAAGGCACAGGGCGGTGCAGTGATGTCTTCGGGATGCCAGGCAGACAGGCGGCAGGGTTAGGGTCCATGCCTGGGTTTCTCAGCCACTGTGCCAGCAGCCTCTTTATGAAGACCCAGGGGTTTACTCCAGGGGTCAGGGACTTCCCGCCTTCTCCTCTGGTTCCTGAGAATTTTGACAGCCTTGGTGAGAGATAGTGACTCTATTTCACACTCAAAACCCTGGAGACGGCCTTGGAGTCAGATGAGTGCAATTATCAGGGTAATTCTGACTCTAGAGAGGGGGATGGAAGAGGAGAATCCTGCCTCATTCTGCGAGGCGGAACTCCTTTCCTCAGCTCCCGGGAGACCACAGCCAGCAGTGGCCAAGGCCAGCATCCCCAACACACAGGGACCGTTACCTTCACAGAACGCCCGTTCAAGGAGCACCGGTGGATGAGCGAATGCCAAGTGCCAGTGTCTCAGGTGACAGGCGTGCACAGGGCAAGAAGAAACCAACAAGAGGCCAGAGAACTGGGCAAAGGGACCTCCGGCTGCTGCCGCCACGTGGGCAGCTCCAAAGGGCATCGTCTCCCACATCATGCCTGCCCGGTGACTTAAATCACAAACGTGCCTGCTTCCCCTTTAAAACCGTCCGTGGAAACACTCTGGCCTCTGGGGGAAGCAAAACTTCACTTCTCTGCCATAAACAAATGCCAACGTTCCTGAGGTCGTAAAACTCGCCCTTAGCGAGGAACCCGGCTGGGCCGAAGCATCCGGGAGTATGCGCCGTGGGGAGCTCGGCAGTGGCATTAACCTAATGACCTCGCATTTTGTAGCTGCGAATTTCTTTCCAAGTCATAAAAAGGGGATCAACGGCGCTCGGCTAGGACGTTTTCTGGGTAGCTCTTTCGGAGATGGCAAAGGGCGGGGCTGGTGGGTTGGCACCGTAAGAAGGCGTCCCCCAAAGCTCCCTGCACCAGGACACCATCCTTCCTGGCTGAGCCACAGCTGTGTCTCCTCTGCTCTGCATCTCATGGGACTTTTCCACCTTCCTGGAAGCAGGTCCATGTGGGGACACGCAGGCGGCATTGCTGTCCTCTATGTCACCTCTTGGACAAGTCCTCTGGGTCGCCATCTGCCCGCCCTGCTTCCTGGGCCGACCGCCCCTCCTCCTCTCATCCCTTTCTACTCCACCCAGCTGCACAGGTCCCACGTGTCAAGCTGTGTCTCCCTCTGCAGAAAACTCGAATTCCTGACCAGCCTTGGGCCAGCTGGTGCCTTGTGACCTTGTCTGGCCCATTTCATGGGGTGGCTCAATCTTTGCCATGCCAGCCTCGCTCTGCCCCTCCTGCTCAGATGCCACATCTGGGAAGCTGCTGATCCAGGCATGGGTTCCAAAGCCTCAGACCCAGCTCACCCCAGGCCACGGGTTCCCTACAGGTCCTCTGTGGAGGGGCCAGGAGGGGTGTGTGCACAGGAGCATGGGAAGGCATGCATGCATGTCCGGGGGGGTAAGCAGACTCAGGAAGGCACTTTCTGAGGATGCGCCAAGGCGTGTGCATCTATCCGGCATCGGGACTTCACCCCTACACTCCAGTCACTTCCCGTCTCGGAGCTGCCTGGAGGGCACGCCTTCTGACCTAGACACGCCCTCAGGACCCCCAGTTCCCCAAGAGGAACTCCGTGTTGCACAAACAGCAAATACACGCGGGCTTGCTTATCCCCTAGGGCATGGGTCCAGGCCCACTGGTGGTCTGTCTGGGAAAGGGCCCTGTGTGGTGGTTCACAGGGAGGATCTCCAGAGGTGTGACCTGGCCCAGGTCAGCGTGGGCCACTGGCTCAGTTTGGGGTGTTGGTTCTCCCAGAGTAGGTTCACCCCATCTCTGTGGCCTCCGATGAAAATGGGAGCACCAGTACGAGTGGAGGCACCTCTGTTGTGAGCACCGGTACAGGGGAACGCAGGTGTTGGGCTGTCAGCCCCAGTCCCGGTCACACACAGCTGGGAGGGCAGAGCCGGGCCACGCTGCTGTTTTCTGCAATGCCCCTGAGTCAGGGCAGGGGGCTGGGGGCTCCTTCGGTGTTCAGATCCCTGGGAGAGGGTGAATTATGTGGGATTCGGGGATTCATGTGGTTCCATCCAGTCCATGCTGCTGCACCTGCTTTGGGGTTGGGAGGTGGGTGAAAGGGCAGGGGACGAAACTTGAACATCAGATCAGCTGCTCCACGGGCAATTACCGAGGCCTGGCCAGGAAGCCGGTTCCAGCCTCGCCCCTGGAGTGTCCAGCCCCCGGCTTCACACATACCACGTCCCCTTTACCTCCACCGAGCCTGCCCTCATAACCCGATTCCACTTCCTTCTTAATCCTTATTTTCTTTAAAAAATGGATTAGGAAAATCTCATCTGGAAAATTAATTAATGTACGAATTCAACAAATATTTACTGAGCACAGCACTTTGTTAAGTATTTATTTTCCTATGTAACCTGCTGTGCCCCCGCCCCCCACCTCTGTTTTTCTGGCCTTTTGGGTTTCTGGCTGGTCCATTTCTATATTTCATGGGTTTCTCTCCTCCTTCCAATAACATTCTTTTCTAATTTGGCCATTAGGATACATTTCTTTCCTATGCAACTGGCCACACAGGCCCATCTTACATCTCGGTATCTTTCCGGACGTCAGTGGAGGGACCTGATGGCTGCTGAGGGGCAGTCTCCCCGGCGGTGCTCTGGTGAACTTGGGGCCGAGGGAGCTCAGAAGGCGCCTTGGGGGCTCGGGTGGGTGCCCTGTGACTGCACCGTTCCCGCTGCCCGTCAGGGGATTATTTCCAGTGCCCCCTTCCCCTTCTGCCCCGGCCCCCGGCTCTAGGTAAGAACATACTCTGAGAGCAGCCCCGCCCCCAGCAAACAAAAGTGAACTTGCCCACCCTCCCCGGGAAGGGGACGGGAGCCTTTCACGGGCAGTGAATGGGGCCCTCATTTAGGCCGCATTATACCCGGGCCTGCGTTTCCCCTTCCCTTCTTTACCCCATTCAGGGGACTTCTGACTTCAACTAATTCGATAACAATCCCGCGGGGCCTTCCCAGCTCCTGGTTCGGAGCACATTGTCCCGGCGAGGGCCCCCCCCAACGGGGGTCCCACTCTCCAATTAGCCAACCGCTGGGCTCCTATCCCCTCCACTCCTTTCCTGCCTGCCCGCCCATTTTTTAACCATTTCGTTTTTGAATTGCACTCCCAAGGGCCGGTCAGGGCGAGCGACCCACAGCCACAGCTCCACAAAACCGGGGCCGGTCAGGGCGAGCGTCCCACAGCCGCAGGTTCGCGAACCCAGGGCCAGTTGGGCCGAAGGCAGAATACGAGATCATGCATGTAGTTAAACGCCAAGTCAGGCCATCGGCCTGGCTTCTGAAAGCCTGCACCGTCCTCAAAGAAGACTTTTAAAATTACAAATAAAGGAGCAGCCGAGCTGTCGGCATTCCCAAAACCTCACCCACATGCTGGTTCGGAAACGGAGCCACAGGCTCCCCTGGGACAGGGGCAGGGCTAGAAGGAATTTGGAGGCTTCTCTGGCGGCCGCTACTCTTCCAGGAGGATGTGTGTGTCTGGGACGGTAAGGCTCCCTCTCCAGGAACCGTAGGGATCAGTGTGGGATTCCTTCCTGTGCTTTGCAACGTTCACATGACATCATTTTACCTCCAAACCAACTTTTTTCTGTCTGAAAGTTGTAGGAGCCCTCCGGGGAGCAGGTGGGATCCACAGTCACCCCCATTTCCACTGCCCTTCCCCCACGCAGACGTTTCATCTGTGGAAGTCACCACCCACACACACCACAGGGGCACGGGTATCTGTGAGCCGCCAAGTCTGCTCTGATGTTTATTTCACTAACATTATCTCCAAATGGAAAATACTGGAATTGGTTAAAAATGCCAGCCTTAAAAAGGCATCTTACTGTTAAGACGCGGGTTGGCACCACCATTCATATGTCACTGGTCCTGAGTTCTAATCACTTCTGGGCCTACAGGCCTCCCTTCCTAATCCCAGTGTGGTCCCCTTCAAGTCCCCAGACGGGGTCTGTCTGGGAGGTCTCAGGTGCCAGCGTTTGCTGCAGGGACGTAGGGATCAGGTGTGCACTGGGGCACCACCTTCTGTCACCTGCTATACCTGGAAATGCCCAGGCCCAGATAGTTGACATCTAAGGGGTCTATGTAAATTGTGTCCCCCTGAATTCACCTGCTGAAGCCTTCATCTCCAGGACCTGAGAACATGGCCTGAGTTGGAAACGGGGTCTTGGCAGATGTGACGAGTTAACACAGGTAGGGTGGTCCGAATCCAGTATGACTAATATCTTTACCCAAAGGGGACGTGTGGACACAGACACATGCAGGAAGGAGGCCACGTGAAGATAAAGCCAGAGACCTTGAGGGGGCTGTGTCTGCAAGCCAAAGCATGGGGAAGATTAGCAGCACTCCCTGGCCCCCAGGGAGAGAAACGGACGGACCCCGCCCCAGAGGATTCTGCAGGAGCGAGGCCGACACCTCCATCAGGGGCTTCTGGCCTCCGGACCTGCCATCTCATGGGCAGGCCACGCAGCATGTGGCGCCTTGCGGCAGCACCCCTTCAGCCCTAATACGGGCTCATAAGCACCTGCCTCTCGGTCACAGCAGTGTGCCAGGCACCTCTCACTCTTTGTTCACCTAAGCTAGTCTATTGGAACACAAACATAGAATGAGAACTCAACGGTTGTGTGGGTGGCAAGGTACCTTTCTCAGACTGCCTCATCATTCACTAAATCCACCTGCGGCGTGGGACGCAACCGTCTCGGGGAGGACCGCCAAAGCCCCGGCCCCCGCCACCCACGGCTTAACTTCTTTGAGAAAATCAGCAAAGCAACAGACGACGAGGTTCTCAGAGTGGCTTTTCCACCTCAGCCCGGGGCGGGGGGCGGATGGCGTGCAACTGCCCTGCTTTATCTTGGTGACCCCACGTGACAGCAAATTCATCAGGGATGAAGAATGCCAGTCTGGGAGAACACAGCTTCCAGGCTGGGGGCGATGGTACGACCAGTGGAAAATTACCCACTTTTCTTCAGATTCCGTCAAAGAAATCTCCTTCCCCGCACCGACAGCTCCGTTCTTCATCTCTGCACCTCTTGGCTATCAGAGTACTCAGACCACAGGCTGGAATTGGGTGGGACCAGCAAGATGCTCCTCTTAGTTCCTCATTTAGCAGGTGGGGAAACTGAGGCCCAGAGGCCACGACGGCTTGCTCAAGGTCTCAGCAGCATCTGTGAGCCTGAGTCTGAGCCATCCTCCTCTTTCTGTGGTGCCAGGGCCCTGGCCCTGTGATGCAGGCATCTCAAAAACCTGCATATTGCTTTTCGAAAACCTCACAAAGCTACTGAGGTTGAAAAGGAGGAAGCAGGAGTGTGCAGAAGGCACACACCGTCCCTCACCTTTAGACGGTACACACTGTCCCTCACCTGCAGACCCTCAAAGGGACATGGGCAGTGCAGCCAGAGCGCAAAAATGCAAGAGGCCCACTGAGGCTGAAGCAGGTGTCTGCTCTTCTAGGATTCCGAAGTCACCTGCGACCGAGGGAACTGAGCCCTGACCCACCTCTGCCTCTCAGTGAAGCCCGGTGCACAGGGGCCCTGCAGGGCAGCCAAGTTCTCCCAGCCTCCCCCAGGATCCCCCAGCATGAAGGATGCACCTGCTCCCTGAAGATGGGGGAAGTGGGAGGCCCTCCAGTCTGCAGCTGACACCTGACATCCTGGTCACAGCTGCTCCATCAGCAGCATTGTGTGCTCTTTCTCTGGCTCAGTTTCCCCTCATGTAACACCAAGAGGATGAAAGTCTACCATGAGGTCACGTGGGTGAAGGGGCAAGGACAGGCTGCCCTTTGCACACTTTCAGGGGGCGTCTCCAAGGACATTGGTGCGTTTCCCGGATGTGCTTTCCCTCCCAGAGGCAGGTGGAAAGCCTCCTAACCCCAGAAGACAGTGGGGACCTCTCCACTGTGAGGGCGTCCCTTGCCTTGTGGACGTGTGGGACTCACTGTTATGTACAGGCACCAGTGAAGTGAGAACCCTACAGGAGCTGGACCCCTTGCTCGAGGGCCCCACTTGGAGGTCCCACTGAGAGGCAGAGGCCTCTGAGTCAGCGCCTAAGCTCATGTGGGATCCAGGAAGCCGCGGGCTCAACAGTGGACACAGAAGAGGGCGGGAGACACCAACCTAAGGTAGAAACAGAGGCCAGGCGGGAGAGGGCCTGCGTGGAAGCAGGACAGACACGACCCTACTCGGCTCCAGTTGAAGAATGTGTCACCAGCATCCGAGTGGGAGGTCCTGCCCTGCAGGTGCTGGACGTGGCTGGGGTCCCCGACCTGCCAGGGGTCACTGGAGAAACATCAGAGCCGGGGCTCCCAGCCCCCAAGGCCACGCTCAGAAGGAGTAAGTACCTCAGAGGCAGCTGCCCCCGGCGGCCCTCCCGTCCTCCCCACTGCTGACATCATTCCTGATGACTGCAAGGGCCCAGGTCTCACGAGGGAACATTGCGATGAGTAGGAGGCTGGGCCCTGCGATGGGAGCTCTGGTGCGGGGCTAGGGTGAGGCTAGCTCCTGCGGCTTGGACTACTGGACTTCAAGGCCGCCTCTTTGTGGACTGGACACCCGCCTCTGAGCACTGAGGCTGCATCTTGTTCATCTCTGTGCGAGCTTCAAGTCAGTGCAATTGAAGTAATCCCCATGACAAAGCGAATTTTAGAGGAAAGGGAAATACATTTTTCTTCAGCCCAGCAGCTCCTATGATCATATGAATGAGTTTGAAGGCTTTTATAAAATGAAGCCCAGACCCCTTTTTCCATCCCTGTCCTCAAAAGAAGGCAATGTGGTCTATACTTCCAAAACGCAGGGGTTGTGACGTCCTTCTGACATCAGAGACTTCAGTCATTTGGGCAGCTAGCCTTCCCCAGAGTCCCCACTCCAGCTGGGTGACCCTGGACTCAGCTCTCAGCTTTCCACCTTCTCTTCCCCTTCTTTCCCCCTCCTCTTCCTCCTCCTCTCCCTCCTTCCTCCTTCCTGCTCCTCTTCCTCCTCTCTTCCTCCTCTGCCCCTGGTTTGGCTCTTGTTCTCGTCTTCTCCCATGGTCAGGTCTGAAGCTCTGTGCTGGGTCCACAGGCAGCACCATCAGGGTGGAGGCCAGGGTCAGGTGCAGGAGACACTCGCCCTGTGACTCCCCAGCCCCGTCTACTCAGTGGAAGGTAGGACAAGCACCACTCTCTGCATTTCCAGGAGGGCCACGTGTGCCGGGGATACTTGAGTTGTTCTTCAGATCCCACGCAGGACTTCCAAGCTGTTTTAAAATCCACCTTAAGCCTAAAGGAGGGCCCTGGCTAAGGGCCTCAGTGGAGCCCGTGGTTTTCTGTGGGTGTGCAGGCTCCAGCCCACGTCCGTCGCGGCTGCGGCCGGCGGGCCAGTCCCCCAGGCCCCTCTCTCCAGGCCATTGACTCAGTGGTTGTGAGGAGAGCCTCTGCCCCTCAGGCCCTGGGCACTCATCACGGGGATTGTTCCCTCTACTGGAAAGGCGGGTGAGCCTCAGCCTCTGCGGTGGGATACCATGAAGAAGGTCCCATGTTTGACTTCCAGTCTGATATCTCAACGCTCACCCGTGTGCAGCAGGGGTAAGTGAGGTTCCTTCCCCAGCAAGACCCTGGGATGCCTGGAGCCTCTGCATTCCCCTGGTTGGGGGAGAGAGACGGAACACAAGGACATCCCTGTCCCGGGATCACCGCACAGCTGTTCTGGAGGCCTCGAGGGGCAGGGTCACCTCTGAGAGCTCAGACTTAAGACAGGGTCCACCGTGGTCTCTCCAGGAGGACAGCATGGTGCACGTGTCCACGTGGGCAGGCGCCAAGGGCCAGCAGAGGGGCTCGAGTGCAGCTAGGGCTCCTGGCCGAGCGAGACTTGCGCTTCTCAGCCCCCAGCGACTCTTCATGCACTACAGAAGCTCATCAGAGGCCCGCCCCATGGGACGAGGATGCTTCAAGGGGGCCCGGCAGCTCCCGTGCAAACCTAGCTCCAGGAGCCAGGACAACTGGAACCTTCTGGAAATGGGACTTTGGCTGACCCAGGAGCCTGAGCAGCCTCTCCTCCCTTCTTGTTCCTGCCTAGAGACCCTTGTTCCTGGGGTGGGCAGGAAGGGGAGGACCGAGCCGGCCAGCCTCTGCAGGTGGAACACGTGAGCTGTTACTGAGAAGCTCAGCGGAGCCCCACTGGCGAGGGGCTCCGGGGGCCCAGCCATTTCATGTTGCTTACGTTCACGTATTTCCAGCCTGGCTTGTTTTCACACTAGGTTTTATTTTTGTGCCCCTGCCCTAGGCCCTGAGACCCCCCACGCTCTTTGGGGGACACCTGGCTGTGGCTCCCCACCCACGGGCAAGCTGCTTGGCGGCACCCCACGGCCATTGGCAGGATCCAGAGGTGCCTGTTGAAACTGCAGAGCAACCAAGCATCCTAATCCCCCTTCGCCCCCACCCTGCACAGCACTCTCTCCAGCCTCCGCGGAGCGCCAGGGCTGAAACGAAGGCTGATAAATTAGTCTAGAGGGAAACAAGGCCGCTTCTACTTGTAAAAGGTCATTTCGACTTTGTTCTGGGTGAGGGTTTATCTCAGCTGCTGCCGCGACAGACAATGCCTGGGGCCTAAATGGCAGAAATCTTAGCTCTGCTCGTGAAATTACAGTGCTGATAAGCCGGAATGGACTTTAGAGAGATCTAAATGGGAACGGAGTGGACGTAGGTATTTTTGAACATGATTGAACAGAGACGACACAATGGGATGTACAATTAAACTGGGCATTAGCCTAGAAGGAAGGAACTCTGCCGACTCTGCCGAAAGCCAGACAAAGGGGGTTCCCACAGCCTGCGTGCGGCTGGTAATCCCTGCCCCAGCCCGTGGCAAGAGGCGCAGCTGGGACCGGAGGACCAGAGTGGACGCACGAGAGCTCCTGGGCGGCTGCTGCTGGAGGCTGGTGCCATTCCTCATGCGGCAGGGGAGAGTGGGGCCCACTCACCAAGCAAGCTCGCTGGAAAGCATGGCGGTGCTGCCCACGCATCCCAGGAGGCCGTGGCCCAGTGCCACGCCAAGCACTCCAGGTGGGCCCTGAGCTGCAAAAGCAAGAAGAGACCACGCTCCCCTGCACAGCAGACATGCTCGTGGCATCCTGGCAGCTGAGTAAGAATAGCCACTTTGAAGCCATTCTACTTACATATGTTCTAAACGACAGGAAAGGCCCAGCCAGGGGCATGCAGAATGAACCTTCCATGCAGGCAACGGGGCCGTCTCGCAGCCATTCTCCAAAGGGCCTTCTCAGGCACTCCGATAAACTGCTCACCCCAGAGAGACGCTGCCCTGGGTTGACCAGGCCCCTCAAGGCGGGTGCCTAAATCACAGCAACCCAACCACACTGCAGCTCGGGGGTCCAGAGAACGCATGGAGTGCCCCGCCCCTGTCCCGAGCAGACTCTCCCCGCGTGCAGGAGGCAGCAGAGACAGGCGGCCCGCAGGGGTGGTCCTCAGGTCGCTGCCCCTCAGCGGGTCCGTGAGTAGTTGCGTCCCCCTCATCTCTGGCTGAGGCCAAGGTGGCCCGTACCACCCTGAGAACACATTCCTATCCCAGCTGATGACCCGGCCCTTGAGAATTCGTGCCACAGGAGAAGCTCTGACCAGCAGCCAGGCCTGGCGGGAGGGCAGTGGGACCTGCTGCTGCCTCCTGAGGAGTATGAGGTTCACGCATGCGTCCCCTGACCCTTGTCCCTGACCCGGGGAGACCTCTGTGGCCTGGAAGGCATGGGACCTGCGTCTGACCCAGGGGAAGGAGGGCCACCCAGGAACTGGCCCACAGGCCTCAGGGGGCCTCCCCAGGGAGCCACCAGGTCACAGTCACCTACCCTCAGGAGGGGCTGCCCTCCCCACTCATTCTGTTCCCTGCGAAGTCTGCTGCTGGAAAATTACTCGAAATTAAAAGATCTCAAGCACAAATGACCTGTACCACAGATTCTTCAGTCTTAGTGGGTCCAGTTGCTTTCTGCCACCCTCGGAGGCCCACCACCTGACAGCACAAAGCTAACCCCAGCACAGCGTTGCAGGGACCGCACTGTGGGTGCAGGTACCAGAGGCGAATGAGCTGCTTCTCAGGCCTGTGCCAGCCCTGCCTGGCTCCTCCAGGATGCCAAGGCTGTAGGATCACCCAAGGGACAATTGGACTGAGTGCCTACAACAGGCTGGGGCCTCTCTGATGGCTGGGGGCACACAGGAGGGAGGGGCCTGTCCTGCTCACAGCTGATATCCAGGAGCTGCAGGGGCAGAAAGGGCCCGCCTGGGGTCGGGACCCTGGGCTCTTGTCCTGGGTCCACCCAGCCCGTGGTCCCACATGACTCCCTCCCTGGAGCCCAGTTCATAACTGCACTGGGAGGGGGAGGAGATGGTGATGCCCCAAGTGGGACTCGGGTACGACAAGGAGCCCCTCCTATCCCAGCCATCACCCCATGCCCGTGGGGCGCGTGGTTGGTCAGCCTCGGGCCACCCTGTGTAGCTGTGGCCGGGGACGGCAGCCATGCTGATGAACCAGAGGTGTGAAGTCCATCCCAGCCTCAGCCGCTGCCTAGAGCCCCTGGGCAACAGTGGGGTCCCCCGGTGGCCCCAGGTGCCCTCCTCTTCGCAGCCCCAGCTTCTGCTCCTTCTACCTGCCCTGCTGAGGCCTGTGGTCAGGAAAGGCTCTGCTGCTACCCATCAGCCGCTGCACCTTCAGGAACAGCCTCTCTGGGCTCCCATGGGTATGGGAGGAAGTTAGTTCAGGGTGGGCCCCTTTCCCAGGGCCTCCTCCTGGGCTGGAATCCTCCAAGTGCCCCCACAATGATTCCCTCTTAGAATGCAGATTCCTGAGACCTACCCCAGGAACTCTAAGCCAGGAGGTAGAGAATGGGGCTGGAATTGGGTGGGGGTCTCACAGGCTGACCATCTGGGTCAGGAACCCATGGGGTTCCTGGCTGAACCCATCTCTGGTGCCACGAGCACCCTGGGGCCACTGAAGAACCCCAGCTTCAGGAAGGGGTACCGGGTGGTGAGCCTCACTCCCTGCCAGGTGCCCCCAGCATTCTCAGGCCCTACAAGGGCCCATGGGGCTGGGTTTGGGACCTGCTTTCAAAGAAGGGGACAGCAGCTCCTAAGAAAAAGTGGGGCTGAGGTCACATTTATGACACAGAATTCCCCCGAGCCTAGAGAAGGCCATTGACTGTACTGAAGTCCAGTTCCAGGGCCTGGCTGGGTCAGGGACCTGCAGAGGACAGAGCCATGTTCAGGCAGAAGCAAGAGGCGCTGGGCCTAGGCAATCGGCCGGCAAGGCACAGAGTTGAGACTGCCCACCTACATGCTGTTAGTGCGGGCGGGAACCGGGTCTGGGCCCAGCTCCTGCTCCTGCTGGAGCTCACCTGTACCTCTCCCATCTGGCAGGAGCCTGGCTACCCACAATGAGCTCCTGCTGGGGTCACTGAGCGGGACCCCCACCCACCTCGGGGTCCCTGCATGGACAAACCTGGGGGCCAGGAGCTATTCCTTCCTTCCCCTGTCAGAGCCAGGGTGGCCGTGTCCTAATCACGGCACAGCTGGGAGGGTCCCAGTGTAGACAGAGCCTCACAGAGACCGGGGTGCACAGCAGGTGCCCGCCAGGCCGACACAGAGGCCACATGCCTCTGTCATACTCCCTTCATGTCCAATCCTTATTTTCCCTAAGGAAGAAAGGGAGGAGGGAAAAGGGCAGGAGGCTCTGGAGCACCCTGTTCTCACAGGGAGCCTTGAGGAGCCCAGAGGGAGGCTGGGCCACGCCCCCACGCAGAAGCCCTTCTTCCTCCTGCTTCTGGCAACCCTGACGATGTTTGCAGGCCTCTTGGTACAAGCGGTCGGTTCCTGAGTAAGGGTGGGCTCTGGGTGTCACTGGGGCGGGGGGCGTGTGGGATGTGATTGGCAAAATGCTATTTAAGAAGTTGGTATTCGCAGATGTCTCTCGAATATGAAAAGAAAATATTTATTTCCTTTTTCGCTTGTGAATCAGAATGCTCTATTTAAAGAAAGTCCCCTCTGCTGGGCTGCAGTGGAGTTATTACCCCTTAAGGAAGTAAAGGAGAGCCATTGGGGAGGTATTCTTAGTCATTCTCTCTCCTTTTTTCTAAAATTCCTTATATACCCGTGCCTCCGAGCCGGGCCGAAGATAGTGCAGGATTTCATGGCATTCTTGGGCTAAAAACGTCTAGGGCTGATGTCACGGTGCTGGGGGAAATGGGAGGTCTGTGCTGTGACTCCTGCATGGCACTGTCGGCTGCTCCTGGAGCCAAGGCCCGTGGGTTTCTCTGCATCCCTGTCCCCATGGTGGCCTCAGGCTCCGCACCATCCCACAGGGCCCTGTCTCTCTCCAAATCCCGATGCTGTGTGCCCCGCCGAGCTGCCGGGTGCCGCCTCCACAGGAACACTCCTCAGAGCATCCGCTGACCGGCGTGCTCACGGTTTTAGACGTGCCGTGTTAGGCCTCCATAGGAATATCCAGAAGCTCCTGAGTGGGGAAGCGCGGCAAAGCTTCCTGGCGTCACGCAGAACTCTGCATGCAGAATGGAGCAGCAGAGGCGCCCAGAGCCAGGCCAGGTGCCCGGGCCGAGCCCACCCAACTGTGGGGGTGGCGTGGGCAGTGGAGCATGCATCTGGGAACCTTGGAGTGAAAGGGCAGGCCAGGAACAAGTGTTGGCATCTAGACGATAAAACGCGGGACTGAGAATACCAGGCCCTAATGTGTGGCGAGCAGACGGTGGCGTGTGGCGGGAGACGGTGGCGTGTGGCGGGGAGACGGTGGCGTGTGGCGGGGAGACGGTGGCGTGTGGTGAGCAGATGGTGGCGTGTGGCAGGGAGACGGTGGCCGGACGCTGCACAGTCCAGCCTTGACATTATCAGACCTGCCCCAGCCTCCCTCCCTGAGACTAGAACCCGTGCCGAGGCCCCCGACACCTGCCGTGGTCTGCCCCTTCCCCTCTGTTGGAATTTAAAGGATAAGGAGTAACAGGGTGATCTAAGAGCTCAGCCAGTGAGCGCCGGCTGCCCCTACGGCAGGCCAGTGAGGAGGGCTCATGGCGGGGCTCAGCTCCAGGGTGAAAGGGACATGGGACAGACAGAAGGAAGCACCCTGCACCGAGAGGTACCAGTGAACACCTCTGCAGGGCCCAAGATGTGCCGGTCGTCTGCTGAGTGACCAAATGCCCTCAACAATCATCCTAAATAGCCCCTCAGGGTGCACTGAGCATTGCGGAAGGCCGGACGAGTGCTTTGGGAGCCCTTGTTCCTCAGCCCTCCCACCTGTCCCTTGCCTGGCAGTCTGGTGCAGGTGCGGGACAGGACATCCAGGTGGGCTCTCCACTCCTCCTTTCTAGGTCAGCTGTTCTGGGCCCAGCCTGTAAATTAGGATCTCCTGGGAGCTTCTACATGCCTGATGCCAGAGGGGTTTGCCAGGACTTTGGGTCTGACACTGGGATGCTCCTGGGCAAACAGGCAGGTTGGTCGTCCTCCCTGGCCCCAGCCCAGCATCTCCGAGGCAGGCCTGGCACCTGTATTTCCCATGCTCCCCAGGCAACACCAACACGCAGTTAAGGGGAGCCCACAGCCCCCAGCCTCTGCCCTCGGGTCTCAGGCACCCAGGAAAGACTAGGGAGCTTTCCTGACCACCCCCTCCCTGAGTACAGACCGACATGTGGGAGGGGGTGGTCACATTCACTTGCACATTTTTCTATGCATTCAGCAGACATTGTTGGGGGCGGGGGCTTGTACCTCCTCCCAGGCTGGGTGGGCGCACTTCCCAGAATATGCCTGAGCCACGGGAGCTCTCTGGGTTGAGCCTTCCTTGCCTGCCATCCTGGGGTCCCCCAGAGCCGGATGGGATGGAGAGTGTGGAGGTCCATGACTGTGGACAGCTCCAGGGGTGCAAAGGGAGCACCCAGCCCACTGAGCAGTGGGCGCTGGACACATGAGTTCTGCTTCTACAGAGGAGGGCTATGTCAAACACTTCTGGGTTCAAACCAGCCTCCGGTGGCTGGCAGGTGCCCCTTCTTCCTGAATCCCAGAGCCACGAGGCAGCCTGAGGATCTCCTAGGAATGGCTAGACCTGGCACTGGTGGGAGCTACTGCTCCATCCCTTTGGTGGCCGAGCAGGAGCCCAAAGCCTCAGGAGGTCAACCCTGGAGGTGGGGTGGGCAGGAAGGCGGCACATCCTTCCACAGCTGCAGGGAACATTGGTGACTCTCCCAATGCCTGCAACACACCCAGAACTGCCCCCTCGTAAGCTGCTGTGTCTGCTGGGTACTCGCTGTCTGGCCGCTGTGTCTGCTGGGTGTTCACTGCCTGGCCAGTCCTTCCTAAAGTCAGCTTCCCCCTCGTAAGTCGCCGTGTCTGCTGGGTGCTCGCCATCTGGCCGCTGCGTCTGCTGGGTGCTCGCTGTCTGGCCGCTGTGTCTGTTGGGTACTCACTGTCTGGCCGCTGCGTCTGCTGGGTGCTCGCTGTCTGGCCGCTGTGTCTGTTGGGTGTTCACTGTCTGGCCGGATCCTTCCTAAACTCTGCTGTGCACACGAACCACCAGGGATCTCGCTCAATTGCACGTGGTGACTCAGTGAGTCCGGGGGGGGCGGCCAAGGTTCTGCATTTCCAACAAACCTGCAGGAAGGCCAGCACTGCTGGTGCAGGGACCACACTGAGCACCAAGGTCTTGATGGAAACAAGGCAGCTGTGTGTGTCCGTCTCTGGGTTGATCTTGATTTCCTGTTTGTTCGTGAGGCCACAGGAACTGAAAGGGACTGAAGCAGAGTCCCAGGAGCCTCGACAATCCATCCGGGGCAGGAACTGGGGCTTGGTTAAAACGGGGTCACTTCTGCCTGGGCTCGGACCTATGGCCAAGCTCACCTTGGTTTCCCAGCCCAGGACCCACGGAGGGGTCTAAGTCCAGCTCCTGCACCAGCACCAAGCCCCACCTGCTGCCGTGAAAACTGTAGGAAGGTGGAGCCTCCAATGGGACCTCCTACTTCCCCAAACCCAGTCCTGAAACCCACATCCATCATGAAGAGATTGGCCAATCGGAACATGAGCGGGCCAGAGCGTGAGGTCTGGATGGAGGGACTGACTCCTTAGGGTCTCCTCCTAACACCCTGAGCCTGGTCATTAATCCAGAGCCTGGAAGTGTCTGTCCAGGATCTTCTGGCTCAAAATCCAACCAGAGCTCCCAGAGAAGCAAGCTCCGCAGGCACCCAACCCACATGCCTCAAGACAGCCAGCTCCAAAAGCTGCTGAGCCCAGATGGGCTGGCGACACAGATGACCCCCATCCTTAGAGGCCAAGGCCCTGTCTAGGACTTCAGGCAAAAACTAAGCTGTGGGGGACATTTGTGTGTGCAAGCTCACACATAATCTCCTGCAGCAAGTCATGTTAATATTTACTGGTGAGGGGACATTCAGGAGGAAGGGAGAAGGGGCTGGGGTTCGTGTGTGGGAAGGGCTGACCTGGGTGATTCCCTACCCTGCCCTGTGGATCTGGCCATATCGCAAAAACCCTGGAGCAAATTTGCCATTGCCCCTCCTGCCGTCGGACTGAACTAGATCTCAGCACGTGGGGCCCTCCAGTGCTCCCCGGTATGTGGGGAAGCTGGTTCTGGGGGCTGCATGTTTATGCCTGCCTCACGGTGCCTTTAAAAGCCCATCATGGACATTTGTGCTGTGATGTCGGAGACTGAAGCCCCATAGCACTGCCCTTCCTGTTGTCCCAGGGAGCCAGATGCCTGGCTGGGCTGCCCCCACCCCACTCCATCATTATCCCTTCACTTGGGACCAAAATGAACCTGCAAATGTGTTTCTCATTTCTCCCACTCAGGAACAGAAGAGCATCAGTATTGCAAACATATGTAGGGGGACTTTACTTCCTCCCAAATCCTGCCTTTCTTCAAGGCTTTCATCAAGTTTTGGATGAAATTCCATATTACATGTGTGCCCATTTCTCATCTTCTGAGGGTGCAGGCTGGGCTTGCTCTCACCCATCCCTGGCTGCTGTGTAGCTCCTGGTCCACAGGGGAGACTGGCAGGTCCTGGCCCTGCCAAAGACTCTCAGTGGGCTCTGGGGACCCCGGAGGCACCAGCTTGGGGGTCCCATGATGGTAGTGCCAGATAATTGGTGTGGCCCAAGGCCTCTGGGCTGGTTCCCCTGTGACCCCGGAGCTTCCCACAGGCCTTGGCCTAGACACAGAGCATTTGTTGATTGAACAAATAAACACACATTAATATTCAGTAAATAATGCCGGGGGTGAGGTCGTCCACTTCAGTACATTCTTCAAATAATTGAAACCCCATCAATTCACATTAACATTTTTCACCTGGCCTCTTAAGCAGAGGCAGAGGCACTTACTCATCAGCGTTCTGATTACAGGCGGGGCTGGTGATGCAGTCGAGAGCCTTTCTGGGGAGACACAGTCAACAAAGAAACAAGCAGACCTTGGGTGGGAGACAGTGGCCGACGCACTGAGAAAAGTGCCCCCACTGCCTCCCCTGGGGGTCCTGCAGGATCCCGCCCCAGCAGGCCCCGAGCCTCAGGGCCCTGGGCACACAGCTGAAGGCCCAGCTGGGGGCAGGTGGCCTCACCCAGAGCCTCACCCACTGCCTCCTCCCTCTGGGCTGCCACTGGGCAGCCACCTCTTAATTAGCAAAACAAACAGCACGATGATAAATGTCATGATTTACTCAACAAATGATCAAAACCACTGTTTTTGCAGACCCCAGGGCGATCAAATGCCCTCACGGGTGATTTCCTCCAGGCAGGTGGGCTCCGGTGGCGGTAGGCGGGGTGTGATATTTGGGAGGAGACTGAACCCTGCTGTGTCCAGATGGAGGAGGCCAGGCATTTTGGGTGCCCTTCCTGACAAACCCCCTCCCTGAGACGAAGCTCAGGGGGCCCTTTCCACACACCTGGGGTACACACACAGCCATGCACAGGGTGAACCCCCAGGTCGGAGGTGGGGCATCTGACTCAGGGCACATCTCAGGGTGCACCCAGGAACAAAGCGGGTTTAGTCAGTGACTATTCCTAATACATAGGAGGGAGAGAGGAGGGGGCAGCTCTCCCCAACCAGCGTCAGCCTCGGTGCGGAAGGAGTGCAGGCTTCGAACCAGCCACCGAGGCCGGAGGAAAGTCAGCTCCCAACCCCTACCCTCATTCCTGCTTTGCTAACGGAAAGCTCCCGCTTGAAGTCAGGCTGCCCCACAGCCTTGAACCCAAAGCTCGTGGGTGCCTCACGTGCTCCCTGCCCCGTCCCTCGTCCCCAGGGAGTCGTGCTGTCATCTACGTCAGCCCTGCGTCAGGGAGAGAAGGGCCCCGACCCTCCCCAGTCATCCCAAAGCCCAGTGTTGCCTGGCAGCGTGTCTCTTGTGATAAAAAGAGAAAGGAAAATCAACCTTCTCATTTTATTTTATTTCAACTGAATTGTCCAGAACAAGAATTTTGTTCTCAGAGTAGAAAGAAAATGGTTTCCACGGTGTCCCAAAATGACAGGAAGAATAATCCACGTTACTGTTATTTCAAACCTGTCCTTCGAGAGACGCACACCCTGTTCCTGCAGGGGCTGCAACCCGGCGAGATCCCTTTGCTCACGCCACTCCCAGATCCCCTCTCCTCCAGGGGAACCCCGCTTCTGAGCTCAGAGTGGCCACAACACCACGCTCCTGGCCACCACGTAGGGAGGCCAAAATGACACCGATCCTTCTCGGATTTTGTTTGTTATCTTTGCTAAAATGTCATTACTTGTTCTTTTTCAGTAAATAAATACTGTGGACATTACAGTAAAATCAAATCACTCTGATTCATAACACTTGATTACCAGTGTGAAAGTGAACAATTATACACACGAAATTCAGGACCATCAGAGATAACACACACGCATGGGCCTGACGCTGGCACCCCTGTTTTTCTCTGACCCAGGCCTGACCTGGAATCCCACTGGCATGACGCTGGCACCCCTGTTTTTCTCTGACCCAGGCCTGACCTGGGATCCCACTGGCGTGACGCTGGCACCCCTGTTTTCCTCTGACCCAGGACTGCTCTGGTCGAGCTCACCGCAGGGGCGTGGAGGGAAAAGGGCTAGCAGGGCCGCCTGGTTGGTGTGAGTGGCTTGGGAAGGGGACTCAGCAGAAGGTGCTTCTCGTGTCTGGAACTACAGAGGGATCCCAGCCCTGAAGCCTGGTGCTCCTGTCCTGTCTCAGGCCCCTGTTCATGGCACTCAGAAGACAGGCCAGGCAGTCGGCAAAAGGAAGAAGTCTTCAGAGAAAGGGGCACCCACAAGTCACTTCTCCCTCCAGGGCCACCTCGGGGAAGGCAAAAACCCAAAGGGAAACGGCAATCAGCTCTTTTGGGACACGTGGAAAATTCTGGGAAGGTGGCTTAGGGGACGATGTCACTTTTTCTGCCCAAAGGCCCCAGCTGAGGTGGCTGGAGGTGGGGAGAAACCTTGGTTGACGGACATCGCTCATTTCAGGCAGTTGTGACTGCCACCTAATTTCCACCCCCTGCTTCCTCCTCTCCGTCCTTCACAGAGGAGGTGGTGGCTTCCTGCCCAGTTCCAATGTCAGCTCCCGAAGGCACCAACGCACATGGCTGCCCCCTGCCCCATCTCATGGAAGTGACAAAACCCAAAGGTGGCCCCAAAGCCAGGGAGTCGGTGCCCGAACTCACAAGGAAAACAAGGTTGGGCGAGATCCCGCCGGGTGCGCGGGGAGCACCGTTTGAGGGCGTCGGGGGGAGAGTAAATGTTTCTAAGCACCAGCAGGAGGGGCATCTGCCAGGTGGCCACCGTGGAACAAAGCCCTTCGCAGAAACGGGAGGTGCGCCGTGGGGAGAGTGTGTTCCCTCACGTACACGCACACCAGGGATAAACACGCCGCAAAGTCAACAGGCAGCGGCAGGCAGCGGCGCAGCCTGCACCGGGCCTGGCACCACACGGACATCGTGATATGGGCCATTTCTTTTTTAAAAAAAAAAAAAAGCAAATAGAAACTTGTATCAGAGTAGCCAAGAACAAAGTCACCTGAAGGTCATCCAAAGTGCTACCTGCAGGGCCCCTGGACCTCTCATATCCACAAGCCACCTCCTAATTAAACAGTCCAGACCTTTCTAAATGTGAGGGACACACACCCTTGAATTCCTTTCCCACACACCAGGGAGGGCGGGACAGGGCGCTTCTGCCAAAGTCACTTCCACTGCACAGCCAAAGACGAATGTTGCTACCAAAATGCTCTCCTTGGTCCCATGAGGGGCCTGTAGGGCCATGAAGCTGGGCAGTGTCTCCACCGAGGTCTTCTACTCCAAACTCTCTCCCTGTCCTGTCTAACTGGTGCCCCTGGCTCCTGGCCAGTCCCTCCTGAAGGTAACCTGACCTTGGGCCCACACTCACTGTCCTCTGCCTCTCGATGGAGGGGGGTGGTGCGCCCGGCCCACAGGTGCTGCCCATAGAGCTGCGGCTCCCACCCTGCTGGATGGCTGCGGACTCTGCCACATGCTTTTCTTCAGGCACCGGGACCCCCATAGCTCTATAATTGGCGGAGGGGGGAGCTTTAAGCTGACACTCAGGGAACAGCTTCTGAGTCTCCCTATATCCTTGACGAGGAGCCACACAGGACTCTGTGAGCTACCAAGGACCACACCTGCCTGCTGGGAGCTGCCGAGGTGCCCTGGTCTTGCCCAGGGAGGATGCACTTAGCTCTGCAGGGTGCGGGCAGCCTCTGACCCCCAGGCTGTCAGTGTTCTTACAAAGGGCTCTTAATGCTGTCAGCCCAGGGAGGTGCTCAAGGGCTGCTGGAGGCCACAGGGGCCTCCCCAGGGCCCATCTGAGTTGGGGCAGGCCTGATAGTGAGCATGGAACTGGCTGGGGACTTCTCCAGAGTTACGAGCGGCCAGGAGAGGAGGTGGGCAAGACGCAGGATCCTGCCCCCATCCATCTGGGGTTCCTCTTCCCTGCTCAGGCCATTTGCCCATGAGGAGCCTACCTCCATCTGGGCACTTCAGAGGCTGGGAGGCACAGGGTAATCTGCCCGGTGTTCCCATTTTCTACCCAAGCAGCAGCCCTGCCAAAAGGACCACCGACAACTGGCTGTGTGGGGCCTGCAGAAAGGCCAGGGCCCACCAGGAAGTACCCTTTGTGTTGGGGGGTGGGGCTCTTAGTCCCCGTAGGACCACTCGAGGGCCCCCAACACCGGTGCCTCGCGTCCCTCACAGCCTGGGCAGGATGCTCTGGGTGCTCCCCGCTCAGAGCCATCCCAGGGACGCCCTGTCTCCTGACCCCTGTAGCAGGTTCACCAGGCCAGCTCCAGACCCTCAAGGCCGGTCACGTCGTGGTGGGAAAATTTAAACAGTCAGCCATCCCTTCCAGGACGGGGCCTGTGCCCCTGGAGCTGGAGAAGCTCGGGCTACTCTCAGGCCACTGGCTGACCGGGGCAGGCGGGGAAGGTGGCAGCCGGGGCAGCGTGGCCACCAGATGTGATTTGTGAGCTGCTCCACATTGCCGTGGCCTGGAATGAAGCCCTGGAGTGCAGCTGCCTGTTCTGGGACTTTCTATGGATCTCCCTGCCCCGCCACGATGGCCGCGTTCACGCCTGGGATCCGGCGGGAAGCACGGGATGTTTTAAGACATGAGCTCATGAAAGACACATTTCCGGGAGAGAGTGGGCGTGCCCTACAGGGCTGACAGGCGCCCACGAGGACCTCTGATGCTTTCTGAGTCCCGTCAGGCGAGCTGCAGGATAAAATAGGCTGGGAAACGTGACATTTGAACGCTCTCTCTGGCCGCGCCTCCCGCCTCGGGCAGTGGCTGCTCAGCCCGGCTTTATAAATAGATGGAACACAAGATAAATGGCCGTGATCAATCATGCTCAGGCGCGATTGCTCACCTCCCATCCGAAGTCCGTCTCCTTCGCCGCCGCCCGGGGCACCACCACGCAGGGGCCCAGCCTCTCCCCGGCTTCCATCTTCCTCTTGGCCCAGACCCCCAGGCCGGCCCCCGGGATGGAGGACTCTCGGAGCTCGAAGTCCGGTGGGATCGGAATGTCTTCAGGAATGTAGACCGGGGCCTCGTACGGCGAGCCCTCCTTGGGGGTGAAGTCCTCGCTGGTGGGGAAGGGGGACGGTGGCCCCACGGGGATGGGTGACATGGCACTGTCCTCGGCCTCGTCCTCTGCGCTGTGGCCGGCCAGCAGGTCCCGGTCGGGTTCATACATATTATTTACAACGTCACCGTCACCTAAAGGAGACAACACAGCGTCAGCCTCTGCAGCACGTGCCCCTCCCGGGGTGTACGGCTCAGGGAGTGCCGGGGACTCGGGCGTCAATGGGGACCGAGGGTGCTCAGGGACCCAGAAGGCCCGGCTGCCACCCCTGCCTGGGATATGCCGCCTCTGCTCCACCCTGAGCCAAGCTGCCATCATTTCACGTCAGAGGCTCCGGAGGATGGGATCCCGCCAGGCTCCACTGGGGCCAACCTTTCTGATGGGGTGGCACAGCCCAGCACACCCTGGCTCCCCCAGCCTGGCTCCCACAGCCACCTGAGGATGCGCCGGCTGGTCCTGCCCTAAGGGAACTAGGGAAGGAGCTGCCAGTGCCTGGCAAGCTTGGCGACAGCCGGTGAAGCCGTCATGCGTGGCAGCTGACCCAGGGCTGGCTGATGGTGAAATATTTGCACCGGAATATTTCAAATGTCCTCTGTAGTCTTGGAAATCACGGACGGCAGAAGTCCTAAGTGCCTGGGAGGACTCAGAATTTGGGTGACTGTGAAATGTGCTCAGTGCTGCTTCCTTGTACTTAGGCCGCAGCCTGGACATCCCCACACTGAGGCTGTAGCCTGGACATCCCCGCACTTAGGCCGCAGCCTGGACATCCCCACACTTAGGCTGCAGCCTGGACATCCCTGCATTTAGGCCACAGCCTGGACATGCACTGGGGTAGGGCTGGCTGGGTCTTGGGGAGGCTCGTGGAAGTTCCTGATGATCTCGACACAGGCTAGGAATAGGCCTGCTGAGGTCACGGATGTCGGAGTCATGGGGCCCCAGGTCACCCTGATGATCTCGACACAGGCTAGGAATATGCCTGCTGAGGTCATGGATGTCGGAGTCACGGGGCCCCAGGTCACTGAGCTGAGCAGTAAGAGGGTGCCCAGTTTGTCTGTCTGGGGTAGACCTTTGGGGTCCGTCCTAACAGAAGGTGGGTGCCAAGAGACTGTGTGCGTGCAGCTGAAACTATAGCAGAGAGTAGCCCGAGGCACTGGGGGAGATGGGCAAGGTGAGGAGGAGTCTGGACAGGAAGAAAAGCAAAGCCCTCCACCGAGTGCAGCCAAACCAGGACTCAGGCAGGCGAATGTTCACCATGGCAGATTCACCATCGCCGGAAGGCAGAAACAGCCCAAACATCCGTCTGCGAGGGAATGAGGGAGCGGATGAGTAGTGGATGGTACCACCCTCTCCAAGGAGGAGCACAGCCTGGACCAGCCCCGGACATGCGGCACTCGGCGTAGGAAGCCAATGCAGAGGGTCACACCTGCCTGGCGGCGTTTAGGTGACTCATCCGGCACAGGCCCCCAGAGACAGACGCAGGTGGGAGGCTTCGGGGACTGGGGTGGGGGTGACAGCGAGAAGCCCAGGTCTCCTTTCGGGGTGATGAAGTGTCCGGGAACTAGAGAGGGAGTGGTCGCACCGCTGGGTGAACGGCTCAGTGCCGCTGAATCGCCCCCTTTACAGTGGTTGAATTCTGCCTCGATAACATCGAAAAGGCAGATGTGAGTGTTAGTTAGGTGGGGAGCAGCGGGAATGGGCAGGAGGTGGGGTGAGCTCCGTCACCCTGACCTGATCTAGATCTTTCCACGCAAGCCCCTCCTTCTGTGGCTGCCTCGAAGACCCGGTCCCGCTGGCCCTCACCTCCTGGCCCCCGCCCTGCACCCTGACGTTGGCTGGGGACACAGAAGCCTCCAAGGAGACCGAACTTTTAAGTACAGGAAAAATGACTTCAGATTCCTCACACTGGTTGCAAACAGATCAGCACAAGAAAGAGCAAAATGCTTTCTTTCAAAAGAAACCAAAGTCTTGGGGGGAAAAGTCGCAAGGAAAACACTTATTTAATTTATCAGCATTCAGAGAAGTAATTATTATGTTTTAAGTGGCCAACGGGTCCTTTCTAATTGACGCGGCGGATCCTTTCAGAGACGCAGCCACAGAACTGCCGCTGTTGTTCCTCCACCCTAAAGACCTGAAGTTGTTTAGGTTTGAAAGAACACCCCCATAACCCCCGCCCCACTGACTGTGTGCAGCATAAAGGTAAATTAGAGGGGGGGGGTAATTAACATGGCATCTTATTATTTGGAACTGGTAACTGCACGGAGCTCGCAAACAAAGTCGGGTTGGAAGCCAAAGCTCCCCCATGCACTCCTTAACTCCTCTCCGGCGTGGGCGCCTCCGCCTGAAGCACAAGTAGGAATTAGAACCCCAGGTGTTTCTGGGAGTTCCGCTGGAGCCCGAAGTGGGGCAGTGTCCCTATCAAGTGCATATCCGTTGCAGGGCTCTGTTTAAAACATGGCTTTTTTCTGTTTGAATTCTACTTCCCAAAACCCCTGACCCGCTGGAGGAAAATCAACGCTTTAAGGGCATGTTTAATTTACTGGCCAAGCAAACAGCTTAGGAGAGAAAGGTAGTGTTTCCTGCTGATTAAAGGGAGGTCTGTGCATCGGGCCCCGGCCTCCCTTCCCCGGCGGTCACAGGGGTTAAGCGATTGCCCACAGCCTCCAGGAAAAGCCCGTCTCATTTTGCTGTCCCCGTTGCTGGGGGAGAGGGAGCTCTTCTTTCAAGGGTGGGTGAGAGGAGGGCTAATTAGTGTGCAGAAAACACGGTGAGAAAATGAGGTGCAGAGAATAGCCCTAAAGCCCAGAGAAAGCAGGAAGCCTGCACGGGGGCTTCGGCAGGGCCTGGGCCCACAAATCGCTCGCTCTCTGGGGTCCCTGGGGCAACCAGAGCCGGGAAATCAGGCTCAGCCCTCCTCTGCCCTGAGCTCCAGCCAGGATGCCCCTGAGAGGGTCAGCAAGGTCAGGAGGCTGCCCAGTCCTCTACCCTGCTGGACAGGCTTGTTCTGGCCGTGGGCATCTTTTCACTGAGGTTCCCAGACCCTACTGCCCAGGCCTCCATGACACGGGGGTGCATTTCCGGCAGGCACTGTCTCGCAGGTCAGCGTGCAGGGCCAGGATCATGTATGACTCTGGAGATGCAGGCTGTGTAACAACATGCAATTGACTTGTCAGGAGACCTGACATCCTTTATTTGGGGTTGCTGGGATCTCATTCCAGGGTGCCGAGGCCATCATTTCTAGAATTTCTATGGGGAGACCTACGGAATTATAAAAGCAAGGAGGGGAGTGGGGATACAGGGAGCTCAGGAGGGAAGAGGCAGACTTGGCCAGCAGGGAGCTGAGTGACCCCGAGTCGGGGCCAAGGCCACCCCTTTCTGCCCGTGAAGAATCTGCCAAGCTGCCAGTTCCAGCCGAGTCTGTGTTCTCAGCGATCTTCATGGAGAGCCCCGCTTTGAGTCTTGTCACACACACGTATGAGCGATAGTCATTTGATCACATTATACAAGTCAGGGAGGTGAAGAAACCCTGCTTCTGCCTCAGGCTGGGACAGAGGCCGAGCTGGCCAGGAGCCCACGGTGACCTCAGCCCCTCACACTGCCCCTGGGCTCCACTACAACCCTCGGTTTAGGGCTGAGTCTCTCTCAGCCTCACAGTGGATTTCTTCTTCTGCACCCCTCACCCAGGCTGTAGGAAATCATCCCGGAACAGAGGCCACCCCCACCATCTCCCAAGAGAACCATGTCTAGAAAGCAAAGCTATGGCCAGGGTTTTGGGGTCTGGAGAGACAGAGAGAAGAGGCCACAGATCAGGACCACTGTGCTAAACCAGCCAAGACAGGGGCCCAACAGCCAACAGAGGGTACCTCATCACCGTCCACCTGGGGCTGGCCCTGCCAGGGCCACATGAGTAGTGCCCTCACAGGGGGATTATCAACATGACAATCCATTCCCTGAAGCCTGAGCGCTGGGCGGCTCTGTGGCAGGGATGGGCAGATTTCAGCATAGATTCTTGGCCGGAGGGAGTACATGGGGGTTTTTTGGAGTCGGTATCTGCCTGGCTGTGCTTCCTCCTTCATCATGTGGTTTTAAGGAGAAGCCATGAGGCCTGCAGGCCCCACTGGGCAGGAAAGAGGCACCGTGCGGCAGCTGGCCGGGAAGGGCGGCCCCCGGAGTGCATGTGAGGGTGAGCATCCCGTGCGCATCTGTGTGTAAGCATGTGTAAGACCATGTGTAAGACTGTGTGTAAGACTGTATGTATAAACATGTTACTGCATGTGTAAGAGTGTGTGTAAGACTGTGTGTGTAAACATGCTACTGCATGTGTAAGTGTGTAAGACTGTATGTATAAACATGTTACTGCATGTGTAAGAGTGTAAGACTGCGTGTAAACATGCTACTGCGTGTGTAAGAGTGTAAGACTGTGTGTGTAAACATGCTACTGCGTGTGTAAGGGTGTAAGACTGCATGTGTAACCATGTTACTATGTGTGTAAGAGCATGTGTAAGCATTATAAGACCGTGTGTAAGACCGTAAGACTGCATAAGACCGTGTGTAAGAGTGCATGTGTAAGCATGTGACTGCGTGTGTAAGATCATGTGTAAGCATGTGTAAGACCGTGTGTAAGACTGCGTGTGAGAGCGTGTGTAAGACTGCGTGTGTAAGCAGAGGGCCTGGTCAGGAACCTGAAAAGGTGTCCAGGGCAACCTCAGCTGACCCCAGCCTCTATGAGGCCTCTCGGTTGGGAAACCTGTTCTCTTCTGTCTGGAGAACCCTCAGGAGGAAGGGTCTCCCGTCTGCTGGGTGAGGGGCTGAAGTTTGGGCCCCCTTGCCTCCCTCCCTCAAGGGCGAGGTGGCGAATGGCACTTGGCTGCCCCAGGCTGCCATCGTCCAGGCCCCATGCGGGCTCCCTGGGAGCCTCCTGATGTCGGCCTGGGTCTTCACTTCTGCGGCCCACGGGCCCTGTGGGGACTCGGTCCTGCCCAGCTGCACACCTCTCTGTGGGGCCAAGATGCAGTCCTGGAGATGCCCAAAATAGGACCCACCGGGAGAACTGCGCCAAGAGCAGGCTGGGGCTCTGCGCGGCGTTTCTCACAATGGCACACGCGGCCACGTGATTTCAAGGAACATTTCAGTGAAAGGAACACCCGCTCCAAAAATCCACGGTTCCTTACTCCACCTGTGTGCACATGGATGTGTGATGACTTCGGGCCTATGAGTTTACAGCAGAACATACTTAATGATTCCTGCCCAGCTCAGAGATACCTTGTCTTGGCCTGGGGGGTGGGAGGAGCTGAAAAATAAATGGAAACAACAAAAACAACTGTGGAGGGTGGCAGTGATGCTCCTGATCAACCTGAGAAACACGAGGGAACCCTTTGCTGTGCAGTTCCCTGAAATGTCACATTTCAGAAAACCTAAGGTCAAAAGTCTGAGAGGGAAGGAACAGGAAAGTCCAGGGTAATGATTCTGGGCAGCAAACCACCAAGAACCTTGTCATTCGTTAATTTCTTTGTCATCGTGGAGCAAACAAACCCGGTGGCAGCCTGGGGAGGGTCCACCGTGATAGGAACAGGGACCCGGGGAAGCAGGGGTGGCCCCCACCCCTGTCCTGAATTCCTGCGGGTCCACTCAGGCCCTGGATCTCTGGGCTTTGGGAGCCGTCTCTGTAACCAGAAAAGCTTGTACGAGATCACTTGGGGCTGGATCACCTTGGGATCTTCCACACTCTCCAAGGAGGCTGGTTCCTGGTGAGCAGGGCAAGGCGGACGCCAGCGAGGCGCCAGGACACAGGCGCCCGGCCTTGAGAGCAGGCAGCCCCTTCAATCTGCCCTGCAGTGCCATGCCGGCCTGCCCTGAGTCCAGGTTGGCAGCTGGGTGGGTGCTCGGGGGCTCTTTTCTCTCCCTCATGCTACCTGATGGATCTGCCACCCCACAGCAGGTTTCTCAGCCTGTTTCCAGCTGCTGGGACAGAGGTGACATCACAGTCTCTCTGTTACCTGCACCCAGCCATGTGGACAAAGCAGTGAGTGGCTCCGGGAGGAGGGTCTGCTCCTCCCTCAGGGGAGCTGCCCACTGTACAGCTGGGGAAACAGAGGCACAAGGGGGTGAAGGAGCCTGTCATCCCCCAGTGAGGGACTGAGGGCTGGAGCACACCCATTTCTGAGTCCACGCTCCCTGCCCCTGGCACCCAGCCCAGCCATGCCCTGGGGCACAAGTGCTTCAACCCCAGTCCTGGCCCTACCAGGTGGCCCCTCTGCCTCACCCTAGTCCAGGCGGAGCTCTCTTATTTTGATTGGGATCCGCTACACGTCCCCCACGACCATCAGGCAGAGAAGTCCAGAGCAGAGAGAATGCGTGTGGTGGGCGCCATATGGACACTTTCAAAACTGGGGAGAGCCCTGGATGGGGTTTGTCTGAGTTCCTCCAAGCCCCTGACAGTAACATCAGGCCTCAAGGCCCGTGAAAGGCCCAGGATCGGGTCACCTCCTTCTCTAAACCCACAGGGCCAGGGCCAGCCCAGGGGAAGGGCTGGGCAAGGTGTGTGGAGCGAGGTGGGACCAGAAGGTTTTAGAGGTCAGGCGGACCCCACTGTGGGTTTCAGCCCCCGTGGCTCAGGAGTCTGAGTGGAGTCCCCGACGGCAGCCTCTGCATCCCCTGGGGACTTGCTAGAGCTGTAATTCCCAGGTCCACCCAGGCCCACTGACCGGGGCGGGGCTGGCGTGTGCACGCAATCTGTGCAGCAGCAAAGCCTCTGGGAGGGAGGCCCTCATGGAGCAGGGCCCTCCAGTTTGGGAAGTGGGGGGTGGGGACAGATGGGGAAGTGCTGAGTGACAAGGGTGCATCTGGGGGAACAGGGTTTAACACAGAGGGAACCAGGCCTTTCTAAAATGTCAAGAAGATCACCCTGAAAATCTGAACTGAAACCCTTATTGACCCTGAGGTTTTTCAAGTAAGTGCACACATTTGCCACTAAGTCGGAGAAAAGCAAGCGGCAGCCTCCAGGAGCCCCGGCCTCCGGGAGAACAGCAGCCGGGCTGCAAAGCACTTTTCCCATCCAAAGCATTCCCAGGAAGACGTGGCTGTTAAAGAACCACCTCTCCGCAGAGCTCGGTTCTGGGTGTGAGGCTGTGCAGAGGTGAGGGAGGCAGATGGAGGCCTGTGGGAGGGAGGGGAGATTAGCCACGAATTTCAGAAGTGCTGTGTTCAAGACGCCCCTCGCCTGTCTGTGTAGATCTGGTCTCCAACAGCTTCAAGTCTAAAACTGCCCCCACAACTGCTTTCTCTCATGCATGGCATTTTTTATTGGGTGTGAGGGGACCAAATATTTGCCGTCATATAGCCACATGCTCCTCGATCTTCTCCCCTAATATCGCTGGCAGGAGGAGGATCCACTCCCCCGCCCACCAAACGCCGGGCTGTAGCTCCTGTAAAACCCAGCCTTAACTGAGCCTCGCAAGTCTGTTTTTAACTGCAGTCTCCTGGCCCGAGGCAGCCAGACACTGCGGCCTGGTGTCTGCTGGAAGGGTCTTCCCGCTCTGAGGAGCTGTGCTGCCCTGCTCTGAAACAGGCAGGACCCAGCACGAAGCAGCTCCTCCCCAAAGGCCACATCAAGATGTGCATGCCTCAGGTTGCATTCAGTCTCACCTGGCCCATCCAAAACAATATCTAAACTTACTAATCAGTTCAGGCCAACATATACATGCGATTACAAAGGAAGGCAAACTTCAGGACAGAGAATGCCTACATCACAACTCCAAGACTGTGAGGAAACATGGTCCCTGGTTGACCACACAGCTGTTCGATTCCAGTGATGCCAGGAAAGACTTTGGAGCAATCAGCCTCTAATCAGACAATAGAGCACTGACATTGGCTCGCTCTCCCGGGGATTGGCCGGCTGCTGATATTGACGGGGCCGCGGAGCATGCAGCCGGCACGTGGTCCAGCTCATTCTTGCAGCAGCCCTGGAGGGAAGGCAGAGTTGTGACCTCACCCAGTTCATACATCAAAGAAGTGAAGCTCAGAGAGTGAGCAACTTCCTAAATGCCATACAGCTAGTCAGGAACAAGCTGGGAGTTGTTCAAACAGTCTTGATTTCGAAGCTCTCAAACACCACTCTAACAACCCCATGTTCTCCCTACAATGACAAAACACCCGAAACAGTTTCCTGGCAGTCAGTAATGGACTTCGTCATGTCCAGCAGAAGAGGTATGGGTGGGAGTGTGAATAAATGTTTGACAGATGGATGGAGAGATACATAGCTGAATGGATAAGTGGGTGGGTGGATGAATTTATGAATGGATGGAAAGATTGATGGATGGGTGAATAGATGAATGAATGGATGACTAAATGGATGGGTTGATGGATGGGTGAATGAATGGACAGATGGTGGATGAATACATAGATAAATGGATGAATGGATAAGTGGATAGATACATGAGTAGATGGATGAGTTAATGGATGGATGGATGAGTTAATGGATGGATGGATGAGTGGGTAGAAGGAAAAATGGATGGATGAGTACTTGGATGGATTAATGGATGGATGGAGGAATGAATGGGTGTGTGAATGAATGGGTGAATGCATGAGTGGATAGATGGGTGGATACATGGATGGACAGAAGGAAGAATGGATAGGTGAATGAGTGCATGGATGGGTTAATGAATAAATGGATGAATGGATGGGTGGGTGAATCAACATGTGGATGGATGGATGGATTTATAAGGGGATGGATGGAAGGAGGTACAGATGGAAGAATAGATGGATGGATGGATGGATGGATGAATGGATGGATAGATGGATGGATGGACAGATGGTGGATGAATGCATAGATAGGTGGATGAATGGCTGGGTGGATAGATGAGGAGATAGATGGGTACACAGGTGGATAGATGAATGGATGGGTGGATGGATGGATGGAAGGAAGGAAGGATGGATAGATGAATGAGTGCATGGATGGGTTAATGAATGAATGGATGAATGGATGGGTGGGTGAATGGATGGGTGGGTGAATCAATGGGTGGGTGGATGGATGGATGAATGGATGAGTGAGTGAGTGGATGGATGGATAGGGGTGGGAGCAACCCTCGAGGGCAGCTCTTAAGAGAAAAGGTAGAAGGCAGGACCCTCACTCCCATTTCTGACTTTCCTTCCCTAGCAGTGAAGCACCATTAACAACTCTGGGTCCTCTCTGCCCTTGACCCTGATCGACTCATCTGAGAGGAACATCTGGGCTTTCTCAGCCAGGCCCCACCTCTGAGAGAGGGCTGGTTTCTCTGCTGCTTCTTCAGGACTGACTGGCTGTCACCCTCCCTGCACCCATGTGGCGGGTGGGCAGGTCTGAGTTCTGGGACTCGGCTGGGGATGTGCCTGGCTCCCACAGCGAGTGCAGGTTCCACCCGAGCCTTGTGGAGGCCCCATCCTCTGGCTCCAATTTTCCTTCTCAGAACCAAGCAGGGAGGAGCGCTGTGTCGTGGGTCAGAGACCTGGAGAACGCTCCCCCATCTGGGTGCCTACAAGTCCCCATGAGCTGTGAAGGGCCATCCTGCCCCCTGAACAAAACAGGGAGAGGGAGAGGCGGGCACATCAGGCAGGCTGCGGCTGTGGGAGCTGATCAGGGAGAGCAGGCACGCATGGAGGCAACTTCTAGAGAAAAAATAGGGTGTTCCCTTTCCTCACAGAGGATTCTGTACACCTACATCCTTGCAGAGTGTATCTCGGGGAGCAGAAGGCCCCTCTTCAGGGGGAGGGCGCCTGGAGGGGCAGGGGTCATCCTGAAGGGCCCCTTCTCAAAAACAGTTTGCTAGAAAGAGAAACTTGGGAATTGATGGAGTTCTCTCTTGTTCTTCTTTTCTGTCTTTAAAACTGTGCGGTAAAGGCAAAAGCTTCTCCCCTCACCCTGGATCTTGGCCTCGAGACAAAAACAAAGCTGTCGTAACTCCAGGAAACGGTGCTAGGAGGAGCCTTGGCCGCTGGTCCCACCTTCTGACCTGCCCCGGGCCGCGGCTGCCCTGCAGCGCTGGGACTCATTGGCATTCACCTCCTGAGCCTCTGCGCCCAGAACCAAGCGGCCGCTATTAACACAACAGATTAATAGCACTGAGAAAGCCGTTTCTGCAAACATGCTAAATATTAATAATGATCAATCGCCGTTTCTATTCCAAACCTGCACCCGGGACCTGGCCCACAGGGACTGGGGAACGTTGAACCCCAGCTGCGGGGCTGATGAAGCCGAATTGTCATTAGGGCCCGGGAGAGCTTGAGAAGGCGGGGCCCTGACCTCAGAGGCAGGCTCCCAGCCCTCTCGGAGCCACTGAGGTACAGAAACCTCCCCAGAAAAGAGGTGGGGCTTCCTGCCTTGTCTCCCCAGTCCCGACCAGATGCAACCCCCTGGCCTGGCTACCTTCACACACACTCGCCTTTGTCGCAGACACGGAGGGAGGCAGGGACGGTCCACAGCGCTGCCTCCGCTTTAGAGATGAAGGAAGTGGACGGAAACCCACTCCAGGCCTTGTCCAGGGCACAGCGCGGGGAAGCGCAGACGCAGCCCTTCTCACTCGGGGAGTCTCCACCAGCCCCCACTGTCACCCGGGCTGGCCAGTGGCTCCCAAGACTGTAACCAGTTGAATGATGTCACCCCAAAAGGCGCGTTCAAGCCCTAACTCCCGGCCTCAGAATGTGACCTGGTTTGGAAATAAGGTCTTTATAGCAGTAACCAAGTTCAGGTGAGGTCACTGGGGAGGGCCCTGATTCAATGGGACTGGTGTCCTTATAGGACAAGGAGGAGGACACAGACACATGCCCAGGTGACACCCGTATGATGACAGAGGCAGGGATTTGCCCTGAGCCAAGGAAGGCCTGGAGCCACCAGAAGCTGGGAGAGGTGAGCGGGGACTCTTCCCCCAGAGCCTCCAGAGGCAGCAAGACGCTGTCCGTAGCCGCGCTGTGCGTCTCTGGCCTCCGGAGCAGGAGAGCGCCCTTCGACTGTTTCCATCCACCCGGTTTGTGCTCTTTTGTTAAAGCAGACCCAAGACACTCACACAAAGACCAAAGCGACCACAGCATGGGCCTGGCTGAGAACACACGACGCTCCCTGCCAGCCCCTCTGGCCATAACCTGCTCCCAGTGCCCTGAAGCAGGTTGCTGGTCCCCCACCTCCCAGAGGAAGAAACAAAGGCTTGCACCAGGAGGATAAACCACCCAGATGAGCCATGTTGCTGAGCAGGGAGCCTCGGCCCCATCACAGCCTAGAGGATGCATGGCTGCCATTCACGCCCCAGGGACCAGCCCTGCAGCTCAGAGAGAAGCACATCCGCTGCCAAGGGGAAGGGCGAGCAGCCCTAACCTATGTGCGGCCCACACCTCTGGGGCAGGCGGGTGGGCCTGGGTGCGCTGCGCTGCACAGACCACCACAAAGTCCCACTGGGGTCCATGAAGCCACTGCCCACGCACGCCCCTCCCAGCCCCCGGAATCTCCCCAGACCAGCCAAGCTGAATCTGGCCCTCACGCAAGACCACGGAGGCCTCCGTCGGACAGCTCAGGCCACCTGGCCCTACTTAAAGCCGAAGCATTATTCTAAGACGATTATTTATCCGTGCAATGCTCCAGGGACAGCAGCGTTCCCATTTCAGACCCCGCATCCTGTATTTCCTCGCCGCCTCCATCGCCCCGGGCAGGCACTGAATGACTCGCGATGCCACTGTAATTTTTATCAAGCCTTGTTCCTGGTAAAAAGCCTCTTTGTTTCAGAGAGATGTGATTTGGCCTTTTTTCTTCCTCTCCTTTATTCCTTGGTTAATATACCACTTCCCCGAGCCCCGGGGGCAGCAAGGTAGCCCACGGATTGCTCAAATCTCACTGTTTCCCTCCTGAATCACAGCCGAGGCTCCCCGGCCCTGCGCTAAGCAGCATCTGGGCGGCAGCAGAGTGGGGTGCCTCTCCTTAACCCTTCACTGTGCAAGCACTGGACCCCTCAAATACCAGGGGGTGTTGGCTCCAAGCACTAGCTCCACGACCTGAGATCTGGCAGCCTGACAGTGTGCTTCTAAAAAGACTGTGGGCAAATACATATAACACAAAATGTATCATTTTAGTCATTTTTCAGTGCACAGCTCCCTGGCATTAAGCACATTCACGCTGTGTGCTGCCTTCAGTCACCACCACCTATCTCCAGAACGCCCGCATCTCCCCAGAGAGAAAGTCCTACCCCGTCAGACACTCTCCATCCCCTCCCCCAGCCCGTGGCACCCACCATTTTACTTTCCGTCTCTATGCATGCGATGACTCTAGGGACCTCCCGCAAATGGGATCCTACAATATTGGCCTTTCCCAACCGGCTTACTTAGCTTAGCACAATGTCCTCGAGTTTCCTCCAGGTGGTGGCGTGTGTCGTAATTTCCTTCCTTTTGAGGGCTGAGGAATGGTCCAGGCATGTGCATGCCGCCTCCGGCTTATCTCTTCACTTGTGGATGGACACTTGCGTGTCTCCACATTCTAGCTACAGCGAAGCCCACACCAGTGAACACCTGAATCGATGGTGTACTCTTAGCATCAACAAAACCCACAGGCTATTCCACCCAAGTGAAATGAGGTTCCCGTCAGCAGCCCCACTGCCCAGGTCTCAGGGTCTCTGGAAAGCAGGTAAGGATGACTTCCCCCACCACCCTGGTTGACTCTCGGTCCTATAAGCAAGGGCAAGGTCTCCTTCCAGCCTGTGTACCTTGGGACTGGGGTAAAGCCACTTACACCTTCTGGACCTCAGCCTCCTCCTCTGTAAAACAGGCACAGATCCAACCTGGAAGACTCTGGGGGATGTTCAAAGCCGTAATGCCCTGCCCCTCACCTGCATGTGAGTGGGTGATGCTGTTCTCAACTCCTCCACCCTGATTGCTAGGCGGCCCCCACACCTAAGGCAGCTGGCACGGCAGCCGGCAAGGCCCACAGCAGCAGAAGGACATCGTGGGGCCATTGAGCACCTCACAGCCTCCCGCTGGGCCCAGGGATGCTCTTCCGGCACCGGGGACCCCATTCCACTGGATCGCAGCTCCCCCATTGGGGCGGAGGCCGGGGGTGCACCTGGGGCTGGGGTTGCTGCCCCAAGACATTGTGCTCAGGAGGCCCCTGATCCAAGCAGGATTACTAGAGGTTCTGGCTGGTGGAGGGCTCAGGTGGCCACAGAGAAGAGGGTCACCTCCCACCTGGAGGCTTCCTCAGGCTCCTGCTGGAGGCTCAGCCAGGTGCTTGGGCATTCTGGAGTACTGGGGTCCTTCAGGTTCCACGGAGCCAACCAGAACCCAGAAGGGGCCTGGGCTTGCCAGCCCGAGGAGGGCAGCACAGGAGCCAGCTCAGCTCGTGGCCAGAGCAGATTTGGGGAAGGGTCCCCCAACATACACAGACAGCTGTGTTTCTGCAAACTCGGAGGCTGTAAGTGGGATACCGAGGGCCGAGGAAGGGATGGTCAGCTACCCCAAGATGGCCCCATCTGCCTGCTGCCAGATCACCTGGGGCACTGAGGGTTTGGAGGGAGTTGCAATCAAGGCCGGGGTCCTTGCAGGAGGCTCTGCAGGCCAGGCCACCTGAGGACAAAGTGCACTCAGCCAGGGCTCGTTCAGCAAAGAAAACACACTTGGAGATTTCTGTTCTCTGCTTCCCTTTCCCTGGCTCTGCCCTGACAGCGGGAGGAGGAACAAGGGGTTAAATGCTGAGCAAGCGCCGTAACAGCCGACCGCCACCAAACTATTTATAGACTTATTTATCTCTTTAGTTCCTACCAACTGGGCCTGTGGCTGCCGTGCATAGGCCAGAGCAAGTCACGCCGCAAGTAAACAAACGTGGCCCCGAAATAAAAATTGCAAGAGGGAGAGAGGGCCGTGAGCGCTGCCTGTCAGTCTGGATAGCGCAGGTCTCCCTGGGGCACTGAGGGTGCGGGTCCCTCTGGGACAGGGGTGCCCCTGCCCCAGGCTTCTCTTAGGGGCTGCAGCAAGGCTGTGTGGGCTCTCTAGCCAAGGTGGACTGGGGAGCACAGCCTCGCTTGGGCTGGCATCATCAACCTGAGCTCTGGGAGCTGAAACACACGTTTTCCCGGGGGCCTGCCTCCACCATGGCCGCTGTAGACAGAGCAGGCCACGGGCTCCTGACAGACCTGGCTGCTGGGATGAAAACTGGGGGTTTGCATCATGGGGTGGGGAGGGCAGCGTCCATGTCCGTGTGCCTCCAGCCCTGGTGACGGGAGCGGCCAGGACAGCTTTGTTGCCAATGGTGGGTGCAGGCCCTCCCTTCCCCTGCTCCCCCAGCCCCGCCTCCTCTGGGCACAGAGGCGGGCTGGCTCACTGCCCTGGCCTGGCCTCCCACCAGAGTGGGGGTGGGGATCCACAGAGGCTGAGGCCTTTGAGGCCTGACTCCCCGCCCCTCACAGCCAGGGTAGGGGCTGGGGGCCACCCAGATGCTCCTAGGGAAACTGGTACCACCTTGGGCTCCGGCTCTAGGGGCCAGGAGGACCCTCCCTGGATAAACGCATTGCCCAGCCCCTGGTCCTAATCCACTCAGCTCTGCTCCCTAATTCCCTCCCACATGGTGATGGGGCTGCAGTGGAGGGGTGGGGAGAACAGCCTGAAGGTGCCCCCATCACCCTCGGGGCCAGAGAGCCCGGGGCAGCTGCAGCCCCTCTCTGGAAGCCTCACCCCTTCAGGCCTGGGGGGCCTCTGCACCCCCATCCCGGAAGGGCCTGCAGCCACTCCTGGGGGAAGCGGCCAGGCTGCAGGTGTGAGGCCACCCTGGCCCTCTGGCCACACTCGCCCTGATGAAGACGTTCATGGTTTTAACCATGGAATCAAGAACTTAACCCTTCCCAGCCCGTTCACACTCAGCCACCCTCAGATTCATTTAGCAGGCCAGCGGTGAGGAAAAAAAGAAAGAAAGAAAGAAAAAAATTCATTAATTTTTATTAACAGGGAGAGCCATTTGTTCCCTGTGACAATATTTGACTTGTCGAAATGATTTTCACCTCTGCCACGAGGTGCGCGCGGTCCACATACATCACCCGATTACTCGGAGCGCGCGGGCCGCAGTCATTAGGCAGTGAATTAACGACAGTCCCCCCGCTATTAATCACCCTGACAAAGGCGTTAGCTTGCCACTGACCCGAGCGCGGCCCGTGGACATGGCAGCCAGGGAAGAGGGCCCGAGGCTCGCGGGGGAACCAGGGGCTGCGGGGGCGCCCAGCCCTTCCCTGCCTGCCCCCTCAAGATCCTGATGGTGTGCAGGCCCTTGCAGGTGTTGGGGGCCCAGGTGGGGGGCGGGCTCTGTTTTTTTTTCTTTAATCGTTTGTTTTCCTCTGTCAGGGATAATCTACCCTTCAGCAACTGCCCCGGGGCCTGGCCTGTTATTATCTCCATTTTATGGATCAGGAAACTGAGGCACAGAGAAGCCAGGACCTGCCCCAGGCTGTGCACGGGAGAGGGGTGGGACTCAAGCCCCCGGGCCACGGAGTTCCTTGGCCTGCACTCCCCCGGCTGCACGGGAGAGGGGCAGCGCTGGGACTCAAACCCCAGGGAGGAGCTCCTTGGCCTGCACGCCCACCCCTGTGTGGTGTCTCCCCACCCCGGGCCCTGAGGAGAGCCGCAGGGGACGGGGCTCCCATGGCAACCGTGGGGTGTGTCCCTGAGCTCCGGGTCAGCCCCACAGTGTTTTCTAATCCTAGGGATTCAGAACGGTGGGGGCCGAACGGAAGGGCCTTAGGAATCAAATTTGTGTGAGGTTTGTTTCTTCCCGAGGTTCCAAACCATGGGTTTTGTTGAAAAGACACAGTAGAAATGCCACACAATACCTCCATGGGTCCATTTAGCATCAGGGCCAGCTGAGGCTCAGAAAGTGTCCGGGGCCACACACCACACTTGTCACAAGCCTTCCACGGAGAGGCTGGAGACCCCAGCAGCGGCCACCACAGGGTCTCGGGACGTCCCTCTTATAGGGGTGGGGGTGCTTCTGTTGGACTCATCAGCCTACAGGCTACAGTCCCGTGTTGCTTTGCACTGGTCCTGAACCTGCGCCCTGGGCGTGGCCACAGGGGTCAGCGCAGGCGGGAGGGGGTGTGGGCAGCAACCACCAGGCTCCAGGAGTAGGCCGGGCAGGCCAGGGCTTCTCATCTGCAGATGCAGAATGACAGTGGTCACCTGGCAGGGTCCTTCTGAGTGTTCTGGGAAGTGACGTTGGCAGCGCACTTTCCACGGGCCGGGCAGGTGGCAGGTGGCCCAGGAAACACGGGCCCCCACTTCCTCCTCATTCCCTGACATACTTTAACCATTTTTTGCACATTAATCCCATTAATCACCTTTACATTTTAAAGCAATTTCTTTGCATTAACCCAGGCATCGGATCTGTATTTCGGTCTGGTCTAAACCAGGGTGTGAAAGGGCGAGGGGTGGGGGTGGGGCGGGAATAGCTACGGGGCCGTTTGTCTTCTTTCTCCGGACTTCTCATTTTTTATGCCTCAGCAAATTTCCTCATTTTCCTCATTAGCAACTAATTTACAAGCCTCAACAATCTTTCCACCTGTTCCTTCCACCGCGGGTGTTGTAAGATTGGAAAGAGCCACTTGCTCACTTGTGTGATGCTGGTTCCAGGGGTTCCAGAAAACCAGGCAGGGGTGGGGTGGGAGGATGGCTGTGCGGGAGCAGGGGCAATGCCACAGAGGCGCTGGGAAGCAGGGATGGGGTGGGAGGATGGGGAGCGGGGGAGATGCCACAGAGGTGCTGGGAGGGGGCTCCGGGTTGGCACCTTCTTCACCCATGGCAGGATTCATGACTGGGAGGCCCTTCGCCCCAGCCGCACATGAGCCTGAATGTGACCCCCTGGTGACAGGCATAGGGACCTCCTCCAGCACCAGCCACCAGCCCCTTGTCCCTAACCCTGAGGCTCTCCCACGCAGGCTGGAATTCCCAGAAAACTGGGAGCAGCTTTGAGTTCTGCGGAAGACGGATTTCAGGACTGGCTTTTAACGGGGTAGTGTTCAGAAATTCCTCTCACGTAAAGGGCAACCACTGGGCTTTGCGTATAGGCTGGAGGCCCAGGAGGGACAGGGGCCTTCACCCTGGCTCCTCCTCCTCTATTTTTCTCTTGATCATATTGTTGAAACAATCGCTTTCTCGGGCTCCCTGGTGGTAGTAGCAGCAGTATAGACCAGCACCAGCTGAGCCTTCCTGGCCAAGTGCAATCCACCTGGTGGTAGTAGCAGCCGTGTAGACCAGCACCAGCTGAGCCTTCCCGGCCAAGTGCAATCCGGATCGTCCCTGTGTTTGCTCCCTGCATGTCCCTGGGAGTCCTTCTGGGGATGGAGGGTGGTTGGAAGGTGTGTGTTCAACCTTTCTGGACGGTGTCCACTGTGCATATTCGAGCAAGTGCCTCGAGGTCTCTGGGCCTTGTGGCAGCGTCTATGCAGCAGGAGAACAACAGCGCCTGCTTCGTAGGCCGCCATCGTGAGGACAGAGCCATTGAACCGGGGTGCACAGCCAGCACCTGACACAGTGAGCTTCATGGCAACTCCAGTTTACCGGTGAGAACCATGGGGCCGCTAAGGGAGGCAAAGAAGCTCGCCTGGGTCAGTCCTCTCGCTTCCCCCCACCAGGTGCCAGGCCCCAGGCCGCACTGCGGTTCCCTTCCCAGCCGCCATCCCTGAGTGATGGGAGGTGGGCATTTGGTTCAACCTTGTGGGTCAGGGAGCCAGGGCCAGTGTGCAGATGAGAGGAGGCCGCGGTTACTGGTGATGCGAGGGACTGTCCCCTTCGTGAGCACTTTCTCTTTCAAGGCCAGTGAAATGTGCTCCCTGGGGCTGTGTTCCTGAGAAGGCCTCATTGAAAGGGAGCCGCCAAACCAAGTGGGCTTAGCAAAAGCAGTTTGTCACCTGGCAGCACGTGTGAGCCTTGCCCAGACGCTCCTCGGCATTTGGCTCTTCTTGCTAGAATTGTCCGCACACACTGTGGAGAACCTCTAAGGGTTCTCCACGGTCAGACACCTGGCCTGTGGCACCTGGCAGGGACCCCTCATGGGCATCGGAGTCGCCTCCGCAGAACACCCACCACCAGACAGCCCCGCGTTTGAGCAAAGCTCATTGGGAGCTGTTTCTCATTATTTGCTTGCATCCATTTGATTTTCTCTGCTAAGCAAAAGGCTATGGAAAAAGCAGGGCTTGGAAATCCATGATTTCCTGGCAGTTAATGAATTTCAGCCAAACGGAAAGCAAGGTGAGGTTCCCATGTGCCACTCAGCCACAGGAACAGGAAAGACCAGGGGCTAGGAGGGGCCCGCCTGCCATCCCAGCCCCCCGACATGCCGCAGGGAGTCCCTTCCCAAGCACTTCCTCACTGTGCACCTTGCTGGGTGTCCACAACAGAATGGTGTGGTCACTGGGAGAAAAAGGCTAGGCCTCCGCTCCTGAGCCCAGGTGAGTCCATGCCCCTGAGCCCAGGTGAGTCCCTGTCCCTAAGCCCAGCTGAGTCCATGCCCCTGAGCCCAGGTAAGTCACTGTCCCTGAGGCCAGGTGAGTCCCACTCCTGAGCCCAGGGGCACTCATGCCGGAAGACTGCCTGCCTGCTGAGTCCCTGCATGAAGGGCCAGGCAGAGGGGGGCCTGGAGCTCCTGTGATTGGCCCGACAGGCCACGCCCAGGCATCTCCCCAAGCACCGCATCACTTGGCACAGAGAGGCGCCAGCCTACCATTGGAAACTGGTGATCCTCAGAGTGGCAAGAGGCCAGTGCAGGGCGGAGGTCACGGCTTGCACCTCTGGGGAGCAGCCATGGGGCCCATCTGGCTCCCCATGGTGGCGACGGCCCTCCCACCTGCATCTCCCAAGGAGCCGGGGCCGGCAGAGAATGGAGGCAGGCTGGGCAGTGGGCGGAGCACTGCGACCCCCGTTTCCCAACAGCCTCTCCCAACAAACACAGCCCCTCCCCTGCACTGCTGCCGGGACGCCTGACCCCATGATCACGCAGGACCGCGACCTCATTTCCCTCGCAGGTCACCTCGCTCGACCACGCCGCCTCGTAGCCCCTCACCTGCCGCCAGCGTTTAGTGAGCAATCCCTCACGCCTCCAACCATGGTTTCCAGAGGCACCGAGCCGGCTACACACCGGGAAAGTTTTCTGTCCGCTCAGCAATGCCTTGGGATTGCTTATGGGATTGAGGTTAGCCAAGGGAGGCCGGGTGCAGGTTTCCAATTTGAAGACTGGAAGCCGTCCTCACTCTGCATGTGGCCATGGCCCTTGATGCCCTCCCCGCAGGGTCCCCCGCCTGGGTCCGAGCAAGCTGGGAAATCGTTCCCAGAAGCTGTCGGCCCAACCTCACGGCTGACACCCATCATGTTTCTAAAAATTAGAAACAAGGAGGCAAAACCTTTCAGTTTAAAAACTTTGCCTTCTCAAATTGCCTATTACACTGTTCGCCAACCCCAGGACAACCTAAAATTATTTTAAATCGCTTTTCAAACCTTACAAAACCACAAACACGGAATGATCTCCTCTGTTTCTCACGCTTTATACTTAAGCCGCTGGCCGGACGTTTGCATAGTGTGTAATTCACGAGGCAGTGGCCTCTGGAAGCTGGTGGATGACACAGGCTTCAGGGCGCGGCGGGCCAGTGGCCCAGACTCAGAATAACCTGCTTTAGAGGGAAGGGGCAGCTGGCTGGACGAGGGTCGGGAACATCCCAGCAGGGCCTTGGTGGCAGCTGCATCCCCTGGGCCCCGGGGCTCCCTTGGGAAGAGGGGGCAGTGGGAGATGAAGTGGGATTATCCATATTCGTAGGCTGCAGTCCTAGCGGCCATTATTTGGAAGAAGGGTCATTGCGGATGCGACGGGTTAAGATAGCTCACCTTGTTGGGGGTGGCTCCCCCATCCAAATGACCATGCCCTTATAAAACGCAGCTCTGGACGTGAACACGCACGGGGTAGAATACAACGAGCACACAGAGGCAGAGGCTGGGTGATGCTCCTACAAACTAGGGAACGCCAAAGATGCCGGCAGCCCCAGTGAGCCAGAGGGAGGCCGGGACAAGGGTCCTCAGAGCCTCCAAAGGACCTCCCCGCCCACAACGTGATCCCAGACTTCTGGCCCTGAGGACCGTGGGAGGAGAAGTATCTGTTGTTTCAGCTACTCAGTCTGGGGTACCCGGTTAGGACCTCCCCAGGAAGCTAAGGCCGTGTGAGTTTTACTGACTGGCACTGCTTGACCGCCCTTACTCAACACCTACTCCGGGCTGGACAGTCAGAGGTACTCACTCAGGCCATGGGCTGTGCACACCTTGGAGATCTGCGTCCTTCACCTGAATCTGAGCTTGGAACCCGATGGTTGTGCTGAGTGACCCACCAGAAGGGGACCACGCCAGGGGCTGCACGCATCGCCTCTCCCAAAGCCCTCTAGACCCAGGGGCCCGGACACCACTCCCGCAGCGGTGCTGCTTTGACCCTGGACCCTTGACCTCTCTGGTTGCCTGTGTGGCTTCGATGGTCACACAGGGATCATCAGGTCCCTGCCACACAGGAGGACTGAAGGGTGAAGGAGCGGGCGCAGCTGCTGACCGAGCCTGACTCCGCGTTTTCCACACCACTCATCTGCCGTCGGCCCAGCCTTCCTCGCGCGGGCTTGCCGCTGTCAATCCTAAATGATTCACTTCCTGGGAGCACGGTCGTTTTCCAGACCAGGCCTCTCACAAAGCCAGGGAAAGGCGGTTAATAAATCCGTAATGACGACCTTCGTGGGCCTGCGACCTCGGCCGGGGGGAAGGGGCAGGAGCGGGCTCTGCTGGGGTTGCTGCAGCTCTCTCGGGAGTTGAGTACGCTTGCTTCCCCGGGATGAGCTTTTCCATCTTCAACACATGAGCCGGCCTATCCACAGGGAAAGAAAGTGGAACCGAGGCTTCGGGGCTGTGGGAGGAGGGAGGCAGAGTCACTGTTTACCAGACACGGGGTTTTCGTGGCGGGTGATGAGAAAGTCCTGGGCAGAGAGGGGAGCTGGTTCTGCAGCAGCCCAGGCATTTTGAATACCACCTAATGCCACACTCACAGGTGGTTAAAATGACAAAGATTCCATTTGTATATTTTACCACAATTAGCCCGTGTGTGGTTTTGGGGTCTTGGGGTCTGGGGGGGACAGGAAGGGGTGGCAGCCCCTGAGAGGTTGTGTGGAGGTCCCGTGTGGAGGGGCGAGCCGCCCTGGCAACGTCCGACCAAGTGCCCTGACGCAGCCCGAACACAGGCAGCTCTGCCCAGGAAGCGATTCCAAACCGAATCGTCTCCATTGCTTTAGTTAAACGTCTTTAGGGAAGCCTGGGAGACCCGCTCTGCCGAACGTGGTCCAAATCCTCGTGGAGACGGGCACGCCGGCTCCTGCTCCCAGGAGCTGGGACACGGCCGGCACCGGCCTGCTTAGGACTGTTCAGGTGCCGCAAAAATCCCTCCACCAACCTCTGATATTTCAAGAAAAAGAATCTCGCGGCTCCCGCGGCCGGGCCCGCTGGGGCTGGAGCCCTCTCTGCTGACCGGCCTCTCCGCGCCGGGCGGGCAGGGGACATTTAATTGTGGAGCTGGTGCTGGCAAAAAGCCCTCCTGGTCCAGCGGGCAGCCAGCATGATAATGAGACAGTTTCTATGGAAATGAGCTTATAACTATTCATTTTCTCCCCATTCCCGACCCATCCACAAAGAGGTTTTCCAAAATGACCCCCATTTTCCTACCCCCAGCATCTCCTCACGCCATTGCCCGACCCGCTAATCAGCTCGAGGAGAAAGGAGAGAGGAAATGCCGTCCTTTGACAAGATGTGGGAAACCACCTCGGTTTGTACTTGGTGTGGCTGTGACCGGCAAACAAAGAACCCTCCCCAGCTCTGGGGCCAAGTTGCCAGTAAACTTTTCCCTGAGCACTTTCGAGCGCGGGGTGTGTGTGTTTGCTGGTGAGAGCCGAAGCGCTCCTTCGCCTCTTTTGAGAAACTTTGAAAACTGCCTGTTCTGCCGGAACTTTCCGCGCTGGCTTCTTCCTGCTCGCCTCCCTCACCTGTCAGCTGTCCTCGGCCGAGCCCTGTCTTTCCTGGGGGAGGAGAGGGCCGGGGCAGGGAGTGGGGGCGGCAGAACGTCCCCTCCCGGTTCCTGCCTGCAGGCTCGGTGGGGCTGGGGGTCACCCCTCTCTGCCTTTTCTCCCCCGTTTCAGGGTCTCCAAATAGACGGACAGTATTGTCAAGGAAGTCGCGGGAAATAAAGAAATGAAAGCCACCGGCTGCATCCTGCCCGAAAAACAGCTCAGGGCTCACACCCAGGCTCAGCCTCTTGCTGGCTGTGCGGCCCTACACAAGGTGCTTGACCTCTCTGAGCCCAGCTACCCAATCTGGAAGTGCAAGTAGAAACAGTGCCCCGCCCACGAAGCCGGGAGAAGTAAACGGGCCCATTCCTGCAGTCCCCACCGCACAGCACCTGAGGCAAAGCTGTCTTGAGCTGAGGGTCACCGTCATCCTCAGGGTCTTAATGTCAGCCCCGGGCGAGGCTCTAGGGCAGGGACCGAGATGGCACTTCTCACCCAGGCCATGTCCAGAGGCCTCCGCTGCACTTCGTGGGCAGGAAAGAGGAGCCTGTTTTATTCTCTGCGGCCCAGGCCATTCCCTGTCCTGTCCTCTTGTGTCGCCCTTACCCTGGACGAGGCAGGAGGACACTCCGTGAGGGTCCTTGTCCTTCCTGTGCTCCACAATGTCACGGTGGCACCCACGACTGCCTGGTGAGTTCATCAATGAGGATGACGTGGCAGCTCAGGCCGACGCCACCTCCCCCAGCCAGGGGTTGAGACTTGCGGTGCACCAGGGGCCAAGCACACCAGGTGTGGGGTCTGAGGTGGCCACACTGGCCGCGCAAAGGCTCCCGCACCAGCCAACGGCACATCCTCCCTCCAGCACATCCTGCCTGCCCAGCCCATGCAAACGGCACCAGGGCAGGAACCGCAGCCTCACCGGGGGTCCCCAGGGGCTGGTCCCCACAGGGCCCACCCAGCTCTGTGTGCCAAGGGCAAGGCCTTTGGCTTCAGGAGCTCGGAAACGCCCGGCTGCCCACAGCTGGTGCCTCCTGTGAACTCGTGCCTGACACTGGGTGTGTGAATCTCAGCCCAGAACAGCTGGGTTAGGAAATAGAAACATAGAACACCAAGTTACTCTTGCATTTCAGATACACGGTGGATGGTTTTTTTAGTACAAGTATGTCCCATGAAATATTGGGATATGCTTACCCTCTAAAAGTATTTGTGGTTGATATGAAATGTAAAGTTCACTGGGTGTCCTGTATTTTTTCTGGCACTCTGAGTCCAGACACTCCTTTCACCCGAGCCCACTTTGATGGGGTAGGTGCCTCTCACGGTCCCTCTGGGCAGTACCAGGAGCCCCTACTGACCTCTTGACAAGTGTTAGACCTTGACAAAACCTGTCCCAGGACAGCGTCCGGATCGGGCCACCTGGACTCCCACTCGACTTCTTCCTCCCACACACTGGCCCACCACCCACCCCTGTGGGTTGACTGTGTCCCCAGATTCACACTTTGAAGTCTCAATCCCCAGGATATCAGAATGGGACCGTATTTGGAGAAGAGGTCTTTAAAGGGGTCATTAAGGAAAAGTGAGGTCACTAGGGTGGGCCCTGATCCAATCTGACTGGTGTCCTTGTACGAAGAGGAGATGAGGACACAGACTCACAGAGGGAAGGCCCTGTGAGGACACTGGAAGGAGATGCCAACTATGCGCCAAGGAGAGAGGCCTCGGGAGGAGCCAGCCTGCTGACACCGTGTCTTTGGGCCTCCCGCATTCAGACGGTGGAGGTAAGTTCCTGTTGCTTAAGCCCTGCGGTCTGTGAGGTGCGTCGTGATGGTGACCCTCGCTGGTGAATGCAGCAGTGCTTCTGCACGTGGCCTGGTGCTGCGCCGGTAACACATGGCTCAGGTGCCAGGACAGGCATCCAGCTTCAGTTCTCATGCCACCCGTGTACCTCTGGCCTCCCTGTCTGCTTTGGGGTCCCCCAGCCCAAGGTCTTAGGCTGTCCCTGGTGGGATACCGATCAGGGGCTCACTTTCCATACTTCCTAAAGAAAAATCTCGGCCTGGCACGGTGGCCATGTCTGCAATCCCAGCATTTGGGAGGCCGAAGCAGGCGGATCACCTGAGGCCAGGAGTTTGAGACCAGCCTGGCCAACATGGGGAAACCCTGTCTCTGCTAAAAACTACAAAACTTAGCTGGATGTGTTGGCAGGAGCCTGTAGTCCCAGCTACTCGGGAGGCTAGGGCAAGGAGAATTGCTTGAACCCAGGAGGCGGAGGTTGCAGTGAGCTGAGATTGGGCCACTGTACTCCAGCCTGGGCAACGGAGCAAGACTCTGTCTCAAAAAAAAAAAAAAGGAAAAAAAAGAAAAGAAAAGAAAAAAGGAAAAGAAAAATCTACAACAAACCCGTCAGCTCAGTGTCCTCTTTTCCCCCCATAACAGCTGGTCGAGCCCATGGCGATGAGATTGTGAAGTCATCGTGTCTTCTCGCCTTGCCAACAAAATTGAATTTTAAGATTCAAATGACTCAGCAAAAATATGGAAATATCAGTGACTCAGGTATAGGCGAGAAAGATAGGTTTTAAAAATGTTTTAATTAGATTTTTATTTTGTTTCAAAATTATTTTGTTTAAAAATTATTTTAAATTTAATTACATTTACATTTTAAATTAAAACTTAAATGTAAATGCTCACAGTACATTTTCAGCAGAAGACAAGTTTTAAAATTCAGCTGAGGCCGGGCGCGGTGGCTCACGCCTGTAATCCCAGCACTTTGGGAGGCCGAGGCGGGTGGATCACGAGGTCAGGAGATCGAGACTATCCTGGCTAACATGGTGAAACCCCGTCTCTACTAAAAATACAAAAAACTAGCCGGGCGTGGTGGCGGGCGCCTGTAGTCTCAGCTACTTGGGAGGCTGAGGCGGGAGAATGGCGTGAACCCGGGAGGCGGAGCTTGCAGTGAGGAGATCACGCCACTGCACTCCAGCCTGGGAGACACAGCGAAACTCCGTCTCAAAAAAAAAAAAAAAAAAAAAATTCAGCTGAGCCCAGCTTCCCCTTTGGGAAAGTAAGCCCCTTGAGGTCAGGCCCTTTCCCCCTTTGCAGTGTGCCTCTAGAATGCCCGGAGGTCTGTTGATGGAGAATGTGACTCGGTCAAATGAGAGAGGATCACTGTCCCATTATGGAGATGGTGGCAAGCAGGTGTGTTTGGCAATACAGAACGGGCACAGCCTTGTATCAGGTATTCCACACCAGAAATCATTTATGTGTGTCTCCCTATACGATGCATGTGCAAGACTGAAAAAGTATTCCAGATATTATCTCGAGAGGAGGAGACGCAAGGTTTTCCATTTCAAAATGTCTTTCTGTATTTTCTGCAGTGAGCAGTCATTGTTTTCATCCTTTGTAATTTTGTAATTTTTGTAATATATCTGTCCTAGGTCAAAAGAGAGGTTTAAGTGGGAGGAAGATGGCATTCTTGGTGCTGGGACTGAGGCGTTCACCCCGGCGGTGCTGGGGGAGGCCAGATAGCCTCGATGACCCTGGGCACATCCCCAGCCTCCGCCAGCCGACACGCTCTGCCCGCCTAGGTGTTGTCTCTGGGGCCATCTCCGCTAGCGGCCAAACACAGCCTCCCGTGGGTATTTGCTGAGACATCTCCCTGTCCAGCAGGTACGAATCTGGGAACTTTCCGGAGAAGTCTGTTCCGGCCCCACCATCCCATCCACGAACAGACCCAACAGGTCCACTTTCCTTGTAATTCCCCACCCGTGACTTCTCTGTAACCTACGGTCTGTTTTCTTTCTCATCTACAAGCTCTTTTCTGTCTATAAAGACCTTATCCTACCAAACAATTGGATCTGGCCTACGTCTGTTTTCAAGAGACAATCAGCCCCCAGCCCCCTACAAAGGCAGTTTTTTTTTTTTTTTTTTTTTTTTTCCAAATGGGGTCGCAAAAGGGCTGGGAGCCTGGGGGCAGGTCCCCACATCAAACGCTGTAAATTCAATCGATCAATAGAATAAATGCAGTAAACACAACAAAATGCAGGCTGTGTTTGGGACGTACTTGTGTGCTGTGTATCTGAAATTCAAATTGAACTGGGTGTCCTGGATTTCATCTGCCGGATCTGGCCACGCTCCCTGAGGGCCTGAGCTCTTGCGCCGGCTCAGCGGTTGCCGGTTGCTGCGTGGCCCTCCTCTTCCAGGTCCCGCCCTGTGAGCCGCCCAGGCTGAGCCCGGCAGGTGCTAACACTCCCTCCTCCGGGACTCACCATCTGGGCATCTGGGCAGCCACGGCTGGTTCTGGCCGGCGGTCACCTCTTGGCCCTCGTGCTTAGCCCCAGCCCAGCCTCTAAACAGACACTTATTGGCGTACGACTTGCACCACACGCAAACTCCATAGTCCTACAGCACCCTCCGTTCTGACGTGCTGGGAGACCCCGTGTCCCCACTGAGGCAGCTGGAGGCCACCCCGGAGCTGACGCCTCCACCTGCTTCTCTCAGGCCACAGGGTTGGTGAAGAGTCCCAGACAGAAGCCACTTCCTCTGCTTCCCCTGAGGAGCTAAAAGCAAGCCCACATGGGCCCTGGGGCTCTGACTTTGAGCTGGGGCCGCTGCTTGAGCTGGGCAGGGGCTGCGTGGTGAGCCCTGCCCTGGAGCTGAAGGACGGAGGCTTCTCTGAACGGGTCCAACCCTCTCTGGTCTGGAGAAAAAAATCCCAAAGCAGATTTGTTTCCCTCCTCCTTCCCAGTTCCTGTCAGTTAAAAATCATCGACAGAGAGGGAGACCTCCAAATGCATAGGTCCTGCCTCTACCAGGAGGAGGGGTGACAGCAAGCAAGATCCCTCCAAACTAGAAAACCATTTTGTTCTTCTTTTGCAGGCATAGATATGGCTTTGGGTTCATCCCTCTTCTTAAGGATAGGCATTGACTTAAATCCAGCCATAAAACTAGAAGCAATGGCTACTTTTTCCTCTGTAGACAGAGAGAGGATTTGCTGCAGAAATCATCTTTGCCGATTTCCCTCCAAGAATCATTTCCCCCAAAGTCACCTAAAATCAAACCGATCACAATTAAAATTCAAAGTGACCACAATCAAACGCGTGGAAACTGTCCTGCCGCCCGGGAGCCCTGCAGACAGCCCCATCTGTTGCTCGGGGCAGCCCGGGGCCCTCATTCTATCACGGCTCAAAGTAGGTTATCTAAATAAATGGGAGAGGAAATCAACGAGATATATTAGCGCGGTGGGATATTTGTCATCTCCTCTGTCTTTCCTTCCCCAAGAATATCGGTGATGAATTTGCAAATGGTCCTGGATTATGACAGAGCTGTTTTCTCTCTTCATTATTTATCCCTTCTCTGAGCACCTCGATTAGAGACCACAGTGACAAATGCATGAATAAAAGGCAAAGACAATATTTTAGCAATGTGTTGTAAATCTCCTTCTACGCATTATTAATTTAAAGAAATCCATTACACCAAGCAGCTCTGAAGAGGAAGACAAGGGTAACGCCGGGGTGCCTGCTGCTCTGGAGGGTCAGGGTAAAGGAAAAGCAAAATCAGCTGCGTCCCTGAGCTGAGGCCGGGCTGGTCTCTCACCGAATCCCCGAAGCCTTGCAACCACCTAGATTTTATTTAAATAAAAGGTGAAACATTTGCTCCCCCAAACGCAAGCACATTTTGCAAAGTGGAAAACGGTGCTGTTTGAAATTATCTCATTTTTCAGGAGCGGGGAAGGCGAGGCCGGCGGCCCTCCCTCCTCCCCGGGTGAGACGCTGCAAAATGCTGCTGTATCGGGAGGAAGGAAAAAGGAAAACAGATGGAAGGTGCTGGTCGCGGGAGTAAGTGCATCGGGAACAATGGAGGGGCCCCTTTTCTGCTCCCTCAGAGAGCGCCACGGTGCAAATCTGTGTACAGCGATACCACCAACCACGCAGATAACAGGGCAATAACCCCGCGGACCCGAACCAAAGTCCTCGCGGATACCATGCTAATTGGGCGAAGCCGCACGGCAGCCGCGGCCAAGCCCTGCAGCCTGGATTTTTTTCCCCTGTTTTGTTTCCTTTCAAAACCCTCTAAGAAAGGAGCCATGGGCCCCGGGTCCCATCCCCTGCCGTGGCTGGTGATTGAGTCAGCCCTGGACGCCTCCGGAGAGACGCCTCTCCCGGGGCCCTTCCTGGAGAGGTCAGCAGGATGGCAGCCTCCCTCCAATCTGGGGTCCCTAAGGAAGACTCCGGAGCCCCTGAGAGGTCGGGGGGATGCCAGGTCGGCCCCCAGAGCTTGGCACCGGCATGGAGCCCGACCCTGGAGTTTGATGTGAGGCCCCAGGGCCCACAGGCAGGCTTCGGGGTCTGGGAAGAAACGTTTAGTTTGTTTCTACCAGGGATGGCGGGGGTCGGTTCACACAAAACCTCCATTCACCCACATGAACCAAAGGCTTGCTTTGGTGTCTTGCTTTGTTTTTTAAGACAGAATTTGAGTTTCTTCTTCATTTGCTTAGACGGATGATCCCCCTCCTTATGAAGCAAAGGGATTTTTCTAGCGGTTTTTATACTTGCTACCCACTGCCCCCTGACCCGGGGTTCCTGGTGGAGGGGTGAGAACGGCCTGGAGGTCAGCATACATCTCAACCAGGGTTCCGTGCCTTCCTCCACCGCGACCAGCACCAAGATCTCCCGGCCAGCGCAGGATACCCGGCCGACAGCGTGAAGCTGGAATGGTGCCCATGCCGGGGCCTCAAGAATACCGGGGAACCCAGCTTGGGCCATGGGGGCCGAGGGAAAGTGGGAAGGGCCATGGGGGCAGGAGGTCTGGGGCATGAGGTAGGAAGGCCATTCCTGGAGCCGGGAGGGGTGTGCTGCCCACAGCTCCGTGCTGCAGCCCTGGGGCAGCCCTTGCCCGTTCTGACAATGCCTCCACCTGGCATCCTACTCCGTGAACTTTCAAGTCATTCCCATAGAATGTGCAAGGCTGCCACAGCAACAGGCAGCTCCATCCTCTCCTGTAACCGCCCACCCAGTGGGGATGGGAGTGCCCCCTCAAAAGCGTCCGTCCCCCGGTCCACCCCCCTCCCCCCGCCACCCAGGGAGAGTGCGCCAGCCTGTGGTGACAGTGCCGGTCCGTCCACTTAGGGACACGGTGGTGGATCGCCATGGCAGATCCTAACGACTTGTCACAGGCACGGCCGTGGCAGGTCCCGGCGACAGCCACAGCAGCACACACGGGAAACAGCAGCAGGGCCCAGTAGGACCCGGCAGCTCTAAGATCAGAAACTCACAGACAAAGGACCCCAGATTGGGAGAGCGCACAGGAAGGGGAGAGCCGTCCCTGTGCTGATTTTACTGTATTTGCCGTGCGTCAGCCTAATTGCTTCAGAAGCTGTGGCTTTCTTTAACATGGAGCTCGCAAAGGAAGCCTCCCTGGTAACATGTGAAATCAAAAGTTGGATCTCTACGCAGATATGCACATATTAATTTGAATTTTGTAAGACAAGTGCTGCATGTTATTAATATAATTACTGGTTATAGAAACTGTGTATTTACTGCGCTTTCTATATTACTTTGCTTTCCGCGCTTCTCAATGGCGCGGGTTTAATATTCAGCTGGTGTTTACTTAGCATATGACTGTTAATCAGCGTAAATTAAATGTGTACTTGAAACCCCCACTTAAAGCCCAGCTAATTATTTTTTGATCCAAACAGGACTGCCTTTTCCGGAAGGGTGAATCGGGGCTCTCCGGGACCAGCTCATGGCGAGAGAAACTGTTGCCAGCATTGAGGACCGGCCTCCAAAAGACACCCGGCAATTTTCCTTGCCCTGTTTCTCCTGCAGCAAATGATGGGTTGTCTCCAGGGGAGCCCCACTCTGGTCCAGCCTGGGGACCGCGCTGTGGGGAGCTTCTGCCCCCGGGGAACCGCCCGCCTGGCCTGTCTAGCCGCACATGGGCCACTTTGCCAGGAAAGTGCAAACCACGTGGCTTCAACACTGCTTCAGACACACGTATAGACACGCACAAGCACACACGTGTGCACACCCAGCCCAGGGCTCTGGGGCCTGCTGTGGCTCCCCAGGCCCACGTTCCTCACCCCTTTCAGACCCTGCCTGGCCCAGAGCTCACCTCTCCAGAGCTGTTGCCTGAGGACATGGAGCAGCAGGGGTGAGGAGGGTTGCAGATCCCTCAGGTGGCAGGGGAGGGATTACCGTGCACCAAACAGAGAGGCCAGGTGGCGCGGCCCCCGTTCCCACTCAGAAGAAAAGAGGAGCAGATCTGAGCACCACTGGAGCTAGAGCTGGCTCTGGCCTGACTGGCCCCGGCCTCGGGCCGACTGGTTCACTCCTCTGGTCTGGTGATTCCTGGGCACCTCCCTGACTAGGGGCCCTTTAGAAATTGACCCGTTAGTTTGCTCTCCTGGGAGCCATCCCCAGATCCTGTCTTCTGGCCTGGGCTTGGCAGAGGGGAGAGAGGGCACAGCAGGAAAGCAGGCACCAAGGACAGGCCAGAGCCTCTGGATAAAGCCCCTCCTGCCTGAGGACGGGGACCTCCTGGGGCTCGGGTTATGGCCTTGGGCATCTCTGAAGCCGAGGACCCATGCTATGGCTGAGTCCCTGCAGCCCTCCCCAGGGTGCCTGACCCAGCCATGCATCAGAAGCCAGATGGACAGCATCATAGCCTTGTCCTCAAGGGCCACTGGCCCTTGCTCTTAGAGACCTCAGGGGGAAGCATAGCTCCCTGAGAAATGTGCTCACTGCCATAGCAGGCAGCACCATGGACCAGTGCTATCTCTAGAAAAGAGGTCAGAACCCCTCCAAGCCTTCATTTCTTCTTTGGGAGATGGGATCTAATTTAGAGAGTCTGCTCAGAGGATTCAAAAGCCAGAGCGTAGCCACTGCCTGGCAGGTTGAGGCCCCCAGTATATCTCCATGGACAGATGGATGGATGGATGGTGGCTGGGTGAATGGATGAATGGATAGATAAATGGATGTATGGATGGATGGATGGATGGATGGATGGATGGATAGATAAATGGATGGATGGATGGATGGGTGGATGGATGGATGGATGGATGGATGGATGGATGGATAAATGGATAGATGGATGGATGGATGGATGAAAGGAGTGATACATGGATGGATGGATGGGTGGATGGATGGATGGATGGATGGATGGATGGATGAATGGATATATAAATGGGTGGATAGATGGATAGATAAATAGATGTATGGATGGGTGAGTGGATAGATAAATGGGTGGATAGATGGATAGATAAATGGATGGATGGATGGATGGATGGATGGATGGATGGATGGATGGATGGATAGATAAATGGATAGATAGGTGGATGAATGGATGGGTGGATAGATACATGGATGGATGGATGGATGGATGGATGGATGGATGGATGGATGAATGGATGGACGGATGGATAGATAAATGGATAGATGGATGGATGGATGGATGAAAGGAGTGATACATGGATGGATGAAGGAAAACTGCTTCAAAGCTCAAGAGTCTTCATTGCTAGGTTCCTAATGGGGCCTAACCTGGCATTGCCCCAGATTCTGAATCAGGAATTCTTAGAGACCCCTGCCTTCCCCACCTCCACCGTCACAGCAGCAGCTATGGCAAGATGCCCTCAGAGCCGCAGCAGAGACTCCAGCCGCATCCATGCTCAGCCTGTGTCTGGTCCTGTTTTGGATCCTGTACAAATCTGTGAGGATGAGGCCATTCTGAGCAATGTGCCACGGAGCCAGGCAGTAACCAGCATAGCGTCAGGAAGCACCACGCAGAGGACAGAGTAGACTCCCACCCACCAGACCCCTGTTCTCTCCAAGAGTGGGATGTGTCGACCCAAAGGCATATTCCCATTTCTGAGGTTTCGAAGCCACAGTTGACTGGAAGGTGCTCCAGAGACAGGGGGCGCAGGCCAGACGCGATGCCCGCAATGACTTCCCACATTCCCAGGGTGAAAGCTGACCCTGTCGGCCCACAGTTGGGCTCTCTTCTCCGGGAGTGGAGAATACAGTGAGCCGTGGCGAAGCTGAGCTCTTGCCTAAGGCATGCCTGGCCACTCAGACACTCTGGCAGAAGCTGGTGCTGTGGGCGGCCCCCAAGAACAGCCGTGGGGCTAGCAGTGTCAATGCTGGCCTCTGCCCCAGGTCCTGGCTGGACACAGCTCACACATGCTGCCTAGGAATCAGGTAAGTCTCACCTCTGCTTTACCCACCCACAGGCAGATGGAAGTCTGATCAGAACACACCCTCTGGGAAGCCTGTTAGTACAAGGAGGAAGGGTACCCACGTGGAACCACCTAGAGTGAGCCTGTTGGTCCATGGCCCAACTTGGCAGGGTGGACCCCATAGGCACCTTCCCTGTCCCTCGCCTTGCAGCAGAGTCTGTTCCCAGGAGGAACTGAGCGTGGGGTGCTCCCTAATCCCTAACCCAAAGAAGAGCCCCCCAGTAAGGACCCTACTTCTGTCTGGACTCCGTGGAGGTTTGGACCTTGGTCGAGGCTTCTCTAGACCAGATGGGGATATAGAGTGTGCCCCAGGACCCTGCCCCCATCCCCAGCGAGGGGACAGACACTGACTCAATTTGTTGCACCTAGAGACAAAGGCAATTGGGAGCCTGGACAGCTGCCCAGAGGCAGCCCACGCAGGAGACACAGAGATGTCTCAGGACCAGGAGGCCCAGGGGTCCCGCCACCCCAGTGAGGGTGGCCAGTAGAGGACCAGCCCCCGCTTCCATAGCTCTAGGACCAGTCTCCTTACCCACTTCCATATCTCTAGGACCAGTTCCCCCGATCTGCTTCTGTAGCTCTAGGACCAGGCCACCCCGCCCCCAGCTTCCAAACCTCTAGGACCAGTCCCCCCCAACTTGCTTCCAGAGCTGTGGGACCAGCCCCCTGCTTCCATAGCTCTAGGACCAGTCCCTGCTGTCCCCCTTTCCATAGCTCTAAGATGAGTCCCCCCACCCCCGTTTCCATAGCTCTAGGACCAGCCCCTCTGGCCTCCATAGCTCTAGGACCAGTGCCCCTGCTTCCGTAGCTTTAGGACCAGTACCCATTGCCCCCATTTCCATAGCTCTAGGACCAGCCCCCCGGCTTCCATAGCCCTAGGACCAGCACCCCCGCCCCCCAGCCCCATTTCCATAGCTCTAGGACCAGCCCCCCTGGCCTCCATAGCTCTAAGACCAGCCACCCCAACCCGTTTCCATAGCTCTAGAACCAGCCCCCCAGCCTCCACAGCTCTCGAAGCTCTGCCATGGGCCTCAGAGACCAAAAAGCAAGGAGGAAGCTCAAACATCCACCATGGCGAACTGGCTACTCGAAAAACTCTGAGTTCCCCCGTGTGTTTAAAGCTCAAGTCAAAATGCCCAGATTCTTGGGAGGGTGGGCAGGTGGGCACCACACATGCCAGGGAAAGGGGAGTCCACAGTGGACGGCACTGTGTGTGTGTTTGGATAGAGGCTGAAAACCTCCATTTTTATTATATCTTTTTATTTTATTTTACTTTATTTTTGAGATGGAGTCTCCCTCTGTCACCCAGGCTGGAGTGCTACAGCGCAATCTTGGCTCACTGCAACCTCCGCCTCCCAGGTTCGAGTGATCCTCCCACCTTACCCCCCGATTAGCTAGGACTACAGGCATGGGCCACCACACTCAGCTACATACATTGTTTTTTTTAATTAGAGATGGGGTTTCACCATGTCGGCCGGGCTGGTCTCGAACACCTGACCACAAGTGACCTGCCCAACTTAGCCTCCTAAAGTGCTGGAATTACAGTCGTGACCCACCACGCCTGGCCCCAAATCTCAATTTTTAGATAGCCAAGGGCCAAGTGTCAGACCCACAGCTTTCCTTTTACAGACAAGGAAACAAGTTCTGGAAGGTTACATGGCTCTCCCAAAGCCATCCCCCTACAGAGTGCAAGGCTTGTAAAGCTGGCGCGTGTGTTTTGGCGGATTCCAGCAGATTCGGGGAGGGATGTCCGCATCCCGTCATGGTGTCCAGGGTGACCTGTGTCCTCTCTTCAGGGCAGGAACCATGACAGGAGATGGACATGCCCCGGCCACAGTGTCCACTTGTCCTGGCCTCTTTGTCCATCAGTGGTAGCAGCAGAGCCTGGAGAACCCCGGGGCTCCTGCCTCCTTGAACCCTGTCTGGGCCCAACAGGAACTAAGCAGCTTCGAAAGTGACAGCGGGAGTACACGCATCTCAGAAAACCCATGTCCCTGGCCTTGAGCTTGGATGAGTAGGGCGGGTGGATTGCTATGTCCCCAGCCTGCCCGGGAGCCTCCCTCCCTGCAGTGAAGGTGGATGGAGGAAACGGTAATTAACAAGGGAACTCGCTGGTTCTCCTTCCTGATGAAATAAAATTCGGCACCATCTTGCATATAAAGGGCGTTCCCTAACTGTGGGCTAGGGGCTGCCTGAGGCTTCACAAATGCCAGCCTGGCTCATTGAGTGGTAAATCCAGGAAGACGGTGTGGATTCCTGGCCTCCGTCAGCTGGGAGCACCCACACCTCCCTGCAGAGGCCCAGGTGGAGTCTGGATACACACAATGCACCCTTGTGTAGATTCATGTCCTCAGCCAGGAGCGGCAGGGCAGGCCTGAGGGCACCCACAGCACCTGTATGGGTAGACCTCACAGTGGGGGCCCCAGGCTGTCTGCCCCCACCCGGGTCTCTGTTCTCCCCGTCCGGCTCTGGCCCCCTCCCTCCTGGTTTTGGGCATCTCGGAACCACTGGAAACCATTCTGCCACCCCAGACCTGCCTGTTTTGTCTTCTTCAGGAGGAAGGAGCTATGGGTTTGTGGCTTTCATCCTCACCCACGTTCTCCGTCCCCCAGTGGCTGCCCATGCCATGAGGCTGACAATATCTCATCCAGGCTCTTTGCCCAGGCATCACGCCCCCCCTACCCCAAGGCTTGCTTTGACTCTTGTACCCCTACCCCCCACTGTTTCCATCTCTCCCAGCTTCCCAGTGCCCTTGCAATAAGGAATCCACAGAGGCGGAGAACCTCGGAGGAGTGGCGGGCGGAGCAGGGGACAGAAGCCGGGGTGGCCAAGACGGAGGGCCCCTGGGATGGGGGGGCTCCCATGACCCCCCAGATGCCAGCAGAGCTGGGCTCCAGCCCTTCCCCACTGCCCTCCGCCAACATTTCCTCCGAAACTGAGATCCTCCTTTTTTGGAATGACAAACCCCCACAACATACTGAATCTCAAAAATGTATTAACAAACACGCTGGCTTTCTAGAAGGACTTTCAACATGTGCTAAGTAAGGGGGGATGGATTTGGGGATTTTAGAGAGATGTTGTCCCTCCATGGTCCCAGGCAGTGCCCAGATTCACCACCCTCCGGCTTTGCACCGCCACTTTGATGCAAACTGGACTTCCAGAAGGACTGGGCTGGCTCGGCCAGGACAAGTCACCGCCTACCTGAGATTGGATGTGAGCCCCGTGAGCATCAAGGAGGTCCCAGCAAGGAGGTGACATCTCCTGGACTGTAAAATTCCGACACTGCTCCCCAGGGCTGGGCCACCACCGTGGGGAGCTGCCCCCTCAGGGGTGGGGAAGGTAAAGCAGGGGGTCCACCTGCTAGGGGGAGCGGCTGGACACGCCCAATGCCTGACACGCAGCGCAGCCCAGCCCAGCCCTGCCGGACAGCTCCTTCCTCACCTCTGGCCACCAGCCCTCCTGTAGCTCCTGGCTCCCGGGTTTGCAGGGCCACCTGGTGAGGGACACCCCTAGAGTAGATTCCTGGGCGGCCACCTGCGGCTGCTCCGTCCTGGCACCCGGGCCTGCTCCCACCAGGGCCACCAGGGCATGAGATTGCACCCAGTTTCCTCACTCCCCTGGGGACTCCTTCCCGCCTCTCAGCCCGGCCCCTCCCACAAAACTGTCCTGATGCCCAACCGTGCCCACCACCTGCAACTGAGGTGGACAGAGGGCCCCCGAGAGAAGATGCCAAAGGTGGAACTTGAATCTGAACACATCTCGGTATTGCCAAGTTGCCCTCAAAAGGTGAGCTGCAGGATGGGGTCAGCCGCAGGACGGGCTTCAGAGAGTGGGGATTGAGGTCAATGCAGAATCAGGCAAAGCAGCCTGGCCCAGTGCATCTGAACCCCCCTGCTCTTGCTGGGTTGCGGGGTGCCAGCATCAGCCTCTCAGCCTGCCCCACGGCCTGGAGGAACCTCAGATTCACCTCTGGCTGCCTCCTCTCCTGGCCCAAGCCCCAGGCTAACGGATAAGGACCAAAGAACCCTGAGGGAGGTGGCCTGACTAAGGTCCCCCAGGACATGGAACGCCTGTTGGACAGGAGCCAAGTCCTGGGTGCCCAGAACCTTGCTTGGGACTGGCGCTCTGTGCGATGCAGGACCGAGATGTGGCTGGGCCTCCCCAAAGAGCCCAAGGTCAAGATTTGGGGTCGTATTCTTCACAATGACCATGCAGGGCAATGATGATAGTTTCCAGGAACTGGAGACCCCATTTCTCAAAGAGAAGACAGCAGAAATAGCCTCAGGGAACGGAGCCCACAGCCAGACATCTCAGCACAGGCGGACCGCACAGATACACGGCCCAGGGCGCCTGGTCGGAGGCCCCAGTCTCCCTGTGGATGTCTGAGCTCTGCCTGAGGATGATTTGCCCATGAAAGGGACAGGGCAGCAAACAGGCCCGGGTGTACCCACATCACACACCCCAGACCCCAAGGCTTTCTTTTCCTTCTAAGTCCAGAATTATCCAGCACTGATGATGCTTACTCACATCCCAACTTAGAAGTGAATACACACCTGTGCACACACACCCCACATTGAGCACACACACGTGCATGCGCACACACCTCACACCAAGCACACACGTGCACACACACCCCATTGAGCACACATGCGTGCACACACCACACACATCCCCCACACTGAGCACACACACGTGCACACACACATACACCATATCGAGCACACACACGTGCACACACACACATCCCACACCAAGCACACACACGTGCACACACACATCCACCATATCGAGCACACACACGTGCACACACACGTGCACACACACACTCCACACAGAGCACACATGTGCACACACACACATCCACCATATCGAGCACACACACGTGCACACACACCCCCAAACCTTTGACAAAGGACGGCAAGGCAGCATGATGGTTTTAAAGCCGATCATTTTTATGAATTACTTCTGGTTGGATTTGTGAACGATTTATACGATTATCCCCACGCACAGCTGTTTATCTTTTTCAAAGAGAGTGAGAGTGTGGCTGTTAGCAGAGAGGCCCCCCCGTCGGATGAAGTCAGCGAACGTTCATTGGTTAGTGGGACCCCGGTTTCCACCCTCTGAGGGGAAGGAGTCGGGGTGGGCGGTGCAGAAGGCAGCAGAATATCCCAAATGTGCAGGGGCCGGAGAGTCCGCAGTGCGGCAGAGCCCTGATGCCCACGTGTGTTGTGCAGGGGCCGGAGAGTCCGCAGTGCGGCAGAGCCCTGATGCCCACGTGTGTTGTGCAGGGGCCGGAGAGTCCGCAGTGCAGCAGAGCCCTGATGCCCACGTGTGTCGTGGGGTGCGGTGCGTGTCTAAATGTTTTCCTGCTCGGCCAAACCCTCTGTCCTGCAGAAAACAGGTCCCCATTGCGTCCCTAACAGGGCCCAGGAGGCCCAATCTCTGTGGTGAGGCGTGTGAGTCCCGAGGTGCTGCTCACACCTTGCGAACTTCTGTAGCCCCAGGGAGCGCCGGGGCCTCTCCAGGATGGCAGCCTGACCCCCGGCTGACTGGGCTGCCCACCTGCTGGGGCGATAGGGAGCCAGACCTCACTCAGACAAATTAGATAATTAAATGGACCCCGGCTAGATAAATTGCACTTTCTTAATGAGGTTATTGGGAGCCTCGGTGGGCAGGCATGACCTCACTGTCTGCAGAGCCGACAGCCCAGCCAGAGTGCCTTCTGTAGGGGTGGAGGTGAGAGATGGGGAGCGGGTGGGGTGGGCGGGTGAAGCCCCTCCTGACTGTACAGACCACGCAGGACACACGTCTGCAGGAGACTCATGGTTCTGTTCTGCTGTGGAATTTCACTGCCACACCACGCGGAGAGGGACCAGAGCCCTGGATGTGGCTGGGTCAGGGGACTCTTGGGAGAAGCCCCCTGAGGTGGCCTGGGAACTTCCCCTGGGGACTGTCCAGTCCAGGCTGCTGTACAAGGGTCCGTTCCTCCATCCAGGGCTGCAGAGGCAGGGCCGGGGAACACCCAGAAGCAGAGTGTCACCTCCTGGCCCTGCAGTGTTAGAGGTCACCGGCCAGTGGGCTCAGGGCCCAGGTCACCAGCTCCAGGCCCCTGAAGAGCCACCACGGCAATGGTTTATGGGCTGACAGGTGCTTTGAGGAATTGACACGGTGCCGCATGCACCCTCTCCATCTGCACATGGACATTCCTAGATAGCAACCAGGAGCTCAAGCCCGAAGAGAGGTGGGGGTGGTTTCCTGCTGACACCAGGCACACGGCTCCCGGGAAGCCTGGCTGCGTGGCGTGGAAGATCCCCCGCCAGGTCAGCCCCTGTGTGGGACCCACTAGGGTTGGCTGCACAGACATCCAAGTGCACGGACATCTAGGGTGTTCCTTCCAAGATGGGCGGGAAGAGGGGCTGAGGCCGCTCCCGGCATTGCTCTCTCAGGTGACTTCACCTGAAGCCACACAGGGGTTCCTGAGGCCCTGGGGGTTCACCAGGAGGTGGGAGGAGGGAGTGAGGATCCCTGGGTTTACCTGACTGCCAGCCCTGCCCTCGCCTGGTGGCTAAGAGCAGGAGGGCCCCCTGACCCAAGGCGATTGAGACATGTGCATATCTCTGCTTTCTGGTCTCAAGGCATTCTTGAGGCCTCCAAATTTAGGGGAAAGAAAGAGCCGTTTACTGGGGGTGACCCCATGCAGGGCCTGAGCTGGGCGGCTGGGTGCACAGCCCATCTGTAGCCTGAGCAACCGTGCAGAGCCCCCGTGCCTTGGTTTCCTCTCCTGAACATGGGCACACACAGCACCATCTCACAGGGCGCTGTGGGGTCTGCAACTGCCAAGTACAGACAGCGAGGGCTTTACACAGCTCACGGCCACTCCCTTCCCCACCCACCTCAAGGTCGTCCGCCTCAGAGTGGAGCTGGGAAGGCGGAGGCTGGGTCAGCCCTGGACACCTGGACACGCCCTGCCTGGGACCTGGCCAAGTGGGAATGACCCTGACCATTTGGAGGGAACTGTGGGATCTGTGAGTCAGGGACTGTCAGCCACTCTCTGCAGACAGGGCAGATGGGATGGAGAGGAGCCTTTCCCAAAGCCACACAGGCCTGTCTGCATCCAACCTGAGGGACAGCCAGCACCTGTTTCCCTCCCAAGGACTCAGGTTACCCATGGACCTGGGCTGGGTCCCTGTGGGGCTGGGCCCCCATCCAGGGCAGTAATGGTGCCCACAGGCTCAGAGCCTTCCTCAGGGCAGTGGTGGCCGGGGCTGATCACGAGTTCTCCCTCCCATAGTGCTGGGCCCAGGTGGCAGATGGGTCCCTACGCCCTGGGCTGGGGTCTGCAGAGGCCTGTAGAGCCACTGGAGGCGGCCAGAGAGGAAATCCAAGAAATGAAGTAGGCGGCAAGAGGCCCAGTGGCCACGCAGCTGTGTCTTCCCAGGCATCAAAGAGGATCCTTTCGCATCTATCCCCCCGACCTCAAATGTGCCTGTGCAGCCTTCACTATGACCGACACATGGACGAGATGCCCCAGGAACCCCAAGCTTACCAGTCCCTCCTCCCCCGTCCACAGACAGGACCTTGGCTCCCCAGTCCCTCCCCCTCCGTCCACAGACAGGGCCTCGGCTCCCCAGTCCCTCCTCCTCCGTCCACAGACAGGGCCTCGGCTCTTCAGGGGCTGCAGACCAGAGGTGTGTGACACATGACTGCCGTCTGGGCCTCACTATTTAGAAAAAAAGAATAGGCCAGGTGCGGTGACTCAAGCCTGTGATCCCAGCACTTTGGGAGGCCGAGGCAGGAGGATCACCTGAGGTCAGGAGTTCGAGACTGGCCTGACCAACATGATGAAACCCTGTCTCTACTAAAAATACAAAAATTAGCCAGGCGTGGTGGTGCACACCTGTAATCCCAGCTACTCAGGAGGCTGAGGCGGGAGAATCCTTGAACCCACGGGGCAGACTGCAGTGAGCAGAGATAATGCCACTGCACTCTAGCCTGGGTGACAGAGCAAGACTCCGTCTCAAATAATAATAATAATTTTAATAAAGAGTTTCAAAGGTCATTTGCTTTGCTAAGAAGAAAGAGAGAAAGAAGTGGAGAGAGGAGCTGAACCCAGCTCAAGTTGGGGAGGCCACCTGCTGGGACTGGGGTGAGGGGCTGCTGCTTGGAGCCCTGCTGCCTGAGGGTCCTGCTGTCCTGAGTCCTGACACCCAACAAAGTCCTCAGCCCGGACCCATGTCCACACTGCCCAGCACGGTTCCACACACCCAGGGGTCCCTGTGTCTCAGCCAGCAAAAATCAGAGCCCGGAACACTAGGCCTCCGAGGGGCTGCAAACCAGTAACTCCTCCCTGCTCAGCATCGCCGTTGCCACAAGGTCTCCCTTCTTACTTTCATTTTAAATGACAGGCAACTGAAAAGACAGAGCTCAGGCTTCCACGGGTGCCCGTGGGTGCGAATTCTCCAGCCCCCATGTGATCTCATCAGCAACACAGCCCGGATCCTGCATCCCAGCAAACATGTCGGATCCCTCATGGAAAAGCTGCAGGTGAGAGACCAGCGTCCCACCTGAGGGCCCCGGCTTGGGGGGGACAGGTGATGTGGTGGCAACTTAGGGTCCAGCCAGCCATGCAGGTCCCTTGCCCGGGCTACCCTCTGCAGCCTGTAACACCAGGGCCCCGGCAAAGGCCATCCATCAATTTCCCCTCCTGGACCCCTTTGCCCCTTCCAGACACCTCCCCTCACAGCTTGGCGGGCAGGGAATTCTGTAAACGTCTGGGCTTCCAGTATATACGGTCCACATCCAGGTAATTACCCACTCTCGGGGGAGCACGAGGCTTGGGAACCCCAGATGCGCCGTTGCCTGTGCGCACCCCGGGGCCTGCACACTGGGAACACACACGGCAGTGGCAGGCTGTCTTCCCTGAAGCCTGGGATGCTGCTCGGCGCCTTTGGATGTCACAGCAGGTGGGGAAGATCCCCCGTGCTTTTGTGCATCCCTTATGACGGCGACTGCCCTGAGACCGAGGAGCAATACCAAAAGGTCAACGAAGGCTTCGACGGAGCAGCCGAGGACCACGCTGTCGGGCCACGTGCAGGAGGGCCCAGCTCAGGTCTCCGGCGGGAGCCGGGGAGGGCCAGTCCCCACCCCACCCCCGGGACAGGGCTCCCCGTGTTCAGCCAGGCTGCTGGTTGTTAGCACGGCCAGATGTTTTCACTCCATTTTGCAAATCTGCTCCAGGTCTAAGACATCGCTGTTTGTTCTAGAAATCAAACGGTCTTGGCTGGCTGTGAAAGACGCTTGACTGACAGCGGCCCCCAGCCCTAGCTCGAACCTCCTCCTGGAGGACCAGACCCCGGAAATGGCCCCGGACTGGGGGGAGCGGGTGGAGGCTGGAGCAGCTCCGTTTCTCACGAGCTTGGTTTTCAGAAGCGCTCCCAGCTCCTGCAGCGCGGACGGGTGTGCGTGGCACAGGCCAGAGTGTGACTCCGTGGCTGACGAATGCAGCGTGGCCCCACGTTTTCAGACATGCGCCATGAGAGTCCTCGTCCCAGGCAGGCCTGAGGGCCAGAAAGGTCAAACCTCCTCCCGTGCGCGGCACATGCTTCTGCGCAGAACGGGTCAGGTGGCGTCTTCTCCTGGGGTCCACCCACCGACTGAAGGCTGCCCCCACCCCAACTCAGACAGTGAGAATGTGTCCGTGCTTCCAGAAAGTTCTGAATTTGTCCCACCTTCTCTGTCTATGTCTGTTTCCCTCTCTCTGCTTCAAATATCAAGACTAGCAAAGCACACCAGAAGAAGGCCGTTTATTTCCACAAAATTTATCATCTCCTTAACGGGCCGCTTTGGCCACGTATGATTAACGCCACCACGTCGGGGTCCGCCCTGGGCTTTCTGACTCTCATCCTCGCAGGTGGGGCAGCCCTGGAGAGTCCGGGCAGAGGCCAGGCCAGGCTTTGATATCTCACTGATAACGTATTGTACAATTAGATCAATTTGACAATTTCCATTATGGCTGATAAAATATTTATTGAGCCTTGGAGATGATGTCTGATCTCTGCGCCATTTGTTCTGCTAATGGGGGGAGACCAAGGAGGCTGCAGACACCGCTCAAGCCGGCTCCCCCGTCCCTCCTCCCCATTAGGTTTGCAAATTGCAGGCACCAGTCATAAATTACCGCCCAGCCCAGCGAGATTGATGCCGAGCTGACAGGGCAGGTAGGTGACTTGTGATGACATTGTTTCATAGAAGCATTAATCACGGCAGAAAGAGAAAATACCCTCAAATTGGCCCATAAGTCTAAATATCAGGGATGAGAAGCGGGCGGACGGAGGATGGTTTTACCGAGAGCTGGAAATTGGGGAATGAAAAACATTTTCTATTATTTAACAAATCATCTTAATAATGTCCAGTGTTTTCCCCCAGAGTTCTGGGAGCCAAGGGAGCAAGGACCGACCTTGCCTGTGCCCTCTTGCCGTTGGTGATGTTGATGAAACCTGGGGAGAGGGGGCCGCCTCTGGCTTTGGGTTTCCATGCTGGGGGAAAGGGATCCGTATCGGGAGTAAAAGCCGTGTCATGCCCCCTGCTCCGACCGCCTGCTTCTCCAGGGGCACCGGCACCAGCTCCGGCTTTTCTTCTGCGGGATCAGTGTGGATGACGGTTTTGCCGAGGGAAGCCCATCCATCGTACCGTGGAACGCAGGATGCGGAAACGGAGGCGGGGCCCCTCATGGGCTGTGGGGGTCTGGGATGCAGAGATCCCCTCTGACTATGGCCCCACCCTCACACCTGGGAGGCCAGGCAGCCCATGCACCCCCATACGCCTTCTAGGAGCTGCCGGGCGGCGACGCTGTCTCGGTTTTTACAGCCCTGAGCTCAGCTCTGCGGGTAAAATATCGCTGCAAAAGATAAATAGCCCTTAATGAATTGCCCCTGAGTTAGAGAGCCAACGTGGTTTTAATGGCAAATGAAAAATAAACACATCAATGAGGGAGTGGAAACCATGGTCGGGGCCGGTTCTCTGCAGAGACAGGCGAGGGGTGGGGGTCAGAGAACCTGGGCTCTTCACCTGCCCCTTCTCGGAGGCAAACACCTCGCAGCCCCGTCAAGGCCTCCGCGCTCATCTTGAGTTGGGGGCCCTATGTGAGACCCCAGTAGCCACATCTCGGCTCAGAAGGCTACAGTGCAGAGTAATTAAATCAAATTGATGCTGTCCCTGGGCTGAGGCCACCCTTGATTTAAGGCCAGAAAGGGAAGCAATTACATTTAATAAAAACCAGGTTCCTAAACAAAAATGCGTGGCAACGGCCATCCGGGGGCCGCATCCGCCTGAGGAGCGGGGACCACTTCGGGTGCTGCCGATGCTGGATTGAAAGTGAAAGAAATGGTCGCCTCCCAAAGCCACTTTTCCATCATGCTGCTTTAAAATGCCAGTCTCGCTCGTGACTTTGTCAAAATCCAGAGCCCGCGGTCCATTCTCCGAGGGAGACGCATCGCCGGGGCTGACTGCAGGAACTCCAAGCTGCCATGCTTGTCTGGCAGGCATAATTAAGAGTGGGCCGTCAGGGCTCAAGGTCACGGCGCACGGCCCCCAGCCAGAGCCCGGCGAGAGGATGGCTCTGAACCCGGGGGGAGGAAATGAGGCGGCTGGGTGTCTTAGGACCGTCTTTCACCTACCGCCACCCCCACCAAACCACTCTCGGCCTGGAGCTCCTTCCCTTTGATGGGAGCAGCTCCCTTTCCTGCTAACAGGACAGGGGTCAGGTGCACAAGTTTCCGAGGTGATGTTCTCCGGGCCAGCAGGCCGCAGCTCTCACAAAGTTCTCTGCACAGAGATGAGAAAAAAAAATCACAGCCCGGGCCTGGAGAACAGGAACCACGGCAACCCACAGATACTGTAACAATGCTTGGCATTATTTGCGATGGCATTCATGGTGACAGAGAGTGGGCAGTGCCCGAGCACCCCCAGACGAGGCACTGCTGGGCTGAGCTCCTGGGTCTGCAGCCCCCAAGCGACCCCGCCCCTGCCAGCAGCTCTGTCCCATTTGATCTCCCGCAGGACCCACAAGAGCAAGTCGCCTGTTATCAAACCGGGGCCAAGGGGCACGTGATTCGCTATTAGTCCTCAGTCTCTGCACCCCAGGGTCCCAAAGGGCAGCCGCAGCCCTGCTCTTTCCACGGGTCCCGTCCACACGGCTCGGCTCCAGGATGAAGGAAGGAAGGCGCGGTGTCAGCCGGAGAGCAGAAGAATTTCTCCGTGCCGTGTTCCAACACCCCCAGTTCCACATAGGGGAGGCCCGGTGGCACCAAGGGGAACTAAAACATGGGTCCCCCCCTCCCCGATGCAGCTACTGTCCCCTCTGAAACGAGAACCTGCAAACTCAAAATGTGTCTGTGTTTAGATTGATCAACAAGGGTAAGTCATGGAGACCAACTGGATCCCTGCAGACCTGGCCCCGAGCCCCCACTGAAGCCGCTCCCAAGAACAGAAGTCCCATTATCTTATCCCAAAGGTCAAAGTTGAACGCCCACAGCACACAGGAAAACTGGCCAAGGGGGAGGTGAGAGGCCAGCGCAAGGAACGGCCTCATCCTGCCTCCCTCTTACTGATGTATCCAGAAAACAGCAACACACTCGGCACATCGCAAGATGGCAGCTGCGCCAAGCCCAGGGAAAGCCGGCTCTGTGCCAGCATGCAGGGGTACCTGGCTCCCTCCACGGCCCCCTCCTCACACGATGATCAATGTGACCCTGAATGTGGCAGGAATACCTGAGTGTTGGCACCTGCTGGTCTGAGCGAGAAAGCCTTCTGGAACTTTCTGGAACCCTGTCTTGCCCCACTCCCAAGGTGCTGGCACCATATTCAGAAAGGCAGGGGCTCTGACAAGATGGCAGGCTCCCTCGGTTGCCTTCCAGCCAAACTTTGCCCACCTCTCCCAAACACTTCCAAGTACCAGGTGAGGACAGGTGTGTCACCGGCAGTGGGAGGCGAGGGTGCCACCCTGGCGTGAAGACTTTACCCATAAGCACAGGAAAGTGAAACCTCAGAGACTGGACGCAGACCCCAATGCCGGCTGTGGGGGCACAGCCGTTCCACCATAGGGGGCGCAGGGTTGCCCGGGGACAGCCCAGATGCCTCCCAGCTGGCGGTTTCCCCGAGTCTCAGCTTTTGTATTTACTGGATGGGTACTGCCTTCAGCTCTCTTAGCAGTGGATGCAAAAAGGCTTGTGTCAACCATTGTTGAACTTGAAGCAGATCCTTTCCTTTCTGCACAAAGCCATACCCAGTGGTTGTGCTAGGAAGGATGCGGCCTCTCCCCAGGATTACACGAGGGGGACAGAGCGAAACGGTGAGGGAAGCAGGAAGTTCTCTGGAAGAGGGCTGGGGTCCCCCTGCTTTTTTTTCCCAAGAATGACAAGCTGGGCTTGCCAGGCTGGAGCCCTTCACTGGGGGAGTTTACAGGGAATTCCAGCTCCCAGTAGGACTCCCCTGCCTGGCCAGCTCTGCACATAGCCCCTTGGCCCAGGGGAAGACCCTCCAGCCACAGTCCAAGGACTACCGGCCTCAAATGCATCCTGGGACATTTAGCACAAATGGGTGCCTGGCCCTGGAAACTGGCAAGCGTCGGCAAGGGAGGACGGCGGGACCTGGCTCATGAGGTCAGGGACTTCCGGACAAGCGAGGTCCCAGCCGCAGGTGCTGCGGCCCCTCCAGCTTGCACTGCCTCCTGTGCAGAAGGATTAGAAAGGCACTCTGCGAAAAGCAGGCATTCTGCTCCACTGTCAGGAATATTTCATCAACACGCTGGTAGGCAACCTGACTCCCGCCTTCGTGGGACGGGGTTTGCCCGCAGAGGAGGAAGCCTGCAGTGCTGCTTCTGGGAGCCACCACCCTCCTCCATCCACACAAAGCCACCTCCTCCAGGGGGTCCTCCTGGATGGCCCTTCAGGACCTTGCCACTTCCAATCTGACCCCCAGTGTCTCCCCTGCAGCCGACCCCGAGTATCCAGGGAGGGGTGCTGCTGCTGGAATATTCTGGAACCATAGGAAGAAACATGCAAAGGATGTCGAGTCCCCTGGCAGCCACCACTGTCCCCAGCCTCTCTCACACACACATGATGAGGCTTTGCAGGAAGGAGGGAGACGCCACATTCCTTGCTCCGAGTGACAGGCTTGCGTCTAAATCTGTACCGTGTGACCCACCTCACATGCCTGCACCCGGGCCGGCGGCAGCCAGGTCAGCGTGGGGAGAACTCATTGTCCAGGCTGCTGGTGCAGGAATAGCCCTGCCCTTGGTCTCCGGAAGCCTGGGCTGAGGAGGGGATGCCGGAGCAGCCAGGGTCACCCTGTTCTGATGGGAGTGGCTCCAGGCTAGGCCTGGACTCCCGTCCCCTGCACTGTGTCTCTGACTCACTTTCCTCACCTGTGAAATGGGATGACTCCTTCTGAGGCCCTCCCACCCACCCCATCTCTCTGGTGATGGGACCCTGGGGGTGAGAACCCCAGGGCCAAGCCCTCTCCCTGCACCAGCCCCTCCCCAGCCCAGAGCCAGTGGCAGCAGGAGAAGCGTCCACTGTTTATACCTCCAAGTTCCAGCGGGCATCTTGGCCAGTGGGGGCCGTAAACCAGGTCAGTTCCCAGCATCCTGGACCCCCAGGTGACCCAGTCACCCAGCATGGGATGAGATGAAATATTGATTACGGCTGTCAGGAGGAGGGGTTTGTATGGAGTGGGGGGTGCCTGCAGCCATCAGAGAGCAAAGTGTGTGTTTACCAGGAGGGGAGAAGCAGGGGGCGGGGGGCCAGGAGATGTCTGATAAGCCCACTCCTGTGTCCACACCCAGCAGCCAGAGCTGAGGGCAAGAGAAATGTCCTGTCCTTTGTGGCCCCAGAAAGCAAGGGAGGCCCCACTCCCTTAGAGTCCTCGGAGCTGGCCTAGAGCCCTTGTGGACCCAGGGACTTGGGGGATCATTCCACCCCCAAACTAGAAACTGGCTTCTCGCCACTGTGTAATTCAGGAAAAGTGACACTGTGACACGGGAAGGCCTGGAGGGCATCAGGCCCGGGTCCCAGCCCCGTTTAGCCACTCTAAGGCGGGGACTGTCAGTCCGTCTTTCTGGGCCTCCACTGCCTCGTCTGTAAAATGGACGATACCAGAGCTGCCCCAGACAGCGGGTCTGAGGACTCAGTGCCTGGCGTGCCCTGCCGAGACCCCGGAGCATCGTGCAGGGCTGGCCAGCTGGGAAGTGCGGGCTGGACACGTTCCACTTCAGCTGTGCTGCAGCCCCAGGCCCCCAACCCCGTCAGCAGGGCGGCATCGCCCCTGGAATGAAGGCCCTAAGCCGGTGGTTCCATAGCGAGGCTGCCCGAGACCCCCTTTCTTCCTAGGGGCGGCTCCTAGGCTGCCGGAGGAGTGTTCTACCCCCAGCCCCGCCCTGGCCTGGTGTCCTGTGGCTCCTGGACAAAGCCAGCCAAACAATCTCCTCACACCTGGACTCTGCTTTCAACTGCTGGAAAAACAAAGGGAGACGCCCAGGCTCTCCCCAGCTGGGCGCCCGGGCCACCAAGAGGCCCCTGCCCCGCTCTGCAGACCCAGGCTCTCCCCAGCCGGGCGCCCGGGCCACCAAGAGGCCCCTGCCCCGCTCTGCAGCCCCAGGCTGTCCCTAGCCAGGCACCCGGGCCACCAAGAGGCCTCTGCCCTACTCAGCAGCCCCAGGCTCTGTGGGCCGGGGCAACAAGGAGCATCAAAGAGGAGTCTCGGGGGGGGCACAGGGAGACCTGGCCCAGGGAGCCACAAGGAAGAGACGAACGGTCTGGGGACGGCTGGGGTCCAGCTCCAAGGAGGTTTGTCCTAAACAACGTGAATACCTGTTTCTCGGGGTAACCCGACCCTATAATTACGCCTAAGCCCCAGCAGGGTGTGCGGGACCCACAATGCCAGTGCCTGGAAGCTGGGTGAGGAGACCCTTCAATTGTCATTGCCAGGGCTGCCGCATCAGGTGGGCTCGGGTTACCCAGGCTCACAGCTGGTGTGTCACCTGCCTGCCACAGACGGGGAGGGCTCGGTCAGGCCAGGACACAGAACCAGCGCTCGCCTGCAGCCACTGCTGGCCTTGGCAGCAGCCGATGAGAGCTCCTGGCACGTTGAATTCACTGCGAAACCCCTTCCCAGGACGCCCGGAGCTCATTGTTTAACTCAGATAAGAAATGTGGGCTCTTGTGTTTTCTTTTCTTGAGAAAATGTCGGGCCCGCGGTCGGTGTCTGCAAGGCAGGAAGAGTTGGGTACGGTGAAGGGCCTCACGCGGCCCGCCCTGCCCCCACTGCAGACCTCCCTGAGGCCCCCCACCCTGACCATAGGGCCACCATGGCCAGTCCACCCCAAAGCCAGGGGGCAGTGGTGGAGCCTGGGGCCAACTGGGCTGACTCAGGTTCGCTGGTGCGGACCAGGCTGGACTCTTGGAGCTGCCTTGCTGTTTCCTGGGGTGCTACTCAGCCCCCCAAAATAAAAAGCGAGCTCCCGAGGAAAGTGCCCTTCCTTCCAGGAGCCCCTGACCCGGGGGCGGCAGCACGCGGACCAGGAAGGCCTCCCAGGCCTGGCCTGCGGGTGGCCGGCAGCTCCCCTACCAGGCCAGCAGCTCGGCCGTCTAATCCCCGGCTAATACCCGGCCCGATCCCCTCGCCGGGCTCTCGGGAGGTGGGTTCCTGGGTGTCCCACGCGGGCTCGGGTGGTTCGGCCCCTCTGCCAAACAAAAGGCCGCCTGTTTCCCGCCTCTGCCTCATCCAGGCTTAAGGACATTTTTGTCATTTTTGACCAGCTAATGTCTTGAAAAAGAAAAATAAGTTGTCTAATCGCTTTAAGTTTAATCTTCACTTTTTTTGAACACTCTAGGTGCCGATGTTGACTTTCCTGGACCAATTAGGTCAAGGTCCTTCGAGCCGCCACGGTTGACTCCGGAGGTTTTCATGGTTTTTTCCTATTTCCCCTTCCAGGGGAGGCAGGCTCCACGCGCCCTGAGTTGGTCTAAGCAGGACGGGGCTTCCCAGGAGTGTGCAAGGGCGCGGGTTCCGATGCCAGAGGCTGTGCGGGAGGGGAGGGGAGGGGAGGAGGGGGTGATGGGCATGAGCGTGGCCCCTCAGCCCTGACTTTGGGGGCATCTTCCCGACTTTGGGGGCATCGGCCCCCACCCAGCCTATGCCCGTGCTGTGCCTGCTGCCCCACTGCCCGTCCCCAGGCCTGCGTCTCCTCTGCTGTCCACGTCCTCTCTTCAAGAATCAAGCTGGGCACCATGTTCCAGGGAAGCTCCGAGCCTCCGCCGAACGGCTCTCTGGCCTCCTCCACACTCTCCCCGCGCTGTGGGAGCCTCTGTGTGGAGGCTCCCCCTTCCCACTGGACAACGACGCTGGGAGGTGCCAATCTCCAAGGTCCCAGCAGGAGCCTAGGGGCAGTCTTGAGCCCAGGCCTCCCGTTCCCAACACAGCTGGACGGTCCTGAACCCAGGTCTCCCACTCGTGACCCAGCTGGACGCGCTCCCTGAACTAACATTTTTTCCCCAGTGCTTTGCAGTCTTGGGGGAGGAAAGTAAAACTCTAGCCTTCTTCTTACACGTGTGTGCTTTGGGCCTGCTCTCAGACGGCCCTGTGTTTGTTTTGAACAAGGCGAGGTCCAACTTCCTGGAGGCCGATCATTTCTCCTGGGGGAAGGGAGGGACTGACTTATGTCAAGTAATTGTGCACAAATTCCCCCAGCGAAAGGCCCCCTGCCTCCACACCCTTGGCGCCCAGCAGGCAGCACTGGGCGCTTCACGGGGCTTTCTCCCTCACATGAAGGGGAGATGGGGGAGCTGGCTCTGGCCCAGTCTTGCCAGCCCTCGCTGAACCATTTCAGAGAGAGCCGTTAACCTCTGCAAATGGAGTGGACAACTTCCACGTGGCTTTCTGTAGAAATCAGATGGGGCTTCATGCAATGGCACGGCCCCTGTCAAGGTGGATCTTGGTAAGGGGGAGGGAAGGTCTCTGGGCATCGTTTCCGTCGGGGGCAGCCGACTGGGGAGCAGTTCTGGACAGACCTCGCCCCCTTCTCACCATCGTGCGGGACAGACAAGAGCCTGGGTGTCATCTCCAGGTGGTTCCAGGGCTGTGGCTTCGAAAGGCCAAGCCCCACCGCTCTGTCCTCTGCTGAGAAGATCCCCTCTGAAAATAGTCTTACAGGAGCCTCCCCCAGGCCCACAGCCCCGAGGTGCCTCCCTTGCTCTGGGAGAGTCTGATGTCGTTTGCAGTGGGAAAAGCAGCCCTTAGATTTTCCTGTAGGAGCCTCCAGAAGGGACATGGGCAGAGACCTCCCTGGTCTTCTCACAGCTCCTGCCCTGGAACCTGAGTCTCCTGGGCATCTGACCAGCTGTACTCCACCACCAGAAGCCAGGTGCCACCATCCTTCGGGCTTTGTCTTGGAGAGTGTGGGGCTGGTGTAGACCACTCACGTCTGGCGGTGACCACTACCCAGTCAGAGGCATGGAAAGTGCACCTGCTGCAGGGATGCTGTTTGAACTTCTTCGAAACGTGGTGCGGTGTTTCCTGAAGACATTTACCTCCATGGCAGTTAAATACAGCACAGTGTCAATTACAGGTCCATCTTCTGTAAGTCTGGGACAGAGTCACAGTATCTGTGTTTGCATGAGGCTGGGGTTCCGGGTGAGTGGACCGGCTCCATGGCCCTGCCCAGCCACCCTGACGGGGGCTTTTTATCTAACCCTGCCCCATCCAGTCCCCAGGGAATTCCTAATCGGATGTGTTCAAAAACTGCTGAACCAAATAAGGGTCACTTCACTTCCAACATAATTTCTCTTTTAAATGAATCATCTCCTCTCTCTTAGGAGGCAGAGGTGTTGACTTGTCAGGCAACAGTATGAACAGGGTGGCTCTAGAACATTCTGGACCTCATGGAGGCTTCAGATCTGTCAGAGAGACCCCTCGGTGGGGAGGAAGGAAGGCAATGAGGGGGTGGAGGGAAGAGCCATTGGAGCAGTTGAAGAACTCCCTCTGCATTCCAGGGACTCAGAGTGAGGAACTGCCCACGGCGAGACGACTCCCTGCAGCCCATCTGCCTGGGCGGCCATGTGTGCCCCTCTAGAAGGTTCTAGAAAGTTCTGGAAGGCTCAGGCCTCCCAAGGGCCCAAGGTAGTGCTCTGACCAGGCCCAGGTCCCCTGTCCCATCTACCCTCCATCCAGCAGGCTCTGCTCCTCTGCCCACTGGACACAGAATCAGTTGGGCAGGGACCACATCCAGGTCCTGACACTTCGCAAACATCATCCAGATAATAATACGCTGGAATGGCAGAGTTTTCCTCTCCGCGGAGCTGCCGTGTAACCCTTCATCCTGGTTCCAAATTTGCCTGCACGGCCCTGAATGCAGACTGCAAACCCCAAACTCAGATAAATACTTCTAAACCTTTAAAAAGTGCCCCTAATGCCCCATTGAGCCCCTGATCGCTCATTTCCCAGCTATGTAATTAGCACATAAAGAACCCTCTCCTCTGAATTAAATGGCAGTAATTGGGTTTTTAAAAAAACTAATTTAAATCCTAAACCCTTTGAAAAAAAATTGTCATTGTTTACATATTAAACGGACTAGCATTTTAAGTATTATGGGGCTCATTTAACAGGCTTATCTAGGACATAGGCCCAGGAGGGAGGAGGAGGAAGGCACAGTGGAGGGGAGGAGGGCGGGTCCCAGGAAAGCTGCCGGGAGACCCCAGGGCGGCATCACTACAGGAGGCCACGGCCTCCCCTGTGAGGTTTGCGGGACCTGGAGCTACAGCAGCACCCAGCGGCCTGCACCATCACCTGCAGCCTCAAATGGGGGTGCCCCAGCTTATCACCATGCAGCGCACAGACGTGAGCGAGGCCAGCCCTCGCTTTTCTAATGGCATGGAAATTTTGCTCACGGTTGCTAGAACTGTCTCATTATTTTCATTTTTTTTCCTGCAGTAGAGGCATTAAAGAAGTATAAGAGTTTTAATTATTTCCATTTGATTTTTTTTAACTTTCTGGCTAAAAAATCCTTTGAAGTAAAACCCAGCGAGAAACAGGTCGCAGCTCTGTGAACGGAACTACAAAATGTGAATGAAAGCCATTTTGTTAGGAACCCTGAGAAATGGACGGCCGCCTCACATTCCTTCATAGGAAGAACTAAGGATTATAAAGCGTCCGGTCCCCCTAACTCAAATACAGAAACATAACAATTTTACAAAATAAACCTCTTTCTAACTTCAAGAAAATGGCTCCAAAGTTTTTCTCAAAGGCAAAATAAATACACAAAACTGGACAATGACGACAAATGTCTGAGAGAGAGAGGGAGTCTTGCTTTTCTGTGAGTTTAAGTATTTGACATGGATCACGAGGATGATGAAAACAACTAAAACAACCCAACACTGTGACTGCAGCACAGCTCGGAGGAAGCCGAGGGCAGAGTCAGCCACACACCATGGCGTGGCCAGAAGATGAGGGCAGGGGCCTCCCTGCAGGACCCGGTTCGAGCGTCCCTCCCACGGTCTGCACGTCAGAATAAACATGGGCGGGTCAGGTTCTCCTCCACCCCACAAACTCAGAAGGTGCTGGAACACACCTAATGTGAATACGTCACAACTTGCAGAAAGAAGCGGCAGCATTCTGGACCAGGGTGTCGAGCAAGGGCTGGCGGGTCTGACGCTGTGAAACCCGGAACCGTGTGCCGGCAGCAGAAAAGATAAAAAACAACAACAACAACAAAAAACGCCCCCAACCAAGGAAAAGGGCATGCGGCTCACAGGGAAAAGGGCGACAGTATTTGAGGGAATGGAGGTGACATGCGTCTGTAATGAGCTCTTGGAAATTAAGAAAATGAAGACAAACATCCCCAAAGAGAAGGCGGCAAGTTACAGAAAGCGCAGAGCTGTGCGTGGCGCTCGCGAAGCATCGGCCCTTCCCTGAAATCCCAGCGGTGTGAATTAAAATTGCACTGATGTTTCAGCGAGAAAACCCATAGACAGGGGGCAGCGGTGGGCTGTGGGGCGGGCCCTGGGGACCGCCTCTGGGGCCAACTCGGGTCTCTGCGTGTTTCCAAAGCCCCACAGCCGCAGGAAGGGCCCACCTCTCAGCTGCGTTTGTTCCTTATCCTGGCCTCCCCAGGGCTGGTGCTGTGTTTGGTTTGGGTTTGTAGTTTGCAAAGGACACACTGGGATATGGGGCACAGTGGTGGGTTTAGACCACAGACCTGGAGCCCCCAACTTCTCCCCAGAACCCCACAGTCCACATCACCTGCCCAGGGATCCCGGGAACCCCTCTGACACACGGCCTCCGGGACTGGCTGGGCCTGCACAGGACAGGAACAGAGAGCTGGTTTCTCACCAAGACCCAAGGCCTCCTCACTAGCTGTCCCCGAGCCCCTGACCTGGCACTAAGCACGCAGCCCAGGACCTGCCGGGGGAGCAGGAGGCTGCCCAGGGGGCCTCCACCTCCCTCTGGGGTGCTTGAGCCCCCCTGTCCCAGAGCAAGCCCCCTGCACTGCCCACCCAGCCCAGCTGGTTGCCTTGGCCCATCAACCCTTTTGGATGCCCTTGGCGGATACAAATGGCTGAGACCCTCCCGGGACCAAGGGAAGAGGGAAAGCAAAGGCGGGAAGTAGGAGAGAGAGAGATTGAGAGACGGGGAGGGAATCAGACAGAGAGAGACTGAGAGGGGGAGAGAATCAGACAGACAGCAACTCCTGTTGGGGCAGAGAAATGCTTTCCTTGGGAAAACGGGTTTTGAAACCCCAATTCTCTTATCTCTTCCAGGGATTTCTGCTCCGTACACGGTCTGGGCAGTGTTGGAGGAGGACTTTTTCCCTACCTGTGGCACTGAGGGCCCTTGGGCTCTCCCACGCAACTGTGGAGGACCTGGGAGAACCTGCATCAGGGGCCCCGGGTCCCCGTCCCATCCTGGCCCTCAGCTTCAAGCACCCAGCAGGGAGGGTCTGCCCCGGCTCCTTTCCCAGGTGCCCTCAGCAGCCCTGGACGACACCCCTGTGGTTCAGCTAGTGTTGTAAATGCACAGGCAGGACACACACACATGCACACGCACACCAGGAAGGACACACACAGACACCCACACACACACACCAGGCAGGACACACACGCACATGCACACGCACACACACACTCACCCACATGCACATGCACACACCAAGCAAGACACACACACCCACATGTGCACAAAAGGCAGGACACACACACGTGCGCACACATCCACACATCCACACTAGGCAGGACACCTACACACGCATGCCAGGCAGGACACGCACACACATGCACACTCACCCATGCACACACACCAGGCATGGAATGCACACACGTGCACACGCACCCCCACACACACACATGTGCACCAGGCTCCCTCCTGGTTTCCTGCTAGGGGAACAGTGACCACACCCCCAGTCTCCCCTGGGTCGCCCTCCTCATCTCATCTGCACAGCCGCTCCCACTCCCCAGATGAAGAAACCAAGGCTGCCGGCCACGGCTGTGCACCCCACCCGGGGCCAGGGCAGGCTCCCCAGGACTGGTGTCAGTGAGGGCCGAACAGATCCAGCTCCCAGCAGGGCACTCACTGGGCTGTGAACAGCTGTCCACTCTCCAGGCTATGCCCAAGGATTCCAGCAAGGGAACCAGGGCCAGTGGGGCGTTGCCACCACCGGAAAACAGCCACCGACCTGGGTGGTGTGGTCTCCAGTAGCATAGTGGGAGGAACAGGGCAGTCCACAGAGAGCTGGACGCTTCCTTCCACAGCTTACCGGCCAGTCACCGTGGCCAGTCACTCTCTGGGTTCCCGAGTGGGAGTCCTTGGCCCTCGTACCCTAAGCCTGCAGGGCACCGTTGTGGGAGAGAATGTAGCCACCACGGAACCACCCCAGGGTCCTGGGTGCCGAAGTGTGCGGAGGGAGGGTGTTCAATGCTCTGCTACTTGTGGCCTGCGTGTCCCAAAGCCGTGCATGGGATGTTGTGATGAGAAAAAGGCAGGACAGAAGCAACCCCCGAATACTATAAATTCCACTTTAACTAGGATAAAATAGGAAATCCAAGTTGATGTGACGACCCCCAGACTTTCCAGGACAAGGCACCCAGTGTTGAAAGCGAGCAGCAGATTCCCACGGCTGCCTCTCTGGCCCCGTCAAACGTGAGGTCTTTGTTTCCCTCTCAGAAGAGAGATCACGGGTCTGTCATCACAGGGCATGGGTACGGAACCAGACCCAGATCTAGCCTTCGATTTCCACACACTCAGAAGGACGGTCTCTCTCCAGTGTGGGGCGGAGTTGATCCCTCCACAGTGCGGCTGACGGGGGAGTCAGGAGATTTTCATGCGGGCGCCCTCTGAAGTGGATGGAAGCGTGCTGGCCCTTTTCTCAGGAATTGGCCACTAAGGAAAAAGCTGGAGGACGTGTTCCCAGATGCCAGGAGGCTGACCAGAGGCAGGAGCCCCTCCTCCAAGGCCACAGCACCCAGCCTTCTGCTCCAGGAAGCCAGGCCCCTTGATGGGCAGCCAAGTGCCTGCAGCCTCCCCGAACTCAAAGCTTGTGGCCTGCCCACCTCCCACTGTCCCCCCGCACCATGGGGATGCTCTGCCTTTATGGGGTGGGCCTCAGGCCTTCACACTCACCCTAGGCAAACCGGCCTCTCGCTCAGAGATTCAAGCTGGGCCTTTCCACCGCACAGGGGACGTGGCCCAGGGCAGTCCCTCTCGACCCTCGTCCTACTGTCCTGGGCACTGGGGAGTGCAGTGGCCCTGAGCATCTGTATCGGTTTACCGGCAGAATGGATCTGCTTAGCAGCCAGTCTTCCAAAACGAAACCAGAAACCAGGTCTAATCATCTGAGCTCGATAAAGATTCCTCAAGTGCCCAGGGAAGCTGGGCTGTGGCTCGCTGGTAACTAGTTTGCTTTCTCTCCAGACACACAGATCGTGCAAGCAATAAAATGAAATACGCTGGCTGCACCCACAAAGTGAAGGGGTGGGGGATCTATCTCACGAGGGCATCGTCTGGGTAAGATGATATCAGATGTAGCAAACAAGAAAAGCAAGGTTCAAGAAACCAACATATATCAGCTTTTGGCAAAGCCTGTGCACCGCCGTTATGCATTTTAAATAACTCGATGCCAAATCATAGCAGGCTCTCCTTGCCAGAAACCATGAGAGGTCAAGCGAGGATCGCAGAAGAGTGCAAAGATTTGTCTTTAAAAAGCACAGTGCTGAAATCTATTTTGAGTTTTGCAAAACAAGAGACCGTCTGGGCCTCTCTCTCTCTCTCTTTTTCCTTGGCCTTTCCCTTTTCATTTTAAAACTAACATCTATGTCTTGTCCCCACTGCCAGCCTCCAGCTCGGGTCCCAGGCTGGGCTGAGCCAGAGTGTGAGGACAGGACCCCAGCAACTGTCTCCAGGGCCAGTGGTGGTCCTGCCCTGCTCCCAGAATCGAGGGGCCTCCCAGCTGAGTCCAGAGTAAGCTCCCCATCCCCTAAAGTTTGCTGGAACAGACAGCGAGCCCGGGCCTGACACCAGAGCAACCATGCCCCACCTACACCGCGTGTGCACCGAATCAGAAGCCCTTCCGGAACCTTCCTGTCTCTGCCTTTTCGAGGTGCTGTGACCATCACTGGCGACGGGCACCTCATTGTCCCAGGCCCAGTGGGGAGCCCACTTCCAGGACTGGTTCCTGTCACCTCCTCCCTCACTCCAGAAGCACCAGCCCTACAGGGCAGGGTCCCTGACGGAGCCCCAGGCTAGAGGCTCCTGGTCCAGTCCCCAGCCCTCTGCCACAGAGCTCAAGTACGGTAGGGCACGACTTGGGATTGGGTACATGCTCCTGGGTTTTCAAAGCTTATCTGGGGATTCCAGGAACCACAGCAGGTTCTGGGTCCACCTGATCTGACCTGACTGCCCCTCGTTGAAGGCTGTCGGGACCCCGGGTGCTGCCTGCAGGTAGCCAGCCCTGTCCCTTCCTGTGCAGCTGCAGCCAGCTCCTCCGGCCTTGCCCTGTCCACCTGAGCAGTGGACTGAGTCCCCGGGGGCATGGGAGAGACCTGAGGAGGAGGATGCCATTGGCACCTGTGGCCAGGGCTGGCCTGGAGCCAGACTGGCCGACACTGTTCCCAGGCACAGCCAGGCTGGCCGCGTGCGGCGGCAGTAAGGGGTGCGGGGACCGGCTGTGCCTCTGCAAGCCCAGAGGAGCTGGGCCGGGAAGAGCGGCCAGCAGCGCCCGGGCCCACAATGGCCCCTTTCTCCCCGCGTTTATTGAGACAGTTCGGTTTGGAATATTTAAACAGTTGTATATTCACAGATTGCAAGAGGGAGAGGATTACCTAAGGACGAGCCCAGCCCGATCAATGCATAATCAGATAACTGCCCGGGCTCTCTACAAGGTTTTACGGGAAGATCCGCCACTCAAACGCTAATTCCTCTTGCTAATTAAGCAGCCTGTTAATTGCTCTCGGGCCTCTAATGCCCCTGTCATTATGCCTGTAACAGCCCCGTGACAGCAATGGGCCTGGAGCTGGGGCCCACAAAGGAGCTGGTCCTTAATGAATCGGGCCAGTGCAGGGACCTGCACCCTCGGCTGCGCCTCGCCTGTGCCGCGCTCCGCTCCCAGGGGCCAGGCGTAGCGGGGTCAGTGCCCCCCGAGCGGACCAAACTCGTTACAAATGGCCCAACCTGCCGTGACCGACGGCAAACACGGCTGAGCTCCTGGGAGAGCCACCAAAGGATGTTTTCCTTTCTTTCCTTAAAAAATTAAAAGCAGAGTCCGGTCCAGGGACCTGCCTAGCCGCTCCCTTAACTCATTGCTCCTCTAGTCCCCCCCAGAGGCCTGTGCTCCAGAGCGTGTGTCCCACTGAGCCGGCGACTCTGCCCTTCCGAACAGCCAGGCAGCTGCCGAGTGGGGGGCCTCGGTTTCCCCATGTGCCCTGGTGATGACAGTGGCTACTCTGGGGGGTCAGAGGAGACCTGGGCTGAACATCCAGAAAGGACAGGAGGAGTGTCCTCTTTGCCCATCCAATCGGCAGGCACTGGGCTGGCCTCCTCTGGCCAGCTCTGAGGCCTCTCCAGCCCAGAGCCCAGGGTCTGGGCTGTTCGCTGAGAAGCCAGCCTCAGCCAGAGTGACTCACGGATGCGGGAAGCGTGCTGGCTGAGGACGCCCAGCATTCTCAAGGAGGTGCAGCTGCGGGGTGCGCACATTGTCAGCCTTTGGCTGGTGACTGTGCCTTCGAGAGGCAGAGAAATGTCAGAGCTTTAGGCAAAGAGAAACTCGCCAGAACTGTGGTTGGTTTGGGTCAGCTGAGCAGGTTTTTCCAGAGACATGCAAAGAGCCCAGAGGCCCCTGGGGGCTACTGCGGAGCTGACAGGAACCTGGGCATTGCGGGAGCTGGCACCCAGGACCACGCGGGGGCCACACTGCAGCTGCTCGCTTCCAGTACGCCAGAGACCTGGAGCCCCTTCTCCAGCCTCCTTCCCACAGGGCTGCCCAGGCGGGAGCAGGGAGGAGGCTGTGGATCGAGCTCTGGGCCCTGGAGCTGGCCCGTTCCCACTCTGACCCCTCACGTTAGCCACCAAGGGCACAGACGTCCCCCCACCCTGCTAGGGCCCACCTTAGGTGGAGGGGGGCTTCGAGGGGCTGTCACCAGGCTGAGTAGGGACGCAAGCTCAGATACATCTGACTCCCAGCCCTCATTCTTCCTTCCCCTCCAGGCCTGGGACATGGCAGGTGGCTCTCTCCCCAATGGAAGGGTCAGGGTTGGCCAAAGGGCCAAGCTGATCCCAGCGTTGGTGCTATAGTGGTGAGCCTAGCTGCCTTCCAAAGGGCCAAGCTGATCCCAGCGTTGGTGCTATAGTGGTGAGCCTAGCTGCCTTCCAAAGGGCCAAGCTGGGGCTGTCACCTCTGTCCTGTCCACGGTCAGTTACTGGACAGCGGGTCATGTTTAGAGGTCACGAGAGCAGAGGGTCCTGGGTGAAAGACGTAGATCAGCCCAGCCAGGCCAAGAGCCACTCAGCGAAGCCAGTCGGAGCTCAGAAGAGCCCTTTGCAAAACAGGAGACCGTCTGGGCCTCTCTCTCCCTCTTTTCCTTAGACTTTCCCTTTTCATTTTAAAACTAACATCTAAGTCTTGTCCCCACTGCCGGCCTCCAGCTCGGGGCCCAGGCTGGGCTGAGCCAGGGTGTGAGGACAGGACCCCCAGGACTCCAGGAGCCACTGCAGCCGGCTCCACGGCCCTCTCCACCTCCGCCGGCCCTTCCCTAAGTGCCCAGGTCCCAGCAGTTCTTGGCGGTTCTCACGGGTGGTGGCACATCTAACATGGGGTCCCAAAGGCAGCCTCGGAGACAGAAGTCATTCCGCACAGAGCCTGGGAGAGGGGCTGACCCAGACACCCACCGTATGGGGTGGGGCGGGGATCCAGGACGGCTGACTGCAGCTGAGCTGCGCCATCCCAGCCCAGGTGCTCAGAGACAGGGCCTCTTTCAACCTTGACAAGGACACAAGTCTCTGTCTTGTTCCCAGTTGAGGAGAGGCCAACTGCCTTGCCCCAGACCCCACAGCTCATACACTTAATGTCTCGCCACGGGGGCAAAGCCCTGGGGCACCCCGTGAGCACCCTGCTTCTCAGGCCACCGAGAGGCAAATTAGAACAAGATGTTGCTGCCCTCATAGCCGCATCTCCTGAGTCCAGCCTCGCCCCAGCTTGGCCTTCGGCATGCCAAGGAAGGGGGCAGGGGATGGGCTGCACCCCTCCCAGTCCCAGCAGCGCCTGCCGCACTGGAGAAGACTCTGGGCCCCTCGCTGGGAGTGGGATCTGGCCACCTGTGCTGAAAGGGCAAACCAGGTGGGGCAGGTGTTTGCGTCACCGAATGGCCGCCCCCTCCTCCGGGAAGGCCACAGGCTCCATGCAGCTGTGGGCAGACACCCTCCACCCATGCCTGGGCATTGATCTCAGCCGCCCACAACTCCCTCTGCACGGGTGCCACACTTGGGGGTTGATAAATTTGTCAGATGCCTGGAGATACATTGCTTTGGACCCCTCAGCCCAGGATGGTCACCCGTTAGGGTCCTGTCGGTTTTCCTGAGGGCCTCTCTGCCATGGAGACAGACACGTTCCTGGGAACCCGCTACCAAAGCATCCTGCAGCCCCTGTCCCCTGTGCAAGGGTTCGGCTTTGCCATGACGGCAGAGGAGGGGTGCGCCGAAGGCTTGGGCCTACCGTCCCGTATGTGAGGTGCAGGCACACAGCCGGCACGACAACCACGCATCCAGCCCTCGGGCTCTTCACTTTACACCAGAGAACGCTGACTTCTCATCCAGCACCCAGTGAGATCAAGGAGGTTTCTTCCCACCCACCTCGGCCCTTTGCACACCACTGCCCTGAGCACCAAGACCCCCTGAGCCGTCCCCCAGGCCTCGGGCTCCTGCGCAGGCGCTCCGCCTCTCGCCCTTCCCGCACTCCAGTCCTGGTTTGAATTTGTAAAGCTGGGGCTGGTTCTCATTCCCAGCCGCTGCCTCCCTAGAGCCCTACAGGAAGATTCAACCTGTTCAAAGTAGAAATAAAATAAAATAAAATACAACAGCATCTCCCACCCCTTATTAAATTAAGCATTCTGGCCAGTTAGTGAAAGCCTAAATTTGATTTCCTTTCCTGGGCTGTTTTTATTGTGGGGGCGGTGGGGGTTGTCTGGAAGGAGGGCAGGGCTGTGGTATTTGCTGAGTCGAGACGGTTCATTTTTTTCACTCGTATAATGATCCTTTCTTCCCCTTGCAGGCACTCGAGTTTTGTTTGTTCTGCTTAAACCCTAAACTCCTCCACGTGGCCACTCGGAGCCACCAGGTGGGCCCCAGGGGAGGCCGACCACCTTCAAGGGGTCCATTTGCTTCTAGGGTCAGAGTTTTGAAGAGACATTGCTTCTGGTTTGTGACAGACTCAAAGCCTTTGATGGCATCTGCAGAGACCTGCTCATTCCGGGATCTGCCATTCCGGGGGCTGCTCACCCCCGGGAGCCGTGTTTGGACGTTTGAGGGACATGACAGAGCAGCCACCGGACAGAGGAGGGGATCTGCAGAGACCGTCAAGGGCCCAGCATCTCAGGGGTTGATTGGAAATTGTTAGAAGGGGCACTTGGTTCTTCCCAGCACTGCATGGGAGGCCGGGAAGGGTGTGCAGGCAGAAGCTTCCAGCAGGCAGTCCTGTGCCGCACGGCCCGGCTGCCTGTGTCCGGGCCATGGCTGGACGTGTCCGCCTGACCTCCACAGACACCGTGCGCAGGAAAGGGGCTCGCGGTGGGGCCGGCTCCCCTAATCAGATCCATACTCCACCGGGTGCGCATTTCATAGAAAAGATCTGGCGATACCAACCGCCCGCGCCTGCCACTCTGGCCCAACTGAAAGGCCTTTGTTCGGGGAGATTAGAGTGGGATTTGCTTTCATTTTTCAAGATGTTTCACTCACTACATCACCCAGGGTACTGACGGGGCTGCAGCCCTTCTTCCTCCACTTCCCGCCCGGGGCCACACATTCCGGGGTCTCCAGCCGCCTGGGGAGGGGGTGCTGGCTGGAGGGAGGCCCAGCTGGCCCAGCCGAGGAGGGCCAGCAGCAGGCAGCGAGGTGGAGGGCCGCTGTCCCCCAAGGCTGCCGGTGGCACTTGGCCCTGCCCCGGATCCCCCAATCAGCTGGCTCCCTGTCCTTCCCTTCCTCGGCACAGCCTCACATCTGTTTCTCGGCATTCGGAAGCCCATTCATTTTTCACCGCCGCCCTTTGCCCTGCACTTCCAGGCCGGGCCCAGGCCGGGAGACACTTTCGGCCTTGCAGGAGGCAAGCAACGTGCGGAGTCTCCACAGAAACAGTTTGCTCCAGCTGGGGGCCTCTGAGCTACCTGGGGCTTGTTCTCACTGTGTTTTGCTTTAATCAGGAGCAATCTTTTCTGAGCCGGGTCCTGAAAACAGCTCCAGGTTGCTCTCCTCCAGGACAGGCTTTTAAAAGAAAAACTGTTTTTAAAAACAAATAATGTCATTCTCCTGCTTGTGTCCTGTCCCCAAACCAGTGCCATTTTCAGGGGCAGATGCTAGGACCGGAGGCTCCGCAGCCCCGGGCCCTGCTGGGAGGGTAGGCTCCTGGGGCAGGCTCCGTCCTCCCCAGGCCCGCTGATCTCACGCAGCTCAGGGGCCAGGCCTGTTCCTGTGGCCTGCGGGCTCCATGACAGGCAAGCTGTCCTCTGGCCCCAGCCTCCACTGCCTCCAAGCCGGGCACTAACTAAGGCATTTTCCTGCACAGAAAGAAAGGAGGAACCACACGCTTACCTTGTCCCAACACAAGATTCTAACACACTCACAAGTCAATCATATCCCGTTTCCAATCCAAAGCCAAACATCTGAATGTCCCTCAAACGTTCAAACACAGCTCCCGGGGGTGAGGAACCCCCAGAATGGCAGACCCCGGAAGGAGCGAGTCTGCAAATCCCTGCAGAAGCGGGAAGTGGCTTCTAGTGGTTCTTTCTGGGGCCAGCAGCCTCCTTGCACTCTTGGCCGGGGCTCAGCCCTGCCATCCGGCTCCCCAGACTCCGCCTGGCTGGGGTCACTCCCACGAGGCCCACCGCTTCCAGACCCTCTCCTCACCAACTATCCACCCCGCCTTTCACCGCGAACAGCGTGCGAAGCTCCAGCGCTGAGACTCAAGGGCAGGCGTCCTCCCGCTCCCCAGAGCTGCCGGGGACGGGGCCAGGGACAGAGGGGTGGGGGTCTCCCGGGTTCCTTTCTGGCTGCCTGGGTTTCTCTTTCTCCAGCTTTGAGGGGATGGTGGCAGACACTTTGGGGTCACTAAAAAGAAATGACCAGGTGCACATTTGAAGTGGTCTTTTTGTGTATGACGACCCCCCAGTTGAGGAGCAAAGCCCCTCCTCTCCTCCCAGCCACTCTGCGGCTCCTGTTTGTCACCGGGCCTTGGGCCAAGCCCCAAAGCTCCCTTCTGTGGTGACGACCTTAGCCAGGCTGAAGCGCACCAGACACGTCCCTGGAATCTTCCAGTGCCCCGGGAGGGGAGGCTGCCAGACAGGGGGGCAGGGAGGACACACGATCTTTGTGGAACGATGTGATACGGGCCAGCGTGGAGACATCCCACAGATTTAATCCATCGCCTTAATTACTTGGATTTCAAGCTGTGAACTGATAACTCCGCCGGCAGCGAGGGCTGGCCCCGCCATCCCCCACGGAAGCTCAGGGGCCACCTGTGGGATAAGGGCTGGTGGCGGGCAGACTGACCACTTCCACCTGCCCCTGAGTAAGGAGGCACCAGCGCCCCAGCCTCTCACTGGGTTTCTTCAGCCCTGGGGGAGGGACCTGCAGCCTCAGCCACCCGGCAGGGCTCCCAAGCAGGCAGGCAGGGCTGCAGCCTGGGTGCTCCTTCCTCTCTCCCCCTCCAAGAAACAGCCTCCAGGCAGGGAAGGGGCTGTGGGGCCGCAGGGATCCCAGGGGCTGCCCCTCTGCCGGCTTCCCTCTCCCCCGCGCACTGCAGATGGGCCGTGTCAGCTGCTGAGCAAGGGACAATCCGGCGTGACAGGGGCAGGCCTTTCTCAGCGTCTGCAGCAATTCCAAACACTTAACTCCACAGCTTACGTGAAGAAAAAGGATCGGTCATAAAAATCTCTTTGTACAAAACATGGCACCCCCAGCCACTCTCCCACGTTCCTGAGCCTTGGCCCTCGGTTTCCTATCTGCCTCATCGGGCCATGGCCAGGCTTCTAGAACCCTCTCCCCAGCCAGGTCACAATCAGCAGCCTGATTCAGAGAGAAAATACACAGCACCACCCCCTGCCCTGGATGCCAGGCACGGGGCAGCACCCAAGTCCCCATCCCGGGGGGCAAGGCTTTGGAATGACCCAAGGCCACACTAGAAAACTCAGCCTCCCATCCCCTGACCTGGCCCAGGCGACCGTGGAGGCCAGGGCTGGATGGGGAGCCCTCCTCCCCACATCCTCTCAAGAAAATGACTTTCCACACCAGTGTCTGGAGAAAGGTAATTAACCAGACCCCAGAGGGCCAAGCCTGCAGTGGGTCACCCGCCTGGCCGCACAAAGAATGTCCACGGCACCAGCCGAGGCACCGGCCCTCCACCAGCGCCTGGAAAGGAAGCCCCACTGTGGCCGCCGGAGCGGGCTGCTCCTGAAAGCAAATGGCCAGGCTCTGCCAGGCAGGGGCCGTCCAGCCCTGGGTCGATAGCTGTGCAGCTGGAAGTCACTAGGCCAGCCAGTCCTGCCAAAAAGGCCCTTGGCCTGAAGGAGGGCACAGGGTACAGAGATGGCCATACCATCTCCCACCTCCCAGGCCACCCTCAGCTCTGCAGGGAGGCCCCTCCCTGCCTGCTTTGGGGTCAAGCAACCCTGTGGGCCAGGCTCTCAATCCTCAGCCAGGGTCTGTTCCTGCCAAAGTGACTTAGAAGGTCGGGCAAGGGGCTCTCCCAGGCCTTTCTTTGACGGGAGTCTTCAGTCCCACTTGGGCACAGAGGTGCCTCGGGCCCTGTGTCCATACACCTGCAAGTGCACACACGCATGCACGTGCACGCACGCTTACACACAAACGTGTACATGCATGCCCTAGCACGCCAGCAGCTGGGGTCTCCCTGGACTCCCTCCCTCCATGTGGCCCCCCCAGGCTGAGATCAAGTCCGCTCTGGGGGTCCCTGACAGCCCCTGACTGCCAGTCTGGAGACAGGTCACATGCCACAGAGCACCTGAGCACGTGGTGAAAGCCACACAGACGCCCTGGTTCTTTCCCGGCTTTGCCTCCCCCTCTCCTGGTGGTGCTTTGATCGTCTCCATGGAGACCTGGGCCATGAGCTGGGGGCTGATGCCATCATGCTGGGGAGGGCCCCAGTCACACCACCCCAAATCCAACCACTTCTAGTTCCCAAAGCTGCCCCCTTGCCAGCTCAGGCCCTGGGTAGGGGGTGTCCAGGCACACCCAGGAGCCCCTCCCTTTGGCTATCGTGCTTCCCAGGGGCCAGCTGGGGCTGCAGGAGTGTGAATTGCCGTCCAGGCCACCAGGGCTCCATGCTGTTTCCTTCTGGATGGCTCCATTTTCTGTACTCTGAGCAGGTCTGGCTCAGCCTTCTGGGGATATGTGTTTTCACAGGGATGGTGAAAAGGCTCTGACAGTGTGTGTGTGTGCGTGTGTGTGCGTGTGTACATGCTTGCGTGCACACACAATCTTTCCAAACACACACACACAGCATGAGCATGCACGCACACACACACGCAGGACTTTCATGGATTTCCGGTACCAGGAGCCTCTTGGAGCCAGTGAATCTGTGGCACCACCTGGAGCCTTTGTCCTGCATTCTAAGGGGAAACGTGAATGTGCGGCGGCCTCCCTAAGACCAGCGAGCCTTGGGGTCTGTGGTCCCATGGAGAGCCAGCACCTGGTCGCCGGAGCACAAGGATAAGGCGGGTCTGGGCCTGTGGCTCAGGCCAGCGGTCAGTAGGAAGCCAGACGGGACCTGGGCCTGGACTAGGCTGGGGTGCCGGGCCCCCTCCACAGGTAGGGCCTGGCCCTGCTCCTCACCCTAGAGATGGAACCTGGGGAGCCAGAGTCCTTTTCTGCTCTGGACAACTCGGCAAATCAAGTGGAAGGAAGCCGGGAGTGGGGGCATCACAGGCAAGGCCTGCATGGTAGCCAGAGGTGAGGTGGCATAGCGAGGCCCCCAGGCTCCAGACCTCTCTCCAGACACGCACCTCACAGGCTCTCTGGGCCAGGAAGGGTGTTCCTTCCCTCTGTGTCCTCACCCGCCAGCTCCTAGCCACCTCTGTGGAAACCCTCTGAACCCCTGGTTTCAATTGGCCCCGTTCCTGCACGGTCTAATCCAATTTCCGACTCCTGAGGAAGGCCAGGGCCATGACCACCGGGATGGTCATGCACTCCCGGTCCAGCACTCCCTGGGACCAGCACTCCCGGTCCCCACTTGCCATATTTGTATTTAAATGCCTGTAAGCCTGGGTCAGCCCGGGGCCACTCTCATAGAGGCTGGTGTGAGACAAGAAACCGGGAATGAAGGATCCCCGGCTGATGGGAGTTGAAACAGCCGGAGCAGAAGAGCACGTCGGAGGGGTCTCCTCCCACCGAAGAAGCAGCCCCCGATAGGAGCCCCTCACTCTAGCCCTTCCCATGGGTCCTGGGGGCAGCTGTGCCCACCTGTCACCTCACTTTCAGGGCCAGAATTCAAACTCACTTTCTATACTTCCAGGACGGGTGTGGACCCAAAGTCCTGATCCACTCCAGGTGTGAGTGCCGTGGAGGGAGGGAGGTCAGGCTCGGACGGTGACCAGGCTGTGCTGCAGGGGGTGCCCAGTCACGGGGGTGTGTGGAGGGCCTGACTGGGGGCAGGTGGGGGCACACGAAGCTCCAAGCCCTCCACCAAGGCACCAGCGGTGCAGAGCCGTGGAGCAGCTAGGCCTGCTGTGGTGAGGGCTTCAGGGCTGCAACAGCAAGGGTGTGGCGAGAAGTGGCCTCTGACCTCTGAGGTCAGCCTGACCATCGTCTGGCCAGAGCTCGGGCGTAGACCCGCAGTGACAGGCCACACCGTGTCCGCCATCAGAGCCGGAGCTGTGGGCCCCTTGGGCAGCCTCTGTCCCGGGCAGGGAGAGAGGAAGGACTGAGCAGACACGGCACTGCCCCAGCCAGGGAAAGACAAGCAACCGCGCGTCCCCGAGTGACAGAGCCCAGACCAGGACCTGTAGCTTGGGAACGGGGTCTGGGCATTCAGGCTGGGCTGCCATCTTGAGGGCAGAATTCCCACAGGAAGGGACAGAGAGGTGGGCGCCAGGTCTCCTTCAGGCCACCCGTGAACCTGCGTCGCCCCCGTCGTTGGCCCTGGCTCTCGGTTCTCACACGGTGGGCATTAAGCTCGCACCGAGGAGTGAGGACACTGGCACAGGGTAGCCAGGGAGCTCTGCCTGCTCTCCCCCGACGAGACAGACATGCTGCAGAGATACGGGTGCCATGGGGTCTGGAACCATCCCTCCTTGTCACCTGCTTTCCCTGGTAAGGAACAATTCAACGGCCGCCAGTGCTGCCCCTGAGATGACCACCTGCGCCAGGCCTGGCCTTGGCCTCCCTGAACCCCAAGGACTCAACCTGACACCTGCCATGTGAGGGGCTCCGGCCACATCTGTCTGCATTTAGCACCTGCCATAGAACCCGGTCCCCTGGGGAGCGGCAGACGCCAGGAGGGGCTGCCTTGGAGTCCTCCGGGGAGACTGGGGCATGGACAGCCTAGATAGCAGCCCCCAGGTGCTGGACACAGGGTGGGAGGCTGCAGTGCTGGCCTTCTGACACCCGAGACTTCGCAGCATGGGCCTCTGGGGTGGCCAGAGAAGAGAAGAGGTGGGCAGAGCCAGGCAAAGCAAAAACAGCTTTTGGGAAGACAGCACCTGGCACTGGGCACCAGCAGCCCGAGGGCACCCTGAGGATGCCAACCTGCAGCCATAGGAGATGCGGTGGACAGGACTGCAGGCCAGGGGCTGGACACCCAGGCCAGTGGCACCCTCGGTCAGCCTGGCCTTTGCCCCCATCACTCAGGGGATGCCAAGACCCTCGGTGGCCCCCACCCCCTCTCGGCTTCACTCAGGCTTACAGCGGAGGCCGGCGCCGGGGGCAGTGTGCACAGACTATCGCGGGATCTCGCCTTTGTCCACATAAACGCCACTTGCTAGGCCTGGCGCTCCCCTGCCTGATGGAATATTGATCCTCAGAGTGCAAAGTCCGCGTGCCATTAGTCCAATCTCTCTCAAGCTGACACAATCCCATCATTTGTCATCTTCCCGTCCCGCTGGGTTTGCTCAGGAGCTGGCGTATTTGCTCTCTCTGCCACTTTCCAGGCCCCCTGCACTCCCTTTCTGACGGGCGCTGATGGGGCCACCACATTCTCACAGCCCCTCTGCCCCCACTGATGGGACAGCTGGGGCTGCCTGGGGCCTGAAGCCTTCACATGAGGGTCTCGTGAACTCCAACATGTGGGGGACCCAGGAGGGGTGGGGTCACAGGGTGATGGCTGCCATCCCACAGCGAGTGCCCCCCCAACCACTCACCGTGGAATGTGATGATGTGGGATGAATGGGGCAGGGCACAGAAGGCTGCAGCACCCAGGCTCAGAGGCTGGCCAGGCCCATGCTGTGGCTGAAAACCGAATGTGTCACCCTGTGGGCCAGACTCCAGAGGCTACGCCCAGATGTCACCAGCCAGGGGTGGGGTGGGCCCAGGGCCGAGGTCAGAGGAGCAGGAGGCCTTGGCCAGGTGTGCAGGGAGGCGCCTCCCCTCACCCTGGGGGCTGAGTGCGAATCCTACATCCCAGCCAGGGCCTCTTCCTCCCCTCCCCCTGACATCTGGGACTCTGGAGATCACCTGCAGGGCCAGCCTGGGATGGTTTGGGCAGGGCTGGGAGTGGTGGTTGTTTGGTGAAGCACAGGAGCTCCCTGTCAGGGGCTTGCACCCCACCATCCACCCAGCTGCAGGAGAGTGGCTTGCCTCTGTGTGTGTGCCCGGGTGCATGTGTGCGTGTGTGTTTGTGTCTATGCACATGTGTGTGTGCTTGCACATATGTGTGTGCATGTGAGCGTGTGTGTTTGTGTGTGCGCATGTATGTGCATGTGTTTGCACATACATGTGTGCATGTGAGCGTGTGTGTTTGTGTGTGTGCACATGTGTGTGGGTTTTGTGTGTGTGCGCGTGTGTGTGGGGTTTGTGTGTGTGCACGTGTGTGCTTGCACATGTGTGTGCGTGTGCGTTTGTGTGTGCATGTGTGTGCATGTGTTTGCATGTACATGTGTGCGTGTGAGCATGTGTTTGTGTGTGCACGTGTGTGCTTGCACATGTGTGTGTGCCTTTGTGTATGTGCGTGTGTTTGCGCATGTGTGTGTGCATGTAATTGTGTGTTTGTGTGTGCATGTGTGTGCGTGTGGGTTTGTGTGTGCACGTGTGTGTGTTTGCACGTATATGTGTGCATGTGTGCACTGTGTCTGCTCACACATATGTGTGAGCGTGTGTGTTCGTGTGTGTGCATGCGTTTGCACGTACTGTGTGCTTGTGTGCATGTGTGCACATGTGTGTGCATGTGTGTGCATGTGTGTGCATGTGGGTTTGTGTGTATGCATGTGTGTTCATGTGTGTGCACGTGTGTGCATGTAGGTTTGTGTGTGCATGTGTGTCGTGTGTGCATGTGTGTGCGTGTGTTTGCACGTGCGTGTGTGCACGTGTGTTCATGTGTGTGCATGTGTGTGCATGCGTGTGCATGTGTTTGCACGTGCGTGTGTGCGTGTGTGTGCATGTGTGCAGGGGTACACGCTGCTCTCTTAATGCAACATTGCGCCGTCACAAATGAACATCTAAATGCAAATCTGCGCTTCAAAACTTGGCAACTTTGTCTCTGAAACTCCTCCGCACATAACTAGTGGGTTTAAAAACAAAACCAAAGAAAACAGAGGAACCACTCCAGTGTTTGTCCTTCACATCCCGAGTGGGAGAGAAAAAGAAGAAAAAAATTCTTCCTCAAAACGAAACAGAAAATATTCTCAAGGAAAAGCATCTGCCTCCTTCGATTCCAGAGCTTCTGAGCCGAGAGCCGGCCTGAGGGAGGCAGACGCAGGGGCACCTTCGAGGGAGTCTGGGCCTCCCCGCCAGGATGCAGCCTCTGCCTCTGGCCCAGGGCCCCCGGCCAGGGGTTCTGCCCCCGGGGCACGTGGCCATGTCTGGGGACGCGTTTGGTGGTCAGCTCTGAGGGGAGCCACCCGTGTCTGGTGGGTGGGGGACGGGAATGCTGCTCCGCACCCTGCAGCACCGAGGACGACCAGCAGGACAAGGGATTATTCGAAGCAAAGTGTCAGTGACGCCGAGGTCAGCCATGGACACAGGCCCCTCCCTGCTGGCTCAGGCCTTGGCCTTGGTCATGACAGGTCTGTCTCGTCCCCTCCCCTCCCTCCCTCCCTGCCTCCTCTGAGCCTTCCTCTCCAGGCACCTTTGCTAAGCACCTAATATGTGCTGGTCCTGGGCATTCCCACGCCCTCCCCTGCCCAACTGACTGAGTCACACCCGGGCTGGAACCTGGGGTGAAGGAGCCACTGTGTTCCGGGGTTGCAATCCCCTAGCCGTCCCATCTCCTCCGGGCCCCTGTCCTGCCTCCCCTCCCACTCCCTTGTACCCAATGCTCCCTCCAGCGGCCCATAGCAAGGCCACCGCAGATGGGCTGACCAGAGCTTGGGGGAGAACGTTGCAGTGTGCACACACGGGTGTCCAGCCCCCTCTCTGGAGTCCCTGTGGCCCAGTAATATCTCAGACCCGCTGGAGCCACACAGGCCACAGCCCCTGCCACAAGAGGCCCCCCAGTATCACAGAGGCTGGCTGTTCCCTGAGTCTGCTTCCAGCCGGGGCTATGGGTCCCCACAGCAGGCCCTGCACCAGTCCGGGAAGACTTGCATGGCATAGGGAGCACACCCCAGTCCTTGTAACTGCCAGCTGAGCCCTTTGCACACGTGACCTCAGCGAGTCCCCACAGGCTCTGCTCCCAAGAAGGATGGCCTGGGACCTGTTCCACAGCAGGATGATGGGGCTGGAGCCCAGGCGTGCCCTCGGGGCTGCCCACCCTTTGCCTCCCTGAGCGACTCCAATTAGGGGAGTACAGCCCTCAGACGAATTTGCCAGTGCAAGGGTGACTGTCCCCTTAGCTGGCAGAAACCCTTGTCGGGGAGCAGCTGTCTGGCTGCAGGGGGTGGTCCACGCACACTGGAAGGCCCTGTCTGTAGGAGGTGGCTGGGCCAGGGCACCAGCGATGGAGGACAGCCTCTGCAGACGCTCCCTCCACCAGCAGCGTGGGTTGGAGCTGCAGGTTGCTGGAGTCAGGGCAGCAAATATAAATTCCCAGGCGAAGGCCGCTGAGCGGGGCCCTATGGCGAAGCTGGCCCGGGAGCTCGCCCTGAGTGTTTGCATGCAGACTGCCTCCTGCACCCCAGGCTGTGCAAGCGTGGGGCTCCTCTTACTTGAAAAAAAAAAAAAAACGTTTACAGCACCCAGACAATGCTTATGACTAGAGAGAAGCAAAAAGAGAGGCTGAGAGGCCGGTCCCCGTGGCCCACGATGGACACCCAGCCCTGAATTTTCAACATTTTGTATGAGTGGGAATCTGGGGACAAAGCCATGTTCCCTTCTGTTTCCTCTGCCTTTTGTTTTTCCTCTGCCTTTGGTCACCAGGAGTGAAACGCGGAGGCTCCTCCGAGGTCCGTTTAATCCTTTTAAGTGACGCCCTAAAACCAACTTTTCCTTCGCTAAGACCTTTCTGGTATTCCCTTCTGAATTCACCCCCCCAAATAAAGGGGGACAGATAACTTCTCAAGTTAGTGAGCATGGATGGGGCAGGAGTTTTATTAAAGTCTTTCCTGTTTACTTCCCACCTAGATAAGATCTTAATCACAGCCCCCCAATTATCCGCACTGACATTTATCAAGGCCGGTCCTCCCTGGCCGCCACGCCGGCCCATCAGCCTTTCTTCCTGCCCTCCCTCTCAATGGAAGTTAATTTCGAGTACATGATTTATCTTGCTGGGGAGCAGCGCAGAGGCGGCCCACCTTTTCAAAGGGCGGGCTGGGGAGTGAATTATCGCGGCGCTGTCCAGTGATTGGGTTCCGCGGGGAAGGAGAATAGGCAGCCGTGTGTCGCCTGATGTGGCGCTGGGCCTTTTCAGCCGCGAAGAAAAAAAGATTAGGCCTCTGACAGCGGGGCTGACAGGCGAGCCCAGGGCAGCAGACAAAAGGCCGGTACCTGAAAGCCGGCCTGCGCCCCTGCTCCAGGGGGTGTGTGCCCCTGACCCGCGCCTCCTTTCCGTGCGCTGGTCTCCCCCCACCTTGCTCCGCGCCCTCCTCCCTCTTCCCCTTCCTCCTCCTTCTCTTCCTTATCCCACCTCTTTCCCTCCACTCTCCCCCTCCCCCCCCTTCTCTGGTCTTCCCTCTTCGAGGCCTCCTTGCCTGTCCTCCTCCCCCTCCTCCCCACGGGAGTCCGCGTGGCACTGGGTTCACACAGGTGCCTGGCCTGGCTTTCCACCCCTTGACAAGAATCCCACCTCCATGTGTGGACTTCCTCCCAGCACCGCCTTCAGAAGGGAGACTCTTGTCCATCCTGCCTCCCCCACCACCCCGCGCAGGACCACACAGAGGCCGGTGCTACCTGCACCCCACTGAGGCGGTGGCTGAGGGCAAGCCCCTTTCCCTTCTCTCTGCATCTCCCAGGGGCCTTGGCACAGGCAGGCTGTGACATGGGCACAGGGGCCGAGCAGTGGCCAGCAGGGCCCAGGGTCAGGTGTGGACAGGGGCCTAGGGGCCTGCCCTGGGAAACCCTCGGCCCCTGCACGTGAGCCAGCGTGGAGCCTCCCACCTCCAGGTTCCCCATCTCGCACTCGGCAGGCTTGGGGCCCAGGGATTCCTCAATACATCTGTGCCACATCCTCACCAGCCCACCAAGCTAGGCTGGCACTAGCTCCCTCTGTCTTGCCCAGAGCCAGGCAACCTCTGGCCTCCTTTGATTCAGACCCATCCCCCAGCCCACCCCGGGGCCTCGGGCGGTAAAGACTCGGCAACTCTTCTCATCCCATGAGAGGCGCCTCATCCTGGCCCCAAGCAACTGCCCCTCACACGCAGCCTCCATCCCTCCCACGCTCCTGTTAAAGAGAGGCCGAGCCAGAACATTCTCTCCAGGACCACAGGAAGCCCACAACTTAGAGATGCCACATGAGTACAAGGGAAGTTCACACCAAGCTGATCTTGACATCCTAACAAAAATACATTCTCTCTTTAGAGGATGATTTGCATGAATATTTGAGAAAACACCCACATTAGGGCCAACTTTAATCACTAAAATATGTTCCCCAGGACATGGGGGAGCCATGGGCACTGTGTCCCTGCAACCAGGACATGGGAGAACCACGGACACTGTATCCCCACACCCAGGACATGGGGGGGCCATGGGCACTGTGTCCCTGCAACCAGGACATGGGAGAACCACGGACACTGTATCCCCATACCCAGGACATGGGTGAACCACGGGCACTGTGTCCCCACACCCAGGACATGGAGGAGCCACGGGCACTGTGTCCCTGCACCCAGGACATGGAGGAGCTGCTCTCTGTGTCTGTGGCTGGAAAGAGGTAATGCCCGCTGAGCCCATCTCTAACACAAATGAGCTTCCCTGAAAACCACAATGACCACTCATCCAATCTCTCCATGGGCCACTCAGGTGGTATGTGGGGGGAAATTTGGCTTTGAGACCCCGCAGTAACTCCCATACTCGTTTGCTTTCATGTCCTTTGCTCGAGCACAGAGATGGGATGGAAATCCCCCTGCCGCACTCCACGGGATGGACTTGATGCTTTCCTGGAGGAGATGAAAAGCCCTAAGCGCTGCTCAATTAGTCCTCGGCGGAAGCCCCGGTCTAATGGTCTGCGATGCTTCACTAGGGCCTCCCAGGAGCGTTTAGTATTAGACAGTTATTAAAAGGCAGTTGACTTCTGAGATCTGTGGGGAGGAATCACTTTAGCGTCTGTTTAGGGAGCTAGTCTGAACATCTGCAGGAGGAGGGAGCGCGAGAGCCGCAGCCTGCACCCTGGGGGCTCCGCGGATGGGGACGCAGCTGCCTCCCCAGGATAGTGCTGCCCCTTGGTGAATGGTAAACTAATCATAACGATAATAATACCGAATACAAGCTGGAATCCACAGCGTTCGGTCCATTCGAAGGAGCTGGTGGCAGCCTGCCCACCTGCAAAATGTGGACCGGATCAGCACACTTAGCCCCAAGATGACGAAAACCTGAGACGCAGAAAGAAGGTAAAATGCCCCAGCCTTTTTAGGGTGCTGCATGGGACACACCTGTTTTTCAAAATATGTGATTTTGTTTGACTTTTTTTTTTTTTTTTTGAGACGGAGTTTCGTTCTTGTTGCCCAGGCTGGAGTACAATGGCGTGATCTCGGCTAACCGTGACCTCTGCCTCCCGGGTTCAAGCGATTCTCCTGCCTTAGCCTCCCTAGTAGCTGGAATTACAGGCATGTGCCACCACACCTGGCTAATTTTGTATTTTTAGTAGAGACAGGGGTTTCTCCATGTTGGTCAGGCTGGTCTCGAACTCCTGATCTCCGGTGATCCGCCCGCCTCGGCCTCCAAAAGTGCTGGGATTACAGGGGTGAACCACCATGCCCGGCTGACATTATTACTATTATTATTATTATTATTATTATTATTATTATTATTATTATTATTTTGAGATGGAGCCTTGCTCTGTCACCCAGGCCGGAGTGCAGTGGTGCAGTCTTGGCTCACTGCAACCTCCGCCTCCCAGGTTCAAGCAATTTTTGTACCTCAGCCTCCTGGAGTAACTGGGATTATAGGTGTCCACCACTATGCCCAGCTAATTTTTGTATTTTTTTTTTTCAGTAGAGATAGGCTTTCACCATGTTGACCAGGCTGTTTCACATTATTTTAAAACTTTGCCAGCACCCTTCGGGACAATCTGTTGGCATCCTAAGCACCAAGGGGGCACTGCCTCTGAAGGTCCTGCTCAAATGGCCCCCTCCTGGCAGGATGGGAAGGGAGCAGACATCTGGCAGCAGCTCCCATCTCAGGGCCACTCAGCCTTCTTAACAGTGCTTTGACCTGGAGCAGCTGCCCAGAGGCACCGTTTCTCTGTGCCTTGGTTTCCTTCACTCCTCCAAAAGCAGAGGTCAGCACCTGGCAGGGTGCCCATCCCTAGCATATGGCGATTACTCCAATAGCTATGTCAGGCATTGTAGCATTGCCCAGGCATAGACCAACTGATGATTGGGAAGAAAGAGATGAGAAACCCAGAGACAGACCCTCACTGGGACAGAACTTTGACTGTCACAGAGATGATTTTGCAGGTTACTTGGTAACATTTTAAATCCCAGAGGCGAATACTTGCCCTACATAGACCAGGCTGGGATGTTGCTTACCCACTAACTGCATGAAAGAAAAGTTAGATCCCTACCTCATACCATACATAAAAATTCACTATTGGTGGGCTGAAGGACTTCATGATGGAAAGTAAAACTTCAAAAAAGAATTAGAGGATAATTTGGATTGGGAATAGGGAAGGATTTATTTTTAAAGGAAACAAAGCACTAAGGGCAAAAGGTAAGACCCATGGCCCCTTGCTAGACATGCTCTCCCAGTCCTATGAATGTAAGGTTTCACACTCTGTGTGCTGCAGCTGCATCTCCCAGGCTGTGGGACTGAGATAATAAGAGCTCCCAACTCAAGGTTTGTCTGGAGAAAGGAATCAGTTTGGCATGGCCTGGTGTGGAGCTGAACTCCCTGACACCAGCCACTGTGGCAGTGCCAGTGCTGCCTTGCTATTCCCTGAGAATCCAGCCCCTCTCCCAGGCAGGGGTCACATAGCATTTAGCTTAGGACCTCTCAGGAAAGCCCAGTTCCAGGCTGGACACATGGCATGGCCATTGAGGGTCAGAGCTTGGCCGGTCACTGCTTGAGCAAGGTCTGGGGCAGGGAGAGAGTGGGGCCTGGAGCCAGAGCCAGCACCACCAGGAGGCAGCTAGGGTTTGGTTAGCAGAGTTCCCAGGGATCGTGTGTGTCTCTCACAAGGAAAGGTGGTTTCGAGGCACTGGTCCAGTGGGGAGGACAAAAGGGAATGGAAATCCATCCAGGACGCCTTCCATGATGATTGTGACACCTTCACGGGGTTTACCACAAACACCCGCCATCAGAGAAATGGGCTGAGACAGAGAAGTTAACCAGCAGCTACTCTGAGATGAGGATGGCCGTAAGGAGATCCGCAGGCTCCCTGTCGGGCATTAAATGATATATACTTAAAGGATTGCTCTATTTACATTAGAATTAGTTGTGCAGACTGACACCAAGGAACTGCTGGCTTCCAAATCCCAAGCCCAGTAATCCCTCCCTAAGCCTCACACTCTAAACCACCTGGGCACAAAATCAATGGCTCCCCCAGCCCAGCCAGCACCGTGGAACCACCTGCTCCCAGCTCTTTGCCGAAGCCCGAAAGCCTAGCTGGAGCCACAGCCATCTGGAATCCACCAGAATCCACCAGATTGGTCCCCCAAGACCAACAGGGTGGGGACACAGGCAGGGTGAGGTTCAAGGTGAGTAGTTTTGCTCTTGGAGACACTTGACCCTGGGAAATGGCAGCCCTGCTTCCTGGGCCCTCAGCTTCCTTCCCTGAGGCCAGGACAGCAGCAGACACCAACATTCCTGGGGCACCTTCTGGCCCCACCCTGATGAAGTGTGAGCTGCCCCTGCCAGGCTTAACCCCATGACACCTGGCCCTAGGGCCTGCCCCCTGGCCACGCTGCCATCCTGGCCTCTGGTGAGGCAGGGGAGAGAAAGCCTGGCCCCCTCTCCTTCTGGTCATCTGGGTGGCAGGGCTGTGTTGGCCCCAGGCACTGTTGTCATGGAGCCACCCCTGCCCACTAGAGAACAGGTGCCCATTAGTCAGTGACCAGGGCCAGCCCTATCAGCCCTCTAGGCACAGCTCTCTGCCCTTGCCTTCCGGTGCCAGCCCCGCAATGGCCAGCACTGCCTCACTGATGCCACATGAGCCCTCAGGCAGCCCACCGGGAGCTGCTCCTCTCCATGTTGGCCTGGCCAAATGCCGCCACTGGCCCAAGTGCTCCGGGCAGAAACTTGGGGGTGCCTTCCCTTTCCCAAACCCCTCCTGTAATCTATCACCAGTTCCTGCAAACTCCATCGCCCAGCACACCCACACCACACCTCCCCAGCCCCTACCTTGTCCAGCCTTTGCCCTGTGGCCACTCCCCCAGCCCTGGCAGGATCCCCCTCCCTGCCTCTGCTCAGGTACTCGCTGTATGTGAGCCGGGCAAAGCTATCCATCTTGTAACAGCCCATGGGCCCTTGAGCTGCTTCTGGCCCTTCAGTCCCCTCGGGCCCTGGTGGGGCCACCACCCTGTCCTCCTCGAAGCACCAGGCTCTCACCAGCCTCAGGCCCAGCGCCCCGGCCCCTCTGCCCAGCCAGCTCCCCACCCTCCCAGCCTGTGTCTCTCCTTCAGCTTCCAGGTTGGATACCCCTATCGCATCCAAAGAACTGCCTGCCAGGTGTTCTCTGCGGACCTGGCCACCTGCTCTCCGGGGCTGCTCCCCGTGGAAGACAGGCCCCCTCAGGGGCTTCACCCCGCACCCCACCACCCTGCCAGGGCTCCATCCACATGCACTAGGTGGGGAGCTGGGCTTGCATCCTTTGAGGCCGAGGGCGAGATGGGCCCTAGCCTGCCCCCTTCTCAGTCCTGAGCCCTGCACCCAGGAAGCTTCGACAGGAAGCTAGGGCTGGAGGACAGGGCAGAGCTTTCAGGGCATGTCCCACCCCCACCTGACGAAGGAGCACAGGTGGACTCTGGGGCACACTGAGGATGGCTGTGGCAGAGGGGCTCTGGGTTGCTCCTCCCTGGAGGACACTCTGTGGCCGCCTGTCCCGGCCGCCCTGGCCTCTTGCCTGTTTCCTGTCCTGTCTGGGGCGCCGCAGGGGGAAGGGGCTGCACACAGCAGTGGCCTCTGCTAGCCCCGTTCTCAGGGCGGGAGGCGAGGCCAGCGGAGCGCTAATTAGCATGCTGCTTGTGGGCCGAGTTAGGAATGTAATTACTGCGGGAGGCAGAGCCTGCCCGAGGAATGCATTTTGAAGGTTACCATAGGAATCTGCGCTGGCCTATTCATCCCGCAATACTAATCACAGTCATGAGGAAGGGATTGGGGACAGCGCTAGGCTCACATCTGAGGGGATGCCGGGAACAAAGCGCACACTTGCTCCTTAACCCTTTGGGGTCCAGACCGGTGACCGTCCGAGGGGTCCTTTCCCGGGCCCAGGCCTCAGGTGCAAAGCTGCGCTCCGGAAGAGCCTGCTGACCGGCCCCTGGCCCGGAGAGGGCCCTGACCAGACCGTGCGTCCACACATAGCGCCCTTCCGTCTCTGGACCCACGCGGGAGTGAGTGCTGCAGCGTAGACCGGAGCCTCTACTCTGGGCCAGGTGCCTGCAGGAAGCGGGGTGTCAGAGCTGTGACCAGGCCGGGCTGGGCCCTCAAGGTTGGGCCCAGGGAGGCTGGCGGGCAGGACAGTGGTATCTCCAGGTCTAAGCCCGCAGGACACCAGGCGGGCAGTGGAAGCTCCTGCTCCCCAGTGAGGAGCCTGTGGCCATCGTGGAGAGGTCTCACTCCTTTGGGAGATGGCCCTGCTTCTCCTCCTGCCCAGGCACTCCTGACAGCTCCTTCCAGCACCTTCCAGAGGGGACAGCAGATCCTCTCATGATACCTGCTCCAGAACAGTCTGTCCTGCCTCCTCCCCATGCGCTGAGGGACACCCTGTAAGAGCCCTGTCCTTGGAGGCCACCCCACCTCCAGGTGCGTGTTCACCTCTCATGCATGTGTTCAGTGAGCGTTCATGAAGTGGCCACTGGGTACCAGATGCTGCCAGGAGCCGGGAGGAGCAGGAGGAGCATCCCTGCCCTTCAGGGGCCATGTCTGTGGGCAGGGTGGCCATGGCCCAGGAATGCACAGTGAGGGCCGGGTGACATGGGGAGCGGGGGGCTCCAAGGAAGACTTCACCAGGGGTTTGTAGCCCAGAGGGGCCAGCCAGGGTGACGAGGAGGCTGCAGCTCTGAACGAAGGGGGAAGAAGTGATCTGGGGAGAGGGCCGCCGGCACGTGCTCCTGGATGTGTAGGCGGGGCCAGCAGCACCAGCTCTCTAGACCTTAGAGGCCACAGCTCCACTGGTCTCACTTGGTGGGGGTTACTTATCTCTGAGCCCCTGTCCCTGGCTGGACTGAGGGCTTCTTGAGGGCTGGCTGGGGGGCCCACCCTTGTGAACACAGGACAGACACCTGCTGTGGTCTCCCACACATGAGATGCCAGCTGACTCAGCACCCTCTCCTCTCCAGCGCTGTCCCTCCTCGGGCAGCCTCTGCCTGTTCACTCAAGCTTCTAGAACAGCAAGGCCCTGTGCGTGGAGGCACTTGCCTTCCAGCCCCTCCCAGCTCCCTCCAGCACCTTCCAGCCGCACCCCTCCCAGCTCCTTCTAGCACCTTCCAGCAAGGACGGCAGGTCTTGGGCTGCCTCTGCACAGCCCCGACTTCCCTCGGGGAGGCTGCCTCCCGGGTCCCCACAGGGCCGCCTGGGAGCTGGAGTCCTGAAAAAGCTGGAAGCGGGGAGCAAGCATGCAGGCTCCTGAGCCACGCTGTTCTCATCAGACCTCGGGGAACCCTGTCTCCGTGGGAATCCGCCATTCAGTGGTGGCCCAAAGAGCTGTGTGTTATCAACACGCCTTTACCCGGCCAAGGAGCAGTGACTTCAGCGGAGGAAGGCAATTTGTTTGTGAATTTTGCCCTTTGTTATGGAAAGCTGCTGGGTTTTAAAAAATTGTATAGGTTTGAACCGTTAACTCCCAGGGTAGTCCCGCCCTGTGGATGGGGAAGTTTGTGGATGTGTTTATTTCTTTATTTTTTAAAAAAACATACAGAATTGATGTTAAGTAGCCATATGCAAATTCCCTGGGGCCTGTGGATTTTATTCTCTTGAAATCTTATTGAAAAGGCTCAACCCCACAAAAAAGGGGAAAATTGTGCTCTCCAGAGCAGCCCTGATTTCCAGGGACGCCTCTCAGGTTTGAGGCCTGTCTTTAAGCTCGTGTAGCCTCTCGGAACGGTGCATGCATGCCAATTACAGAACTCGCGTCCCCTCCCGCACTGCACACCTGCTCAAGGAAATGTCCAGTGGCCTGGGCACCCCCCACAGGTTTTTCTGCACCACCCCTCGGGGGCTGGCGTTTTGGGCAGTATGCCAGGTTATCACTAATAGTGATGCTCAGAGACCCAGGACGAAGAGCCGCTGCTAGTCAACACGGCATTTTGTTGAGGGCATGGGGTTCCCTCAAATTCACAGGGCGAAGCCCTAACCTCAGGAGCTCAGAATTTATTTGGAGAGAGGGTCTGTAAAGAGACAATTAAGCTAAAGGGAGGTCATTAGGAAGGGCCCTAATCCAATAGGACGGGTGTCCTTAGAAGATGAGGACACAGATGCAGAGGGATGACCATGAGAAGACAAAGGCAGAAGACAGGGCTCAGGAGGAGCCTCAGGAGCAACCAGCACCACGGGGACCCTTTGCTTTGAGAAAACAAACTCCTGCTGTCTAAGCCGCCCAGTCTGTGGTCCTCGGTCCTCGGTTACGGCCGCCCCAGCTGACCAGGACAGGCGTGGTGGTCAGAGACGGAGTCGCCCATCTCCATCTCTCCTGACATTGCTCTCGCAGTGGCCCCAGGTCCAGCAGTATTAGAGGAGGACCTGTTGAACCTATTCGCACCCCAGACTGGGAGGAACCTGAGTTCCTGTGACGCCTCCGTGCACACAGGATCGCATCTTCCAGTTTCAGGGAGAGGAAGATTTGAAGGAAACAATACATTCAGACTCACATCACCTGGGATGTTAGGTGGCCCTGATGTTGGGCTACCCTGACCTCCAAAGCAGCGGGGCTACCTCCCACCTGAGCATCTGCTCCAGAGGAGGAAGGGGAGGAGCCACACATGGGGTAGGAAGCAGATGGTCCCAGCCCATCCAGAGTCCCTTCTGCAGGGGCCCCAGCGGGCAGGCTGTTTGCTCACTGAGAATCTGGTAACAGGTACAGGTCTCCTTGTTCAGGCAATGGTTTGGGTCCTTCAGCGGAGCAGTTGGAGATAACTGGAAAGCCAGAAAGGGCCACAAAAGCATATTAAAGCCCGTCCCCAGGGGCGAACTCCGTGCACACTGCAGAAAACCCCATGAGCGCACTTCCCCAAATGCCCAGAGATGGAAATGCCCAGAGATGGAAATGCCCAGAGATGGAAATGCCCAGAGATGGAAATGCCCGGAGATGGAAATGCAGGACACTTCAGATCCAACCGTCCAGTCTAGGCAGGGATGCTGGGGGGTCCCACCTGCTGCTCAGGGCTGGGGATGGGGTTTTGAGGATTTGGAGCTGAAACTTTTAGCTAAGATCCCACCAGTGGGCCCAACCCACGAGGACCCCAGAGGTGGCTTCCCGTGACAGTCTTTATTCCAGGATTCCATCAGGAGGCTGACCTGAGCTGACAGGCCCCAGAGAAACCAGAGGGGACAGCTGGGAGGTGGCCGGGTGCTGAGAGGTCCTCCTTACCCTGAGTGCCCTCCCAGCTCTGCTGGGGAGGCCTGGGTGGTGGCGCTACCTCTACCTGGCTCCCTGTGTGGCCTGGACTCGCTACCCACCCTCTCTGAGCTTTGGGTTCTCCACTGTGAAATGGGCTCCTGGGAGCATTGAATGAGGCTGTTCAGCCCGGACGTTGCTGTAGCCGGGACATCCTCCCCAACTCTGCCTTCACTGGTTTTGTAAATTAGGACCCCATACAAGGTTGGGGTTAGAAAGAAGTCCTGTTGCTGAGAATGTTGGAAACCCTCCCCATGTAAACTCTCCTTCCTTGGAGGGGCTGTGCTTTTCGGAGGGCCTCCAGCCAGCAGAAACTGTGCCCCAGCCCAGGACTCTAGCACTAGGTCCAGCTGGGACTGGGGGTCTCGGGGTGGGGGGACAAGAACAGGTGGTTTTCCCAGTCTTGCTCTAACACAGATGTCACAATGCATAGAAAGTTCCAGATCACACATGCTGAGCTGGGCCGGCATTCCTTCTCAGTCTCAAGCTGCCTTGAGGACATGTGCCATTTTCCCCCACCCCTGGCTGGCCCTCTGACCTTGCCAAGTTCCGTTCCCTCACTTGGTGGCTTCCGGCTCTGCCAGGCCCAGAGCAGAGACCCCCACGGGTGCTCCGGCTCCTCCATGCACAGTGTCGGGGGAGCAGTCAGAGCTCAGGCCAAGCCTGCCCTCCTGTGCCAGGATTCTGTGGCCTCTCCAGGCCCCGTGTCCCCTTCCCCGACGGCCACCGCTCCCCCAGCCTGTCCCGAAGGTGCTGGGACGTCCGCTCACGCTGGTGGTGCGGCCGCCCATTCAGGACAGATAAGCCCCTTTAGAAAACGAGGGGGAATTTAATTCAGTGCCTGAGTGACAGCGCGAAGATTTATCCCCTGGCCAGACAATACGGCCCTGGGGCTTTAATCTCCCCTAGACAATGCACTGCCTCGCGGCCCTCATCTCAGGCTTTTCCCACGATGGCTGGTGATTAGCCGAGGTGCGTTGGATGGGAGCCACTATCTCTCAGGAAGAGTGTTTGCTCGTCCGCCGGGGCCAGCGGGAGGAGGAGCAGGAGGAGAGCTTAGCTCATCGTGGCACAGTCTCTGTTCCCCAGATCGCAGGGGCACGGCGAGGAGGCTTCCCGCGGCATCCTGCAGTGCCAGCCAGTCGAGATGGGGACATACCTGGGGCCCAACAGCATCCACTCCCGCCGAGGGCATCCCCCATGAGGGAGCAGCCCCTGTCCTCAGCCGGACACCCACCCCCTCCAATGCCCCTTCCTCAGGCTCCCCGGGGAATGTCAGCCAGCAGCCACATGACCAAGTGTCACCCGTCACCTTCAACAAGCTCCTCCCCGGGGGCTTCGGCACAGCCGTCGCGGGTACTTGTGGCACCACCCTTTCCAGGCCACATTTATCTCTCACCTTCCACTCTCACGGCGCCACAGCTGGATCCGGCTGTGCTGAGTCAGCCCAGGTCCTCCTGTCCTGCGTGCCACCCCACAGGACCCACCAGCCCTATATGGCGTGTGTGGGCACATCTATCTTCCACATGGGAACCTCACCCGGGGCAAGCTCCTCCCTGGGCAAACGGGTTACATGGGGGACTCCAGGAGGCGGCGACAGACGCCCCTTGGGAACTGGGGGTGCTTGGGAAGACCGTGGGCTGTGCCTGGAGCTCGCTTCTCCAGGCCTGTCGAATGCCTCAGGAAGCCCCCGCAGAGGCCCCGTCCACTGAGGGCAGGGGGTGGAGGTACAACAGCGGCGCCACAGAGAACAGCTCAGCTGCCCCACACCCCAGCCGTCATGTCCTAAAGACTCATCCATGTCCCAGGCCACCATCCACGGTCAGGGATGGGGAGGTGGCTCAGCCTGAGGACTCACTGGAAGACAGGACCCAGTAGAGGACTTAAAGACGGGAGCTAAAGCAGCCGAGAGTCACTCTGCATTTTATGAAGACCGAACGGGTCCGTGATGTGGCGTTGCTGCTACAGGCATCCATCTGCCTCTCTCCCAGAGAGTGGGTGCAGGGGCTATGTCACAGGGCGGGCAGGGGGCAAGCCCTGCTCTGGTCCCCACCTCTCCAGCCAGGGAGGAAGACCAGAGGCCCCAGGGGAGGGCAGGGCCCTTCCTTCCCACGGATGCCAGGGGACAGCCACCTGTCAGGGACCCACAGGGCAGTGCCGGGCTGCTCCATGCCCCTCAGAGGACAGGGCTTAGAGGAGCAGGCACCCTCTAAGGCTCCCTCACCTCGGGTTGCCGAGCCCAGTGGCCTCCATCTCATAGGTGCCTCCTGGGGGCAGCCTTTGCTTGCCACCTGACCCCCGATTCCTGTGCCCATCTTTGTCCATGACAGCCTCCGGGTCCTCTGTAGCTGCACTGGAAGGAGGTGGAGAAGGAGGGGGCACCATCTCACCCACTCCCACGGCCGTTCACTCTCCAGCACCTGCATTTCTGCCCATGTAGAGGGACGCTGGGAGCGTTTACTCTTAAACGGTCTCTGATGCACGTCTTCCGACACACCTGCCACGGCAGCCCGGTGGGTGGCCCCAGCCCGCACGGGTGAGCCTGCTCCCCAAGTTCCTGATGAGTTCATGCTTGTCTCTGTGACCCACTGCACTTGGCGTGTGCTGGCGGGCCTGGGATCAGGGAGCACCTCTCTCTGTGCTGTGCCTGGAGTGTTTCTGAGCACCCCAAACATCCACAGCCCAGCACCAGCCAGTCCCCAGGAGCTGCCTGCAGGGTGCCAGGATCCTTGCCCCCCACCGCTGGGGACCCCGTGCCGAGCATCCGGAACTCCGGGGCCTCCATGAGGCTGGTTACAGGTATAACTGAAGCCGCACAGTGGGTGCATGTTTCTCCCGGCCCCTTGGCAGCCCTGCCAGGCAGGTGTCACTGTCTGTGTGTTACAGTGAGTTCTAAGCAGTTTGGGGAGTCATTCGGGGTCCCTCAGTGGGAGGCGGCGGAGCCAGGGTTAGAACTGGGTTGGTCAGATGCCCAGTCCACAGCTGAAGGGCTGACCTAAGTGCCCCCAACCTGGGCCCAGCACCCCAGGGGCCATGTGCAGAGCCCCTGAGGAAGCCCATTTGAGAATCCTCATTGCAGGTGGCCTGGATTCCCAGAGGAGCTTGCTTCTCAGCACTCCCACATGCCCCCTGCCACTCTGGGTCCCCTCGACAGGGCTTGACGGAGTGGGTGGCCCAACCCTCCTACTCAGCCGGGGATGGACCAGTTCCTTTGCTCACCCTCCTCAGTGAGGCCGCTCAGCCACTCAGCAGGCACTGAGAAGCAGCATTTGCTGGGTCCTTGGTGGGGAGGTGGAGGCAGCATCATGGATGGGACACAGCTTGCCTGCAGGACCACGCAGCTGGCAGTTAAGGACAGTGGGTATGCAGCAGCCAGGAGCCCAAGGAGGCAGCCAGCTCTGCAGGGCTGAAGCAGCGAGGGGCATCCGAGGAAAACCCCCTTCTTCCTTTAAACTAACAGCACCCCCTTGTAGACCTCAAGAGAAGCAGTTTTATCCCCCAGAGAAACTGACGCATTTTAGAAGGCGGGGTTCCAACACAGCGGCCGCGCTCCCTGGGGTGCCTCCCTTCCGTGGCTCTGCCTGGCGTCTTGAAGCCAGCGGAAGCCAGGCCCTGGGTTGGACCTTCGCCCATGGGGGTACCTCACTGGTTGCAGGGGCGTCCCTCTCCCCAGCTGGATGGGAGTCTGGGGGAGGCACCTGGGTGGAGCGGCTAGAAGGGGAGACAAGTGGGCCCCTGGGCCAGGCACAGCTGGCCTTTCTGACCATTGAGCCCCCTGCCAGCTTGCCGCTCCGCAGCCCCTCAGTGGGCAGCGAGGGTGACCTCGCCCAAGAGTTGACACTCCAGGAGCTGGGAGCAGGGAGCCGGCCCAGGGAAAATCTGCTGGGCTGAGGCTGGGGCAGGGTGCAGCCCAGGAGAAGGATTTTCCAGACTCAGGGTGGGGAACCGAATCCAGCCCCATGACCCTGGGGGCACTCACAGGGCACTCGGCTGGGAGCTGCTCACCTGCAGAGGGTTCCACACAGCTCAGTGAAGGCCCAGCCCCCAGCACGTTGACAGGAGGCCTCAGTGCCCTCTACAGACTGGGAAGGACCCGCACGAGAGCGGGCAAGGAGGAGGAGAGGCTGGGGGCAGTTTCCAGCCCTGTTGGAGGAGCACGGTTGGACACCTGCCCTGTTGCAGACAGGGACTGTGCCTGAAGTCACAGGGACAGGACAGAGAAGAGGGGACAGGTGGGGACAGCAGGCATGGGAGAATTCTGCCTCCTGGGTCTTTCCTGCACCTGGTGCCTCCTCCAGCTCAAGGGGGGTCTGCTGCGCCTGCCTCCCATCCTGCAGGCTTGGGCCACCCCGGGGTCTCTCTACAAGAGGCTGAGCAGGAGGAGCTGCCTCCCACCCCCTCACGCCTGGCTTCCCAGAGGAACCTTCCCAAGCCTCGGGGAGACCCTGTGACTGCCGCTGTCTCTGCCTCCCTCCATGACAGGAAGAGCAGCTGCTGAGGCCAGGACCCCCAGAGGGGCTGTGGGGTAGGAATCTCCAGGCTGGAGATGGGAGGGCAGGGCCAGGGGGGTCACTGGAGGCTGAGCTTTTAGAGGTGCAAGTAGAGAAGAATGCATTTTTTTTTTTTTTTTTTTTGAGACGGAGTCTCACTGTGTCTCCCAGGCTGGAGTGCAGTGGCGCGATCTCGGCTCACTGCAAGCTCCGCCCCCCGGGTTCACGCCATTCTCCCGCCTCAGCCTCCCAAGTAGCTGGGACTACAGGCGCCCGCTACCGCGCCCGGCTAGTTTTTTGTATTTTAGTAGAGACGGGGTTTCACCATGTTAGCCAGGATAGTCTCGATCTCCTGACCTTGTGATCCACCCGCCTCGGCCTCCCAAAGTGCTGGGATTACAGGCTTGAGCCACCGCGCCCGGCAAGAATGCATTTTTAAGTTCATCACTTGTGTGACATCAGCTGGTGCTGGCTTCTGGTCTCTGGAATGAGGGGACCCTGACCAGCACCTACCACCATTCACCTGCGGGGAGACACCAAGTCAGGGCACAGGGGCAGCAGCCTGGCCGCTGTTGTTACGCACAACCACTCTGCTCACTGGGCACCAGCCCCTTTGGAGACGTGGCCCTTGGCAGCCCTGCCAGGCAGACACCATCACGTTCTTTCCATACTCAGAGAAATTGAGAAATTCGTCTGAGGCAGGTCACGTGGACAACAGATGACCCATCAGAGACCAGAGCTTTTTGGACCCAGCTGAACCTCATCCAGCTGTGGGTGCGGAGACAGGCTCCTCAGCTCCACCCTCAACCCTGCCCATGACCTTGGCTGTGAGGGCAGCTTCTCCTAGAATCCCGACCTGGGTAATGTGCTGTCTGACCCCAGCCCCAGCCAAAGCGTCCCCCGGGAGCACACGCACCCCATGCACCCACGGCTGCAGCAGGCGGCTCCCTCGAGACTCTACTGGAAAGCCTGGGAGAGAAGGGGCGCAGACAGCAGCCTCGGCGTAGTTTTAAATGGGCACAAAATCACCCACGTGGTTCCATGGGTGGCTTCTTCCTAGAAACCACGGCGCTGTCTCACCTGGGGATGGGCAGAAGCCGCCCAGGCTCCCATGCTGGCACAAGGAAAGATGGGCACTGGGGAAACTGAGGAAGACGAGGGCCACAGCACACCCACGCTGCTCGGCTCTCGCAGGGAGAGACAGCCCACTCACCATCCGCCCCTGCTCTGGAAGCCTCGGAGGGCTCGGCAGCCCTGAGACGGCGCTGTGTCTTCCTCGATGGTCCAGGTACAGGAGAGGGAGTCCCCGGCGTCCCTCCCTCATGACCCTTCAATGCACAGGCAGCGAGGCACGGAGGGAGGGAAGGTGCCCCGGCCAGCAAAAGAGGAAGAGGCAGGTGCAGAGGGGAAGCTCGGGCTTTGCCAGTGGTTTCCAGCATCAGCCACGAGGTGTGGATTCGAAACAGACCCTCGCCCTTTGCACTCAGGCCCAGCCGCCTCTCCCCCCGTGACCTCATTCCTTCCCCTACGGCTCCGACTTGACCAGGGATGGCGCACAGAAGCTCCTGGGGGTCCTGCGGGCAGGAGACCTGAGGAAGCGGCCCGCGGGGTTCTGGGGCTGGAGAGGACAGGATGGCGAGGAGGCTGCCTTGGGGGGAACTGCCATGAGCAGGGAGGTTTGAGAACCCAGGGAGAGGCAGAAAAGAAGGTAGATAAGGTGGAAGAGGAGTAGGAAAGCAGAGGTTCCTGCCCACATGGGGGTTCAAAGCACCGGGGCCTTCCTGGCGTCCAGGATATTCTAAGCATGGGATGCACACCCTGCACCCCAAATAGACAGGCACCAGGACACTGGGGATGACAGGCAGCCAGGACTGTTGTGGGGCAGGTCCCGAGGGCTTTGCGGGAAAGTGGGGTGTCCCAGCCAGGGCCCACTGAGCTGTTTGGAGGAGGGGACACAGGGAGTGTGATGTTCCACTGGCCCCAGACCCCTGTCACATGCTGAGGGGACCTCAAGTCCACACTGCAGGCAGAGGTCACCCACTGTGCAGAAGGACCCACACAGTGAGCTGTGATATAAGGCTCCCCTGGGGCACCCAAGCAGCCCCCCAGGGCATTCCAAGGGGAAGATGGACCCCCACACGTCACCCCGGACTCCACAGAGTCATCTCCCACACGGATCCCTGCCCCCCTCAAATCCTACCCTCCTGGCCGGGGCCAGAGGCCGCCTGCAGCACACACCGTGTGGTTGTGTCTTGAGGTGGCTGTGTCTCAGGGCAGCACAGGGGTCCCCAGGGTGTCTGGAGGAGGAGACCGTCCTGTCAATCCTGTGGATGTGGAAGCTGAGTCCAGGGGGCACTAAAAGGACCAGCAGCCCAGCCCGGCCCCCCATAAGGCACACACGCAGTGCTTGGGCTCCCCTGGGACACAGCTGCACAGGGCTGTGCTCGAGGTCCTATGGGTTTTCTGCCTTAGGAGTGCCCCCCACCCCAGGAGGGGGACACCGCTGTCCATATGACCCGTGAGGGTAGGTCTGAGCCCAGGACATCTGGCACCCCAGCGGCACCTGGCACCACTGGAGACACACTGAGTTTGCTCCTCCGCTTCCTCTGCAGCCCTCTTCTCAGCTGCCTCCCTGGACAGCCCTGGGCCACCTCAACCCAGCTGCAGGGCTGCTGGGTGAGGCCTGGTCACCAAGTGCCAGAGTGGTTTGGGCTGGCGGTCGGGAAGGTGGGGCTCCAGCCTGGCTTTTCACGCACCGAGCTGGAGAGGGGCCTTCTCATCACAGGCAGGTGGGCAGGGCCCTGGGAGACCCCGGCCACTCGTCTGGGCCAGTGCCCCGTCAAGACAAGCCATGGGATCCTGGCTCAGTGTCTCCCCAGCTGGGGAGTAGGCCAGGGCAGCAGAGCCGTCCCCTCCCGCTGGCTTCATCTCACCCAGCACGGGCATTTCCCCCATGCGGCCGTGAGAAGGTCTCGGTCACGAGCACCAGGGGTTCCAGGCTGTGTGGCTCCATCCACATCAGAAAAGACCAGAAAGGAAGACCCACCTGGCACTCATGCAGACCCCTCCTTCCCACCGGGAGTCCCACAGTGACCACAGCAGGGACAAGGCCCCCGCCTGCCTGGCTACAGGGAGCCCAGGGAGCCCGGGAAGCACCCAGGGGAGCCTTGCTCATTTAAGCAGGAACGGGGCAGCCACTGACACTCCTTGCTGCGCCGGCGCTCAGGGGATGCCGGCGTGTTCTGTGAAACGAGTCTGTTCACACCAATAAGCAAAACATATTCCTGGTCATCAGCATGGAAGTCACCTCCTCATCACAGCTCACCAGGGCCCAGTGGAAGTGACGGCCGTGCTTTATAGCATCCCAGACCCGGCTCTGAACCTGCCGGGGGCTGAGAAGGGCAGCCATGTCTGCACTCCTGTACCCAAACTGCCCTCTGACTGACCGGATCACGATGCCAAGCAAACAGCTGCCAGTCCGGCATGAACAGGCCTGAGACAGGCTGGGGCTGGGGCTGGGGGCCGTCATTGACCTTGGAAGCCCATGTCCCTGCAGGGTAATGTGGCTGGTACTTAACTCAAATTTACTTCTAAGTCGTTCCACTCTGACAATTCCGTGGCTGCCCAAGCGGTGCTTAGGAGCCACCCGGGAGCTGTGGAGGCAGGGGGAGATGGCGGGTGCCTGCTGCCTGTGCACCCCCGTGCCACCAGTCACCTGTCCCCTCTGCTGATCCAGGCCTGGGCGGCGAGAGTTCCCCTTTCCCTCCCCAGCTCTGCCCTGCATGCCCCGGCCCGCCTCTTGCCCTGCACACTCAGGTGTTCGTTTCTGGGTCACCCGCAGCCACAGACCACACTGGCTGCAGCCACCACTTTCCCCAGACCAAGTTGCTGGCTGGTGTCACCACTTCTGTTTGCACTTCCTGAAACACAGCAGCCTGACCACAGAATCGCAGAAGCCCACACACTCGTGGCAACTTCTAAAAACTTCTCGGGGCTCAGGGAAATTTGCCAGGAACCCCTTCCTTGTCTCACCTGCTCTCCGCTCGGGTGGGTTGGGGTGCACAGGCCTGGACCCACAGACCCCCGCACGCTCCCCCTCCTTCTCTGCTCTTTGGGGCTGGGCCAAATTGGCCATTCCTCAGCCATAGCCAGGTGGGAGTGGGCATTTGCCCCGAGCTCTGGCAGGCTAGCCTCACGCTGTCCACTCTCCCTCCCTGCCCTGCTTTCATCTCTTTCCTAGGGCCCGCCTTTCTACCTTACCACCACCACAGTATGCAGCCTCCGAGAACTCATGTGAACCCCACAATCTAAGGCGCCCACGGGCATTGCGACCTCAGCCTGCACAACCAGACACAGTGGAGACACTGGTGGTCCCAGGGCGCCCAGAGGCAGAAAGCACATGACCTGTGGCATTGAGGCTCTCGTTCCCCACTTGATTCCAGGGCCCCCAAAGTCTAGAGAAACAATCAATCGATTCTGGAAGGGGACTCTTCATGGGCAGATGGTTTCTGACCAAGCCCCAGCCGCATCCCAGTCTGACCGTGTTGCAGCCTGGCTGTACAGAAATGTGGAGGGCAGACTGTCCTGGTGCTCCCAAACATCCCAACGCTGGACAGTACCCAGGCTCAGCCTCCAGCATGGAGCTAGCCTGGGCTCTGCTCTGACATTGGGCTAGCCTGGGCTTTGCCTCTGAAATAGGGGTAGCCTGGGGTCTCCTGACATCAGCCAGCCTGGGCCCTTCAAGAGATCTGGGTGAGGAAAACAGTATTAAGGGGTGAGAACTCCTCTTTTCACCACTTCTCACTTCTCAGCCGGGTCAGGAGAAGAGGTCTGCTCAGGGAAGTTGCTGCTGAGGGCGGTCAACCAGGGTTGGCCCCATGTTCCTGGCTTTACAGGCGTTAGACAGTGATTCCAGAGGTGGGACGCCACCTCCGTCCCTGCAGCAGGGAGCACTTGGCCCAAGGGGCCCCAGGGGTCCGAGGTAGCAGCCCTGCCTGCCTCTCACTTCTGTCTATGTCAAAGCCGTGGAAAGGGGCCGCAGCTGCAAGTTTTCCCCTCTGCCCCTGGGTCTAAGATGTTGCCTTGAGATTTCATGTCCTCCCTGAGACAGCCCCTGACCCCAGCCCCAGCCCAGGTTGCCACCCTGGAGCTGCCGGGAGACCCCAAAGTGCATCAGTCCCCAGCTCGTGGGTCAGAGCCCAGACCAGGGGTGCCCAGGCAGAGGGAGGAGGCTCCCTGCACCAGGCGTACATCCAGCACGTGGTTGTGCAGACCCCTCCACAGAGCCCTGAGGACGCCCGGCCGGCCTGAGGGGGATGTAGTGTGTGCCTCCCACTCACTTCCCACTTGCTGATCAGAAATGGTGAGTGCTGGACGTTTTCTAACTAAACAGTACATTTTGCCAAGGAAATAAAAAGACAGCTCCCAGCATGTCCATGGTCACGATGCCCCGATCCTGAGACCTGCTCCATTCATGGACCCAAGTGCTGGTGGCACTCGGTGCCTGCAGGGTATGGGCACGTGTGAGAAGGGTGCCTGCAGGGTATGGGCACGTGTGAGGATGAGCAGTGCGGCAGGACCGGGTGCCTTTGCCCCTGGTGGCTGACACCCTCAGGAGCACACAGTAGCCTCTGCCTCGGGGCTCACAAACAGCAGCCCTCGTGCCTGGCACCTCCCTGCAAGACTGCCTCTCTGAGCCCCTGGGGTCGGACCCTGCTGCAGAGCCATACCGCGTCTCCCACCACCTGGGGCCCCGGGCACAGTCACGGTGCTCTCTGAGCCTGGCGTCCACGTCTACAAGGAGGTGACACCAGCACCATGCAGCAGTGCCATGACACGGGGGTCCAGGGAGCGTCCTGCATGGTCCACCCTTATCCCTGGCTGGCTCCATCTTATCCTCTATACCGGGACCTGCGTCCCCTCCCCACGAAGCCGTCCTGTGGCTCACGCGGCCCTCCCAAACCCAGCATCTCTCACAGTCCCACTGATTTTCCAGGCAGGCTCTACAATGTGAATTATCTCACATCTGACCACCTGCCAACCATCCATCACCCCCATTAGAGGGAGGCCCTCTGGGGACAGGCCCTTTCTCTCCAGGCTGGGTCCCCACTGGGCCTTGGGGCTCACAGAGTCGGGGTGAGTGGGGGCCCCTCCATCAGCCTGAGTCCACTTGGAGCAGCCGGCTCCACCCCGAGCTTGCGGGCCCTATGTCTATGGAGGGACAGCTCCGTCCCCTCCCCCCAGGGCTGTGGGGTGATCATGCAAGGAGCTCAGCACAGCTGCTGGTGGAGTGGGTGCTCAGCGAAGGCAGCTGCGGCCCTGCCTGGCAGAGGTGCCCTCCACGGCAGGGACCCCAGCCTCCCTCAGACTCTCCCACAGTAATGAGGGATACAGAGAGAAGTATGGCACAGCCAGGGGGCAGGCGGGGAGAGGAGCTGGCATGAGGAGTGGATTTGACCCAACCCTGGCCCTTCTCACCAACTCCCCCTGGATCTGAGTCCTGCTGAAAAGCTGAGCATTGCCAGCCTGGGCATTGCCAGGAAGATGGGCCTTGGAAGATGAAGGAGAAGTTGTCATCTCCGTGCGGGCCTGGCTGCACCCGCCTGAGTGAAGTCCAGTGCTGGTAACGTCCCAGGTGACCTCCACTCCCAACCAGCCTCTCCCTGGGCCTCAGTTTCCCCATCCAGACGCCCTGGGTTTCAGAGAGCCTGTCTGGCTTGGCCAGGTCACGTCTGATGGAAGTGCTCTGTGTGGTTTAAGCTGCTATTGGTCAGTGGCTCCTTGGGACTGGATTTGGTCTCCCTGTTAGCAGTCATTCCTGTCTTTCCCCTCGTGTCTCCTCATGGCGCCTTGGCATTTAGAGAAGAAGCCCCGTCCAGAGCCAGAGCTTGGGGTTGCAGGGAGAGTCGGCAGGTGAGGTCTCTGGGCAGACTTGTGGGGAGAAACGTGACCTTCCTGAGCCAGACCCTGGAGCCCCGGGGGCGGTCTGCTTCTCGTTCGTGGCTCCCCATAGATCACACGCAAGGACACCCAGGCCTGTGCGCCTCTGAAGCAGGTCCTGGAGATTCTGCTTTCGGCTCGGAGCCTGAGGGTCCTATCTCCCGCCCGGCAGGAGTGTCAGCTGCTGCTTCTGGGAACCTAAATTAGATGGCCAGTGTGGCCTTCAGGGGCCGGTGCCCAGGCAAAGACCCGGCCCCTTTCAATCTGGGCTCAGGCAGTGGTGCAGCCAAGTTCAAAGTCAGAGGCTTTGGGGTTCTGACGTGACCTGTTGGTGTCAGACTGGGGAGTATCCAGGCTGTGTGTCCAAGTCTGCCCAGGGACGGAGTCAGGTGAGAAGCCCTTGGGCGTGGGCGTGCAATCTGCCTCTTCGTGGGGACCTGCACCTGGAGAGAGCACAAGAAGCCCGGCCTTTGCCTCCATTTGGGTGAAAACAGCCACCGGCTGCCTGAGGAATGTCCACGTTTCGTGGGAGCCAGGTGCCCGGCCTGTGTGCACAGGCTCAGAGGAGCTCCACCAGGCCTGCCCAACGGCGGTCACCAATCCCCACCCAGCCTCGGGGGCATGTGGTGCTTCTCACTGGGCCAGCTCCGGTGCCTGAGTCTCCCAGCTGGACTCCCTCGGAAGTGGACGGCAGCGCCTCGGGAAAGCGGCAGTCACAGCCCTCAGTGTCGAGCCCCGTCTGCTGGGCAGTCCCGGGCCAGGTCTGGACACTCCATGTCCTGTGGGGGACCAGCTCCGCGGTAGCGTTCAGGGCACATCTGGGCACCAGGGAGCTTGCTGGCATTCTCTTCTCCAGTCCCCATGTCACGAATGAGCACACAGGGCCATCCTGGCTGCGGGGTTGGTTTGCCTTTGGATGGCAGTTTACTTTGCGGGGAGGTTATATCTTGTTTGTCAGGTGAAGCTATGAGCAAGTACGAGGCTGGACTAGAGCTGCTTGGAACTTTGGGAGATGCAGAGTAGGGGCCACCCATAAAAAGCCATGGAAGTGCGGCAGGAATGAATGAATGAGTGAATGAATGAGTGGATTTTAGACGCGGGGACACAGTGGTTCCAAGGAGCTTTCTCTGTAGCTGGCGTCGGTCGGCCGAAGGAAGTTGGAGCGAGTCACCAGCTTGGTGTTCCTATTTTCAGGAAATCAAATGGAGCATCCCTGGTGGGGGTGGGAGACCCGGCCTCGGGACAAATATCCTGGATCAGGCTCAGCCCGGAGGAGACGCAATGACCAGGGGAATTCGACAACGCCAGACCGGAGGCTCCCTGCACTTCCTGGGCAGTGGCCGCTGTCCCAGAGCGAGCCACGCGGGGAGCCCCTCGCCAGCAGGTGCATTTCTGTTTAAATTAGGAAACGCTGTTGTAGAAAGGCCAGAATGAACAGTCTTGGTTTTCTGGCCTGGAGATGCTTGGCGGGGGTTTTATTTTCCCCACATGGGAAGGCTGACAGGCTACTGTGCTCTGAGAAGTTTCCACCCGCTTCCGCCTCCTGAGAACCAGCTCGCACTGCCTCCCTCAGCTACGAGTTCCCAGACCACAGAGGGTGCAGCCAGGTGGAAGCAGCTACGGTCCTACGGTGCACGTGGCCACAGCACCGGTGTGGGGTGGGTCCTGGGGATCCCCACACCCCTCAGAATCGAGGTTCCTCCTGGGCTACCAGCTGTCCCCATTGTGCAGGGGTTGGGTGCAAGGAGTTTCGGGGTCCACGCCCTTTCTCCAGGCAGGGGCCGGGGCTGGTGCAGACATGACCTCCATCCAAACATCGAGTGGGAGGGGCCCAGGCCTGCAAACACCCTCACCGCTGAGGACAGGTGGGGTGACAAGGGACCAGGTACCAGGCAGCTCTCAGAATCCCTGCATCTCGGACTGACACGATGGCTCACGCCTGTAATCCCAGCACTTTGGGAGGCCGAGGCGGGGGATCACCTGAGGTCAGGCTTTCAAGACCAGCCTGGCCAATATGGTGAAACCCCATCTCTACTAAAAATACAAAAATTAGCCGGGCGTGGTGGTGCACGCCTGTAGTCCCAGCTTCTCAGGAGACTGAGGTAGGAGAATCGCTTGAACCCAGGAGGCAGAGGTTGCAGTGAGCCGAGATCACGCCATTGCACTCCAGCCTGGGTGACACAGCAAGACCCCGTCTCCAAAAAATAAATAAATAAATAAATAAATAAAATAATAATAAAAGAATCCCTGCATCTCCCAGCACATGTGTGGAGAGGGGTCCTTGTGAAGTGGGCCTGGGTCTAAACTAGAAACTGGTCTCACTCCAATCAGGGAAAGGCAGGAGATAGGAGGGGTTGGGAAGGTCCAGCCACAGCCTCGCAGCCCTAGTGAGTGGCCCAGGGCTTGGGAACCTGGGAACCAGCGTGCAGGTGTCACTGAGCAGATCCTCCGCCTCTTCCAGACAAAAACATCCCCTGGTCCGTCCTTATCCAGAAGAAGGGTCGGGGTGGGGCCAGAACATGGAGAAAGTTCTGGAAATGTGTCTCATTCCTCTCCACCCAGCACAGCCAAGGGTCCAGCTTTAAGTTTATTCAAACACATAAGAGCACTCTGTGGGAAAGCCTGCTGGGGGGGAGGGGTTGTTACTGGTTTCTGGATTGTTCTCAGTGACTTGAGCCCCCAGCTCTCTGGTTGAATGCAACAGAAGGGAAAGGTGGGTTTTTTTTGTTTTGTTTTGTTTTGTTTTGTTTTGTTTTTATTGTTTTCTAGACTGTGCCCAGTGACTTCGGCCCCCAGCTCCCTGACTGAATGTAACTGCAACTCCAGAGTCCTGCCCACGTCCTCGGCGAGGAGATTTCTCAGCCAAACAAAACTCCTGTGTGTGCAAGCTGCACTGGCAGCAGTGGCGGAGGTCAGGCAACGGAGCAGCACAGGGAGAATGTAGAAAATAGACAATCCTGTTGGAAGTTTAGGCCTCATAAATCTCCACCGGGCTGCTGGCTGACTTTAGAAGGTGAGAGAAACAGCAGTGAAATAAGGAGGGCAAGAAGGCAGTGGCACCAGGGCCAAAGAGCAGAGGCGTCTCAGGGGACGGAGGGAAACAGCTCACTGAGAAATGTAGTGTAATCTTTGCTCAACCACAAACAGGAGGCCAGACCCCAGAGCACAAACAGAAACGCGCCTCCCTGGAAAATTGATTTGTCAATAACCAGAGACTCGTCATCCAAAGGCATCTCAAGGTGGTTAAAAAAAGAAGAGTAAAAATGGAAACGATATGGTACTGGCAGAGACACTCAAGATGGGATTTTTGAAAAGAGTGATTCCAGCCATTACGAGGGCCACTGGCCATCCCTGGATTGATCATCTGGACACGGCATTCCTTGGTCATGTCCAAGGAAACAGGGTGCATTGGGCATTTTTGACTAAGAATGCACCTGCAGATAAAGAAATCAAAGTTGGTTTCAATCTCCTCCTATGATCTAAAAACTACCCCCAACAGACCCAGAAAATGTGAATTTCCTCTTTTGGGGCTGGGCAGCCCACCACAGGCAAGGAAGGACCCTAACCTAACCTGACCTCAAGGCAGGAGCAACTTCCTGCCAGCCGACCCAGAGGGGGATGTCCAGGACTGTTGCCCACCTGCTCTCACGTTCCTTGGCCCATGCTCTGGGGTGCACTGGGTGCTAAGATCACAGGGTCTCTTGCTGCTGTAGAAGGGATGTGAAGGTGGGAGGACCTGGCTGGCTCACAGGTGGGGCTGGTCACAGGTGGCGCTGGTCTCAGGTGGCACTGACAAGCACATGGTGAGGCCTCCTCTTCTGAAAGAATCCTCACGTTAACCCTTCACCTCCAAAGGAACAGGCGCTCCCAAGACGGTCTCCGGCAGCACCTGCAGAGTTTCCATATGAACTACGAGCATGTCGGTGTTGGCCTGAGAACTTTGGTCACTTGGACTTCAGCCTTTCTCTTTCCTTTTTTTCTTTTTCACTCTTTCTTTTCTTTTTCTAACTTTCATTGGAGGTGAGTGATACCATGTTTAGATTGCGGAATTCCATCGCTTAATTGCTTCACTACTGGAAATTTCAGAAGACTTCTCATTTTTCACTGAAATCTCCAGGCGCGAGCGCATTTCTGCAGATCTTTTGCCTAATTAACGGCATGCTCCATAAAAAAAAATAAAGAAATGAAGACGGCAAGCCCCGGCAGACGACGCCAAGAACCACTCGTTAGCTCCGAAAGGAAGCAGCGGAGTAACTTGGGAAAATCTCCACCCAAAAACTCTCCGGGGGAGGACGTCAGTGGCCGGGCCTGGGTCTGGCCGCTGCAGCTGGGGGAGAGGAGCCCTGGTCTCCCTTCCCAGCCCCTCTGCTTCCAGACAGGACCAGGAGACATCCCGATGAAAAGGCAGCCCGGCGGGAGGAGGCCGGGAGCGGAGGGAGGACCCTGCACCCACCCCTCGGGCATTTTCCAGCACAGGCTCTGAGGGTGGGCATGCGGGCAGCGCCCGTGGCAGCTTTCCTGACCAAGAAACTCAGAGCCCATCCCTGCATCACTTGACGGGGGCAGAGAACCTTGGCCTGCAACAGAAACTGCAGGCCGAGAGGACACCGAGCCTGGGGGTCAGAGCAGGTACGCCCAGGGCAGAGCCAGGCCCAGCCACCCTGGCTGTCATAGCCAGGCAAGCGCCTTATGGCTTTTAAGGCCTCATGCACTCACGAGTTCACCCTAAGCAACCTCAGGTTCCCCATCTGTCCTGCCCTAAGAAGAGAGATCTGGAGTGTATAGACAAACTGGGGCCTTACAGGAGACCAGCATCCAGCCGCCCCAGGCCATGGTGACCTTCAACAGAGATCTGTGTGCCTGCAGCTGTGTACACATTCTGAGACTGACTTAGGCCAAAGGAAGGTGCCCGGCCTATGGCCCAGACCAGGGCATGGGGTCAGGTGCAGACCCTGTCCCTCCCCTCTGTCAATGTGAACCCACATGAGAGGGGCACCAACTCTCAGGGCCGGGCACCCTGCTGGACCCCAAGCAGCTCTGGGGAGACAAGACCTGGGTGGGGCTCCCACAGCTGTGCCCAGCTGGGGCCCTGCAGGTCTGGTGGGAGGCAGTCCTGGCCGAGGGCTGCCTCCTGCCTGCTGGCCCTGTGTCCCAGAAGGTCAACTCAGGTCGCAGGAAGAGACCTGGCACGGCCACCCTGAGTGCAGCCCTTCCGTGGCCTCCAGGAGGACACACACATGGGCAGGATGCTGGGGGTCCTCAAGGGACTACCCGTTCTTTATGACACCACAGCCCCACAAGGATGGATCAGCCCACTCAGCAGATGGGCACACTGGGCTCAGAAAGGCCCGGGAGGAGCCAGGGTCACTCAACTTTTGAAGAGTGGGTGCCAGGATTCAATCCAAGTCGGCCTGAGCCAAAGCCTGCCCTGTCCACTACCAGCCAGATCAAGAGGGCAGACGCCACCAGAATGGGGAGCCCTGGGGGGCCCTGCTGCCCAGGGTCAGGTCCCAGCAGTTCGCAGCTTGTTCAGTGAGCGAACTCGGAGCCTCTATAGTCCCCAGGTCCTGCCGAGTATTGAGCCGCACCTTGGTTCTTGGCTGTGGAATGATCCTAGCCCAGCAAGGCGAAGGCCCCCATAGCCGTGGCTCTAGGAGACTCTGAGACCCTCCCAGCACACACCCAGGCTTCATAGGCCTTGGCCAGGCAGGTCTTCCCGAGGCTGCGCTGCCCCTGCCCATGGTGGTGTCCAGATTCCACCTGCACAACAGTTCTAGGTCAGGGTAGGTCCTGGGCACCAGCCTGGGGCAGTGGGAAGTACCCATTCTCTGCCTAGGCTGCCCACTGACCCAGATGGGTGCGACTGGGGACCAAGGGGTGCAGGAAAAGGGGCTGGATGCTGGGCAGAAACCATCCCAGCTGCTGGAAACAAACCCCACGCACCCACCTGCCTGCAACACCTGCCGCAGGGTGTGCAGCTGAGCTCCGCTCCTGGCAGCTGCCCTGGACCCACAGGCGGCCCAACTCCAGCCCCAGGTGGGCACCCGGGAGCTACTGGCCCAAAGAATCCCTTCCCTGGCCTGCCCCCCCACAGCCTGCAGGGCTCAGCATTTGTGATCCAAGGGTGACACCCGAGAACAGTGAGGCTGGGAGGGAAGATGCTGCCCGGGCCCCTCTGGATGTTTTTCTGCCCCACTTTGTTTTTTGAAGCGGGTGGGAGCCTTAGGTATAAGCATTGGCAGATGTGGCCTCGACTCAAATTCTCAAGGACAAGTGCAGAATGGACGGTGCCTCCCTGGCTCAAATGTCTGGGGACAGCGGCCTCCACTCTGGGGCTGCACCTCGAATTTCGGCGACAGAGCAATTGCAGCAAGCAGCCGCTTTATCGGGGGCCCATGCGAGCTCGATATTGCTGTGGCCCCTCACCCCCAGCATTCCATGCCTCCCAGGGGGGCAGATAATCCCACAAAGGGCCTCGTGCCAGAGCAAGGACTGTAGAGAGGCTCTCTATGGCCGCCGAGCGCTTTCGGCCCCGTCAGCACTGTGTTCCCTGGAATCTTCTTACTGGGCCCCACGCTTCAGATCGAATGTCCCTTTGAAAGGGCCAGAGGCGGCCCCTGTGCCCTGCCTCTGGGTCTGCCTGACACCAGATCCAGGGGGCTCGAGCCTGACCTGCCCCACCCGAGGGGAACAGGCCCCCAGATGCCCCAGGGCCCGCCAGGACCTCAGTCCCAGGCAAGGAGAGGAGTGAAAGGCCTGCATTCTGGCCCAGCAGACACCAAGGCCCTTTCTCCTCCAGGGAGCCCGCGGCGCTGGGATTCAGTCGTCCCAAGCCAGCTCTCCCCTCCCTCCCTACACAAGTTTGTGGGGCTGCCAAGACCCAGGGACATCTCTCCAAACAAGGGTCCTGTTCTCTTCTCTCGCGAACAGGGTCTCCCGATCTGATCTCTGCATAAGTTTCCACAGTAAAACCAGTCCGGCTCATGGAGTCAACCACGTGTCATCCACGTGCTCTGTGTCATCCACGTGCTCCACGTATGTGTGCTTGCATGTGCGTGTGTGTGTGGGCATGATGCGCTGATTACCGTGAAGCCCCTGTCTCCTGCAGTTCCCTGGGCAAGTCCAAAGGGTGTCCCCTCAATGACGTCACAGACACAATCTCAGCAGTCGGAACGTCAGGTGGATAATGGCAGGGTGGGGAGGAACAGCTCTTCCCCTCTCAGCTGTGGCAACTGCCACTCTGATAAACAGGACCCCCAACCCCCCGGAACAAAACTAACAGCAAACCCCCGAGAGCAGGATCCAGCTCAAAAGCCCCTCCCCACCCAGCACGGAGCTGACGCCCACCTCCCCGCCTGAGCTGGCGCTGTGTGTCCTGACCTGAGGGTACCCCTCAGCAGCAGGCTGGTGACATTCCTTGGTTCTCCTCTTCAAGGAAACAGTGAAGAAGCCCAGGCTGTGAGTGAAACCCCCAATCCTAGAACGGTGTCTCCCCGGGCCATAAACGCAGCACAGCTTCCAGGTCAGCCCCTGGACGATCTGCCCGCCTGGCACACAGCAGGCCCCGCCAGCACCAGGCCCAGCCCAGAAGGCCGCACTGCCTTGCGATGAGCGTGCCACCCACTCCAGCACAGGGTTGTGGTGGGGAGGGACGAGCTGTTCCAGGGGCCCAGCCGCCAGGTTGCTGCTCCGTGGGGCGTAGCCAGAAGGCCCGACCCGTGCGTCTCCTAGCCATTGGCACTCCGCTCATCCAATGGTCTCGGCCGAGATGTTTAATCTGGAGGCCGCATCCAGAGGAGCCTGCCCAGCTCTGCTCTCACACACACAAGCCTGTCTTTGGCCAGTGAAAGTTCCAGAAACCCCAAAATAGCTCCTGACTGCCTGGATCCTAAGGACAATAATAGCAATAATCACAGCCACAGGCGAATATTCCGGGTGCACTGTCCCGGCAGGGGGGCTTGGTCTCCAGTGCCCCCACCTCTTCCTCTGTGTTTCATCTGCCCCGTCCAGAAGCGTCAAGAGGGCCGAGCATCCTGCTCTAGATGGGGGGAAAGAGAAGGCAGCGGCCACAGCCCCAGGGACCACAGGTACTCACTCCCACGCAGCACCCAGGCACCGGCCCCATCGCTCTCCACTCTCACCCTTCCCCCAGGCCCCCCTGCTGGACTCCGCACAAAGTGGGCAAAGGCCAGTGCTCCAGCTCGGCCCTGGGGCAGCTGAGATGAAACGCACCCCTACATCTACTTGCTGCAGCCAGAGAGTGCCTCCAGCTCCCCAGGCTCAGCTCCAGGTCCTGGGGGAGGGGGTTGCTGGGCATTGGCCCCCGACCCTGGCTCTGTCCTGACCCAGCCGAGGCTTGGACGCCAGCGAGGGAGTCTAGGAGTGACCCTCGGAGCTCTGGCTGGGGCGAAGGAGGTTTCCCCGGAACCCCATCTCTGAAAACTGAACCCCACTCAGCCCAGCTCAGGGCTTCCTTGGGAATGGTCCCCAGACCCTGGAGGGCGAGGTCTCTCACCCTGGGTTTCCTACGAGTGGCCACTCTCCCATCCCCATCCTGTGGCCACAGCAGGGGACAATGGTCCAATTGCAGGTAGGCCATGACCCCTTTGACACTGGCCAGGCAGGCCCCAAGGCGCCCTCCTGGACCCACAGGGCCTCCTGCCTGCTCCTGCAGAGCCCAACGAACAGAAAACGTCCCTTCAAGGAAGACCACACGGGGCCAGACTGCACAGGACCTGACCACAGAGGGCCTGGCCGCGGAGGCCTCCCACCTTCCTGGTCACACCAGAGCCCCCGGGCCAGCCGCCTGCCCATCAAGTTCCCGTGGTTGGGTCCAAGGTCATTGAACGTGGTGGAGCCTCGGTTGGTTTGGGAAGTGAAAGCCAGGCGCCGTCTCTGAGGCTGGAGGCTGGCAGCGCTCAACTTTGAGGCATCAAGGGAATTTCAGAAGCCTCCACATGTCAGGGTTGCAGGGCTTAGGGCAGTGCTCACGGGGGCTTCACAGCTACCTTGGGGCACCGTGGCTTCATCTGCCCATCCTGTCGCTGGCGCTGAAGGCCTCTGCCTCTGGGTCTGTCAGGGGAGCAGGGCTGGCAGGGTCTTGCTTTTGAAAAGCTGGTGTTTAGCCAGGGCAGCGAGGAGGTGGTCTCCCCGGCCCCCGACACGGGCCTTCCATAGGGGTCTCCCATGTGCCCTGTGGCCAGGCTCTACCCGCTCTCTAGTGACCGACACCCGGGGGGTGGGAAGCAGCTGCATGGCCAGGAGGTCCAGCAGAGAGAGAGCTGGGGACTGTCAGAAAATGCAAGACGGCACTCTCCCCACCTCAGCCCTGCTCCTCACACGGCCACGCTCGGTCTGGTGGGAAAACGAGGAGTCTCTCCAGGGGCCGGCGGGGCCAGGCTGCAGGAATGGGCCTCTCACGCCCACTGTGGCCACCAGCCCCTCGTTCCCTTTGAACGAGGGTCACCTGTCAGGAGCGGACCCAACCTAAAACGCTCTGGAAAGAGCACAGAATGACCCCTTATCAGCCGCCAGCACAGGGGACTCGGGGTGCAGCTGCGAGGGGCCTCGAACCCAAGTCCCGCCGCCGTAATTAGCAGATGAGATTCAATAACAAACAGCAGCTTTTAGCGGCTTTATCTAACCTCGGGAAGGTAAGACTAACACCTCCGACGGAGGGAAAGTTAAGACTCCGGGGCCTCTGCCCTGAGGTTCCGATTCCCAGCCGTGAAACCAGAGAGCCCCTCGTGGCCATGCTATCTGCCCCCCGATTCTCTGAGCTCCCTTACTCTCTGCTTTTTTTTTTTTAGGCCTTTTGTTCATGAGGACACTCGGCAGAATGTGCACACCCCCCCGGCCGGCCACCCGCTCCACGCACACACACTCTCAGGCACACACACTCTCCAGGAAGCACTGGGTGCTCGGGCCCGGATTCCGCTGCTCACAGTCAGAGACGCCGAGTCTCCGGGGCTCTGAGATATTAACAATCTGCCATCGTCCCAGATTCACTTGCGGCTGCTCAGATTTCCCTGGCCCGGAAGAAGCCGCCCAACATGTTCCTCAGAACAGAAATCCAGCAGCAGTTGCCCGGTCCGAGGGGAGAGCAAGCTGGCCTTGCTCAAGTTTGCTTTTTCTCAGGCTGCAGGCTTAGGGGCCCGGGCCTCCCGTTTTTGCAAAATGGATTGTCAGCCGAGTTGATGAAACAAAATTTGGGGTTTCAGAGGACACCGCTCAGCATATCTTAGTAGATCTTATTTTTAAAGTCGTGTCAAATCACTTCCAGGGAAAAATTGATCTGTCTCTGATAGCTTTTCTTCCTGCTAATGTGATAAATAAATAATTAGCCACATTGTCGGGCTGTTTCATTAAAGAAAAGGATGGCTGGATGGGCCGGGGTAGAGAAACCGATCGGAAAGCGCGGGTCCGCCGTAAATCCCCGGTGCTTCGTGGCACCATTTGTATTCTGTCAGTCACTCGCTGTACGCTCAGCCTGGGCTGGGAACTGAATACCCCATTCAGAGAGGCACTCGCACGGCGTGTTATTGCAATTTAATATTTTCACACACAGACACATCATTATCTGGGAACCTGACACTGGCAGCATAATTCTGTAATTTTTCAAGAGGGCCTAATTTTTCTAAATGCAAGCACCAGGGCCCGGGATTATCTAAACAGCCTCGTTTCCTCTTTGTTTCTTCTCAGGGGTTACAGTGTTCAGAAAAGTGCTCCAGATCGCTGCTGCCTCTCCACCTTTGAACTTTTCCGGTCTCTTCTCCCACAGTGACCAGCTGCAGAACAGCTTTGGGCCGGGTGCGCACGAGCTGCTGAGGCAACCAACTCTGGCGCCGTGGAGGGCTAAGGACTGAGGTGCAGCCGAGGCAAGTGGCTCTTTCAAGGTGCAAGAGGGCAGGGAGCCGTGCGATGTCGCTGATCAACAGAAACAGAGTAGCTTGGCGGGCCCTCTCGGGCCGACCTCAGAAGCACACTGGCCTGCAGGTGTGCGTGTTGTGGACAGACAGAGCACACACACGTCCGCACGCTCCCTGGAGACAATCTCAACATGCCAGCCAGATGAAGGGGTATGTGAGGGGCCACTTCTCCCTGAAGCAGTGTCAGCTCTGGCCAAGAAAACGCCCTCTGGTTTTCAAGTAGTTCAGAAACGCATCGGCTTTTCCAGGAATAAGAGCCTGCGGGTCACCCGCAAGGAAGGCCAGAAATCTCCCAGGGAGCCAGCTCCTGTGGCACGTCTCTCGGGCCAGGTCGCTCCATGCGGCTTGCTGCCTAAAGCAGCAGTATTTTCACCAAGTCAATAGATACTTTCTGCGTTACAGGCTTCCCTCCGAAAGGGACCCACGGACCTTGGGGCAATCCCCCTGACAGCCCTGCAACCGCACCCCGAAGGAGCCCTGTGCACACACAGGGGCTGGGCCAGCAGGGCGGCACGCGGGAGAGGGATGACAGCAGACCCTCTGATGTGGGGCTGGAAGGGGCTGGAAGGGGCTCTCAGGCCAGCACTGCCGAGAGATGCTGACATAGCCAAGACCTCTCCTCCCTATCACGGCCTTCACTCAGGAGCATAGTCTGAGGCCAAACAGGCCCGGGCAGCAGCGGAGATTCCGGGACGTGGCTCCACCAGGGAAGCGGTGGGCAGCAGGGGGTAAAATGAGGATTAATGCCCAGAGCCGTCAGAGACAGTCACGCCGACTTCCTGTTTGCCCGGGGACCACCGCGGCCACCCTGCGGTCACCATTTGGGCTCCTCCGGTGAGAGTCACTTTTGGTCTTTGTTTAAATGTTTTACGGACTGATGTGACCAGCCTCTCTGACGAGGCTGTTACAGCCCGTTGGGCAGAGAGAAATGTCTGGGCATTTTTCAACGCGTTCCCCTTTCCCATGGCAGAGTCTGTTATGGAAATCCACAGCTGCCGTACTATCGGCCGCCAGGTCTAGATCAGATACAGGATTCAACCATGTCACGGGCAAGAGCTCCCGGTCACATTAGAGCCCGTTCCTCACTCATGCACCTCATCATTTCCTCCCTCCACTAAAACCTTGGCGGCGTCCTGCCTGCCACAGGTACTAGAGAAACGAATTTCATTTGAACTACCGAATTAAAGAGAGAGAGACAGAGGCTCATGGCAGCAAAGAAAATTACATAACCCTCCTCTCTGGCAGCCTCCCTCCCTCTCTTCTGGGCCTTTCAAATGTGAAACAGGACTGGGAACAGGCATCACCGCGCCACTGCAGAGAGGAGGCCCTGAGCCTCGTGTCTCCAGCGGCGGGGATTGGGGTGAGCTGTTGGTCGGATTCTGGCTTTCCTGCCATCTTAGAACGCCATGGTCCGGACCCCCAGGCGAGGGACCACTCACTCCCCAGTGAGGACCAGAGCCTGCTGTGGAGCTGCTGAGCCCCTGACTTGCCACAGCGGGAGGCAGCCTGTACCACCCAGAGCTCGGGGACCCTGTCTCCCTCCAGGTGGGCCCCAAGCATGCATCCTGCAGCTGGAGAGGTCCTCTGCCCCCTGACATGCAGGTCTCAGAGCCCGGAGCACAGGAATCCCACCACACTATGCTTGGCACCAGGAAAGATGAGCGGACGGATGGGAATGGAACTTGCAGAAGCCCCAAGCCCCCTGCAAGAACTAGGAGGCCTCTGATAAGAAAAAAAGTGGCACGTGCCAACAGCTGTTTCCACCCCAGGACAGAGGCAAGGACGGAGGAGACCCAGGGAGGCCGACTGTGGGGAGGCGGTGGGGACAGGGGAGGCACCCACTGCATGTGGCAGGGGCCAGAACAGATTCCGGCACCTGCGCCTCCTAGTTTGAAATGAGCAGCTAATAATCATTGCATGTTTTATTTCAGGGCTGAGCTATGAGGCAGGAGTCAGAGCGGTTCTTCTGCTGCAGCTTAGGGAAGACCCCCATGTGGTTTGGCTTTATGATGTGGTCCAGGCCCTGCCTACAGCGATGCCTCAGTACTGTGGTCCACGCACCGGGCCTGGCCTGTGAGCACCTGCGGCCTGCACACCCACCCCCGACAACACACACACAGGCTGGGGCTGAGGACGGACCAGTCAGCTTCCCAAACAGACCAAGGAGACAAAAACGAAGCTCCCCAGCTGGCCGCCTGGCTGATTGGAGGAGACATTGTGAAGCACCCCAGCCTGGCTCTGGGACCCCGACGTCCAGGAAAAAGCACGCACTAAATACCCTGGGGGACCTTCCAGATCCTTCTGTGCAGACACCCCTGCTGGAGGAACCGGTTCACACACGTGCAGACACGGCTGCACTTCTTCAACCAAGTTCAAACTCACTTTTATTGTCCAAAGTGTCCTCACTTTTACCTGGTTTCACAAAGGGGAGAGTCCAGCAGCAATGAGGGAGGGGGCCAGCAGCAAACCCAGGCCAGCATGGTGCTGGGGACCCTGGGAGAGCAGGACACGCACACGATGCAGAGTTGGGGCAAACAGAGCCTGGGTTTCTGGGGCTGATGTGGGACACTCCTGGGCCTGTGTCATGGGACAGGGCCAGGCCCCACGGGAGACCTCGCCAGCAGCCTCCAGGAGGCCCATGGACCAGGACTTCATATTTGCCCCAAACATTCAGCTTTGTGATTCTTCTAAAGTGGGAAAGGAGACAAAGCTACTGATTTCCCAACTCCGCAGCACACCCCACGGAAAGCAAACTGCAGGCCTGGAGACCTGCCCTGTGGGGGCCACTTCAACGGGAACTGGCCCCAGAGCCACAGGTTTGGGGAGAGCCAGCCAAGATGCAGACCAGCCCCTCTGAGAAGCAAGAAGGGGCTTCAGACCCAGAGATGTGTGCTCTGTGGAGTTCCTGTGTCCCCCCACAAAACACCCACCATCACCCCAAGCTGAAGTTCCTTATAGAATACACATTTGGTATCAGAGGAGAAAACCAAACCTAAGTAAATCCATCAAGGTAAGTCGGAAGGCTAAGGAGGAGGGACAGGGAATAGTCCTTAATGTGCCCAAGCAAACCGAGCAGGTTTCTGGGAATTACCTAAGAAGCACCCGTAAAGCCTGGAAATCCTCTGCTCCGCACACCCAAGTGAAGGCAGCCTGGCCCCGGCCTCCAGCTAACTCCTCTGCACACCTAAGGGAAGCCAGCCCTGGCCCCTGGCCTCCAGCTAAGTCGCCTGAGCCCTTTCCTTCTTGTTAATGCCCCCCTGGCACTACCTGTGGGCGAGGAAGGAGACAGACACCCTCGGAGAAGCCCCAGGCTCCACTGCTTCTGCCCAGAGATGCTGGGAGCAGACAGAAGCTGAGCCCATGTGTCCCTGCTCCTGCACACCCAGACACCTTCCCTGAGCCACTCCACGCGGGGGACCAGCCGGCGGCCACTAGCAAGGGCGTCTGTGGCACAACTCAGCCTCCTCAGAGCACATCTCAGAAGCAGGAAAAGCAAACCCTTCCCTCGTCTTCCCGGCCCCAACAGATCCTCTGAGAGCCCCAGGTCCACCCCAGTTGGACAGGGAGCATGTATCCCGCACCCTCCCTGCATCCAGCAGTCAGTGCAGATGTGGCCAGGGCTGCAGCAAAGACACGGATCGCAACATACACGCACACGTGGACACACGTGCTTGGACACACCCCCTCGCACACCCACGCTTGACGGAGCATGGGCTGGAGCGGCACAGTGTGCTGGGAAGCCTGTTATCCCGAGAGGACCGTCGATCTGGTGGGTTTCCTCACAGCGGGCTCAGAGAGCCGCTTTGCCAAGCAGGGCCTCGAGGTGGGCAGAGCAGAGGCTGCTCCTGGTTCTATACATTTGAAGTGGGCACCCCACGCGTGGGGGGCTTGGCTCACTCTCGGTCAAGCCTGGTGCGTGACTCCTCCTCCCCCAAGAGGATGGTGAGCAGCAGCTGCTGAGGGTTCTGCAACCTCTGGCCTCTGGGGTCCCCTCTGGCCCGAGGTGGATCGCAGATGAGCCTGTCACCGCACCCACTACTCCGCCTGAAGAGTGGGGTTCAGGCCAGAATGAAAAAGTGACTCCTTGTCACTGGGTTCGTTTCAACACAGGCTCCATGGCCTCCGCCCTGAGAGGTGCGTGTGCAGGCTTGGAAACAGCACCGCCATCAGCGCGGAAAATGCGCATGGGATGGCACAGAGCCTTATTCAGAGGAGATGAAATAGTCACTGGGACCCAGCCATGTTTTAAAATGATTATAAATTATTTTAACAGTGCATTTGCAAAGGGTTATAAAAACAGCCATAATATATTTTTTTCCTTAGATTCTAGAATTACCAGTGTGACAGCTAATGCAATAATGATTTGTTTCAAATGCCAGTGTTTAAGCTGTATAAAGCTGATTTTATACATTTTTCCAGTAGGCCGCATTGTAGTTAATGAAATTAAACACACCAATCGCATTTGTCCCCAGGGGACGAGGAACTGAACACACCACTGGTTTATTTTTTTATTAAAATAAATTGCAGCCGGCAAGATGGACTAATTGCATACAGAATTGAAAAAGAAACATTCCATTGATATAATTAAGCCAATTTTCATGGACAGAAATAGTTATAGTGGATATAAAATAAGCAAAACCTTCACCAGAATCTGACTTCCCTCCTTTTTTGTCCAAAATGTTAACTATTAAACAAATATGATCTTGGAGGGGCCGGCACTCCTGTCTTCAGGCCTCAGGGCATTGTTCCTGCCTCTCAGGCTAGGCCCGCCAGGCGGGCCAGCCCAGGCACCTCCAGACCGTGGAGGATTTGATGGCAAAAGCCCAAGAGCGAAGTGGTCAGAGCAGGAAGAGGCCACCCCTCCCCTGCTCTGGGCCCACCGAAGCTTGGGAGCACTCCTGGCCCAGAACGGCCACCGTGGCCCTGCTGCAGCCTAGGAGACACCCAGACTTGAGGAGTCACGGCCCATGCCAGGCTGGACCAGAGACGTCAGCTGCCATCCCTTTCTGCCCTGTAGCTCAGACCAACAGGGCAGCAGCAGCTCCACCTCCCCTTGATTGCTGAGATGGGGGTGGGGAGGGGGGAGGGGGTGGGGGTGGTTATTCGCCTCCAGATCTGAGGGGTGGCAAGGGGCAGGTCCTACACCTCCTGGACCAACCTGAACCTCCTGCATTTCTCCTAAGGCAGTGAGCGAGGGGGTGTGGAGGGTGCAGGCCAGGCCACCTGACCAAGGCTTCTGCTCCTCTGTGCCTGCCTTTGGGGGCAGGACACCCACAGCAGGGGCAGGAGCGGTGGGGGGGGGGGACAGAGCCCAGCAGGAGTCCAGACCCCGTGAAGCAGGAATCCAGCCTACAGGTGTGAGGTCACTTACACGCTGGACGCGTGTGACGTCCTGCCTGCTTTTTAAGAACAGACCTGCTACAAGTTGAGCACTGGCCTTGAGAAAATGCTTAAACCCTGACACACACACACACGCACACCCTATGGAATTAGTAGCAGCCTGCAGTGCTCTGTGGGGGAGGGGAATGCTACGTAAGAAACCCTGGAGGTCTTCATTTCACTGAATTTCAGTGGAGCCCTCAATTTGCTGTGTGGCCTCCCAAGAGTTACTCCACCTCTCTGCGCCTGGGATTTCTCACTTCCAAAAGTGGTGCCTGCTCCTCTGCACTCTGTCTTCCCGGGGTCAGTGAAGGGAGGAGGTGTCCTGTCTTCCAAGTACGCTAGGAAGCCCTGCCAGTCTCCCGCGGTTGCCCAGCAGGAGCCCGGGCTGCGGATCAGACTGGGCAGGCGGGTCTACCCTCGAAAGCCGGATCCCCACCCTCTGCCTCGGTTTCTCTGCACTTCCCTCTCCCTACAGCCCCTACTTAAGCTCAGGCGGCGCGCGCTCCCGCGTCTCTCGGGGCGCGGGTCAGGGATGCCGCAGGGAACCGAGGCAAAAAGGGGCCTGGCGCCCACGGTGTCCCGCACGAGGTCGAGGGTCGGCGGTTGGGGACGCGGAGGCTGCCCTCCTCCGCAAGGGAGGCCAGGAGGAGGGGACCCTCGGGTCCAAGCTGGGGCTCTAGAAGGGGAGAGAGCCGCTCCCGCCCGGCCAGGGTCGGGGCGCCAGGCTGCGCTGTGTAGACGCGGGCGCTGCTCCGCGGTAGTTGGCCGCGACTTTGTGCGCGGGGAGCGGGAAGTCTGCCTAGGCCACCAGCCGGCCAGGGGTCTCCCAGGCCCCGCTCCCCGACCCGGCCCGCGCCGTCTGCAGCCCTCGGCGGCCCGATTCTGAGCCCGCGGCCGCCGCTGCACCGCGGCGAGGCCCCAGCCAGCTGGCTTCGCTCGCGAAGTTTCTTTCCCGCACGGGCAAGTCGCCGGAGCTGCTCCTGGTCCTCCCGCGCCGGCGACGGGAGCTGCAGCTTCCAAGACTTGTTACACGGGTTTGATTCAAAACCTGATAAATTGTATTTAACGCTATTTGAAAATTTTAAACGAAATTATTCAAAAGATTTTTAATCCTGGATAATTTTTGTTGAAACTCTAATTATACATCACCTTAATTACCAGCCCCAGCCCCCCAAGGATCCCTAATTGCCTCCTAATTGAATAAAACAGGGGGCTAATCGGGCCCACGGCGTCCCAGCGAGCTGCCACCAGCCTCGCCTCCCTTGAGGGGCCTGGTGGGGGGAGCCCGTGGCTGCCGGGCCACCTTCCCCCACAGCCTCCCGGCAGAAACGGCAGCCCTGGTCCCCTGCTCTGCGCACTGCCCAGAGGAGGGCTTGGGAGCGGAGGAAGCCTTGGGGCCAGGAGGGGCCAGGAGGTCTGGCCGGCACCTGCTCTGGAAGAGCCGCTCACAGGACAAGCAGGACGCCCCCAGTGGGTGTCTGGTGGTTGGCGAGCCTAGGGCATGGCCAGCGCCTGCCCCCAAGGAGCCCACCCAGCAGTTGCTCCAAAGCCAGCTTGGCAAGCCCCCTCCTGCCAGCTTCCGAGTCATGGCACACCTGCGAAGCCAGGGGCACAGGGAGGGCCTGTGGGCGACACACAGTCCCCTGCCGTGGGGCACCAGGCCCTGGCGGCCAGCCCTGCACTCCACCCCTCCACCGCAGCCTCTATGTTTTCGTCCGAAGCGGGGCAAGAGGCTGGACTCCCGCCGGACGTCCTGGCGCTGCTGCCCTAACCGGCCTCCAGACGGAAGGCTGCCGTCCTGGCTCCGGGGAGGGGACTGGTGGAAGAGGCCAACTTCCCCAGGGAGGGTGGGAGAGGGGAGGGTCCAGTCAGCCTGGCCTGTTTCTGCAGGAACAAGGAAAGAGGCTGTGAGTTGGGCCTCCAGCCCCGCTCACCTCTACCCTGTCTCCAGCATACCTTCCACACACATCACCCTCAAAAACAAGCAGGACACACACAGTTCCCATCTAGCGGGGGCCACAGCTCCCCTACCCCAGGGGCTAGATGGCACTTGTGGAGAGGGCACTCCCCCAGCCCTGGAGTATGTGGCGTCTAGGACATGGGGTCTGCCACCTAGGTGGGGATCAGGCCTCAAGGAGCAGCTCTGATGCGGGCACCGACTGGCACATCCTTCTCCTGCACAGAGGTCCCCAGCTGTGCTGTGAGGGGGATGGTGGTCCAGAGGGCACCTTGGTGGTGCTAACCCCCCACCTGCCCACCTGGCTCACAACAGCCCTAGAAACAATAAGCTTTTGTTAGGCGTTGAGTTTGCGATGTGGGGCCACAGCGGCCCCTTCCCCACCGGCCCTACTGCCCTGGCTTCAGTAGGGGGACCCTGTCCCCGAACTGTCCTCACTCTGCTCCTGGCCCCCAGGCTCAGGTGGAGGAGGCTGTAGGTTTCCCGTCAGCTCAGCCACAGCCCCGGCTTGGGTGCCCCAGTGGCCACCTCTGTCCTTGGAAAGCTCAGCTGGGAGCCCAGGTCACCCCCAGAGCCGCCACTATTCAGCCCTTCACCAGACCCAGCCCGGAGGAGCAACCCACCTGAACGGAGGCTTGGAATGGCGTCTCCAGGGAAACACAAACGAGATTACACCTCCAGATGCACACTCGGCGATGGCCCCCAAAACACTGGGTCATGGGGTCGCCTCCACTGGCCTGGTGGCTGTTCTGTGCCCAGCCTGAATACCAGCCTGGTAACCATGACCTTGCCCCTGCCCCACCCCACAGTCCCCTGACCTGGTCAGCATTGTGGGGAGGGGAGGACCTGCTGGCTGCAGTGCTGGCCCTACCGCCTCTGATTCGGGTAATGGACTGTGGTCCCTGGGGAAGTCCACATCTGCTTAAAATACCGCCTGATGAAATGAAATTCTTCAGCGGATCCTGCCTTGCTCAGGGCAGGCAGTGTGATCCCGAACCTGCCTCAGCCACCTTGGGGGGCCTGGGGACAAGCGGTCCCAGCTGTGGAGCCCGGAAGGAGGGGTTCCCAGCGCTCGGCCAAGTGTGGGCAGAGGGCTGAGGCCTTGCAATCACCTCTCACGGGGTTTTTCCTCACTAAAGACTCTCGGGAAAAGGAAGCCAGCGCTCGGCGCTCCCGCTGGGCCCGGCTCTCCGGCCTCCGGGCCAGGCCACCAGACGGCTGCCATGCACCAGTTCTGGTCTTGAGCGGACCCGGTCCCGGGCCATCTTCCCCACCTGGCAGAGGTGGAGCCAGCGGAGAGCCGGGGCCTCTTGGAAGTTTCCGAGGCCGCGCGGGTGCGCCGAGTCCGCCTCTCGCTTGCAGCGAAGGCCCCGGCGTCAGCGCGGCCGCTTTCCCCTTTTTCGCTCCAGCTTCGGGCCCATCCTGGGCTAGGGCCTGACCTGGTGGCCCACACGCAGCCCGGTGGCCCCGACTCTGAGCAGGCCCGCGGTGCACACACAGAACCGAACCCGAACACGCACACGTACACCCCACGCGCGGAGGGCCCGCAACGCCGCGCACAGACAGCCCCTTCGCGTCGGCGGCGCAACGCCCGGCCTTGTTCGCACCAAGAGGGGTCAGAGGTCACGAGAGGCCGAGGCCAAGGGCACCCGGCAGCAGAGCGCGGCGGGAAGGGGGCGCCTCACCGAGGGGCCGGGAACGGCTGACGGCGGGGCGCAGGGGCGTCCGGCATAACTCGGGAGCTGCTTTTCCCTGGCGCACAGAGCGCGGGGCCTACGGCCGCCGGGCCGCTGTTGGGACTAGCCGGGCGGGTCCCAAGCCGAGGGAGCGGAGTTCGGAAAGCCGCCGCGAGTCCCGCGCCCACCCGGCTCACGCTTGGGGGCTCGGCCCCGGGAGCTGCGAGGCCGGCCTGGCGGGTCCTGGCCCCAGAGGCGCGAACGGAACGGCGTGGGTCGGGCGGGGACCTCGAGGGGAGCGGCCCGGGGGCCTCTTCCGCGGGTGGGCGGGCGGGCGGCCTGCAGAGGAGGGGGCGGCGGGAGCAGGCGGCGCCGATTCCGCTCCGCGCGGCACTGGCCGCTTCGCTGCAGCCGGGGCTTCAGCGGGGCTGTGGGAGCCGCGCTGGTCGGGCCGCGGCGCCGCCCGTCCTCACCTGCCCGCCGGCCTCACCGCGGATGGCGCCGGCGGCCGGGGCTGCGGGGTGCGCGCGGGCTGCTCGGAGGCGCAGTGGCGGGCGAGGGCGCGGGTGGCTGGAGCAACCGGCCCGCGGCAAGGACCGGCTGGCGGCAGGCGGGGCGCGCGGAGCCCGGGGCTCGGCCGAGACGGAGCGAAAGAGAAAGTAAGACCGAGGACCAGGCAGTCTGGCCGGGGCAGCTCTGTCCCCGCCGGGCCCGGCTGTGCCAGGCAAGCGGGTACAGAGGGGTCCGCGCGGGCCCGAGGGCGGCAGCGGTGGGTCGGGAGGTCGCCTGGTAGGGACCCTCCTGTCGGAGGCACGGTCGCCCGGGCGGCCCGCGCAGGCTGCCGGCGTCCCAGAGGAGCGCCCTCCACCACGCGGGGCACCGCCGGGGGATAAACTTCACGACCACAGTTCCCAGCCCGGGCAAAAGTCTCCATTTTGCTCCCCAAGTGGCTGCGGCTGTCCCGCCGTTGCTACCCCTGCCCCTGCGCCCGCGGAGCCGGGTGGGCGCCGGCCCGCGCCCCCTCCTCCGCCCCTCCCCGGCTCGGGGTCTCCCTCCTCTGCGCCCGGCTGGCGGACGCCAAAGGCGGTGCTCTAGCGCCCACTATTTCAAAAGCCCGGAATATGATTTGACCAGGACTGAGAGCCACTCGGAGAGAGAGAGGGAGAGAGCGAGCGGGGAGGAAAAAGTTGCTCTCCCCTTTCGTCAACTTTTCGCTAACTTTCACTTTTCGCTCCCCTCCACCCCCGGCCCTCCCCCTCCGCCCCCCTCCCCGGCCCCCACCGCGCGCCTCGGGTTCCCGGGCCCGAGCGCCTGACACTGGTGGGGGGGGAGGGGGTTCGGCGGGGAGGGGGCCGGCGCCTTCGGGGAGCGCGCGGCCCGGGCGCCCCGAGCCTCCGCGCCGAGCCCGGTCGCCCCGGAGCGCGAGAGGCGGAGCAGCCCCCCGGGCCGCGCGGCCGAGCCGGGGGCCCGG